>NC_072384.2:65191880-65520809 GCF_028885625.2 Pongo pygmaeus | reverse complement strand
TCTTTTTCTATTGTTTGAAATACTTTCAGAAGGAATGGTACCAGCTTCTCTTTGTACCTCTGGTAGAATTTGGCTGGGAATCCATCTGGTCCTCAGCTTTTTTTTTTTTTTTGGTTGGCAGGCTATTAATTACTGTCTCAATTTCAGAACTTGTTATTGGTCTATTCAGGGATTCATTCAACATCTTCCCAGTTTAGTCTTGGGAGGGTGTATGTGTCCAGGAACTTATCCATTTCCTCTAGATTTTCTAGTTTATTTGCATAGAGGTGTTTATAGTATTCTCTGATGGTAGTCTGTATTTCTGTGGGATCAGTGGTGATATCCCCTTTATCAATTTTTATTGTGTCTATTTGATTCTTCTCTCTTTTCTTCTTTATTAGTCTGGCTAGTGGCCTATTTTGTTAATCTTTTCAAAAAACTACCTCCTGGATTCATTGATTTTTTTTGAAGGGTTTTTTGTGTCTCTGTCTCCTTCAATTTTGCTCTGATCTTAGTTATTTCTTGTCTTCTGCTAGCTTTTTAATTTCTTTGGTCTTCCTTCTCTAGTTCTTTTAATTGTGATGTTGGGGTGTCGATGTTAGATCTTTCCCACTTTCTGATGTGCTATAAATTTAGTGCTATATTTATATTTATATATATTATGTATATCTATATTTATATATTTAACATGCTATAAATTTCACTCTTAACACTGTTTTAGCTGTGTCCCAGAGATTGTGGTACATTGTGTCTTTGTTTTCATTGGTTTCAAAGAATTTGTTTATTTCTGCTTTAATTTTGTTATTTACCCAGTAGTCATCCAGGAGCAGGCTGTTCAGTTTCCATGTAGTTGTGTGGTTTTGAGTGAGTTTCTTAATCCTGAAGTCTAATTTGATTGCACTGTGGTCTAAGAAACAGTTTGTTATGATTTCCGTCTTTTGCATTTGCTGAGAGTGTTTTACCTCCAACTAGGTAGTCTATTTTAGAATAAGTGCCATGTGCTGGGAAGAATGTATAATCCACTGATTTGGGGTGGAAAGTTCTGTAGATGTCTATTAGGTCCACTTGGTCCAGATAAGAGTTCAAGTCCTGAATATAGTTGTTAATTTCCTGTCTCGTTGATCTGTCTAATATTGATAGTGGGCTGTTAAACTATCTCGCTATTGTTGTTTGGGGGTCTAAGTCTCTTTGTAGATCTCTAAGAACTTGTTTTATGAACCTGGGTGCTCCTGTATTGGGTGAATATACATTTAGGATAGTTAGCTCTTCTTGTTGCATTGATCTCTTTACCATTATGTAATGCTCTTGTCTTTTTTGATCTTTGTTGGCTTAAAGTCTGTTTTATCAGAGACTAGGATTGCAACCCCTGCTTTTTTTTTTTCCTTTCCATTTGCCTGGTAAATATTCCTCCATCCCTTTATTTTGAGCCTATGTGTGTCTTTGCAAGTGAGATGGGTCTCCTGATGCATGTGAGATGGGTCAAGACAGATGGGCCTTGACGCTATCCAAATTGCCTATTTGTGTCCTTTAATTGGGCCATTTAGCCCATTTACATTTAAGGTTAATATTGTTATGTGTAAATTTAATCCTGTCATCATGATGCTGTTTATTTTGCACATTTGTTCGTGCAGTTTCTTCATAGTGTTGTGGGTCTTTATATTTTGGTATGTTTTTCTAGTGGCTGGCACTGGTTTTCCCTTTCCATATTTAGTGCGTCCTTCAGGAGCTCTTGTAAGGCAGGCCTGGTGATGACAAAATCTCTCAGCATTTGCTTGTCTGTAGGTGATTTTATTTCTCCTTCACTTATGAAGCTTAGTTTGGCCGGATATGAAATTCTGGGTTGAAAATTCTTTTCTTTAAGAATGTTGAATATTGGCCCCCACTCTCTTCTGGCTTGTAGGGTTTCTGCAGAGAGATTCGCTGTTAGTCTGATGGGCTTCCCTTTGGAGGTAACCTGACCTTTTTCTCTAGCTGCCCTTAACATTATTTCCTTCATTTCAACCTTGGAGAATCTGACAATTATGTATCTTGGGGTTTCTCTTCTTGAAGAGTATCCTAGTGGTGTTCTCTGTATTTCCTGAATTTGAATGTTGGCCTGTCTTATTAGGTTGGGGACATTCTCCTGGATAATATCTTGAAGTGTGTTTTCCAAGTTGGTTCCATTCTCCCTGTCACTTTCAGGTACACTAATCAATCGTAGGTTTGGTCTTTTCACATAGTCCCATATTCCTTGGAGGCTTTGTTTACTTCTTTCCATCGTTTTTTCTCTAATCTTGTCTTCACACTTTATTTCATAAAGTTGATCTTCCATCTCTGATATCTTTTCTTCCACTTGATCAATTTGGCTATTGATACTTGTGCATGCTTCACGAAGTTCTCATGCTGTGTTTTTCAACTCCATCAGGTCATTTATGTTCTTCTCTAAACCAGTTATTCTAGTTAGCAGTTCCCGTAACCTTTTATCAAGGTTCTCAGCTTCCTTGCATTGGGTTAGAACACACTCCTTTAGCTCCGAGTAGTTTCTTATTACCCACCTTCTGAAGCCTACTTCTGTCAATTTGTCAAATTCATTCTCCATCCAGTTTTGTGCCCTCGCTGGAGAGGAGTTGCAATCATTTGGAGGAGAAGAGGTGTTCTCGTTTTTGGAATTTCCAGCATTTTGGGGCTGGTTTTTCCTCATCTAGTGGATTTATCTACCTTTGATCTTTGGTGCTGATCCTTTTTTTTTTCTTTTCTTTTTTTTTTTTTTTTTGATGTTGATGTTATTGCTTTCTGATTGTTAGTTTTCCTTTTAACAGTCAGGCCCGTCTTCTACAGGTCTGCTGGAGTTTGCTGGAGGTCCACTCCAGAACCTGTTTACCTGGGTATCGCTGGTAGAGGCTGCAGAACAGCAAAGATTGCTGCCTGCTCCTTCCTCTGGAAGCTTCATCCCAGAGGGGCACCTGCCTGATGCCAACAGGAACTCTCCCATATGAAGTGTCTGTCAACCCCTCTTGGGAGGTCTCTCCCAGTCAGGAGCCACAGGGGTCAGGACCCACTTGAGGAGGCAGTCTGTCCCTTAGGAGAGCTTGAGCACTGTGCTGGGAGATCTGCTGTTCTCTTCAGAGCCAGCAGGCAGGAATGTTTAAGCCTGCTGAAGCTGTGCCCACAGCCATTCCTTCCCCTAGGTGCCTTGTCCCAGGGAGATAGGAGTTTTATCTATAAGCTCCTGACTGAGGCTGCTGCCTTTCTTTCAGAGATGCCCTGCCCAGTGAGGAGGAATCTAGAAAGGCAGTCTGGCTCCAGGCACTTTGCTGTGCTATGGTGAGTTTCATACAATCTGAACTTCCCACAGTCTGAACTTCCCAGTGGCTTCTTTAACACTGTGAGGGGAAAACTGCCTACACAAGCCTCAGTAATGACAGATGCCCCTGCCACCACCAAGCTCTTATCATCCCAGGTCAACTACAGACTGCTGTGCTGGCAGTGAGAGCTGGGCTCCATGGGAGTGGGACCCGCTGAGTGAGACCACTTGGCTCCCTAGCTTCAGCCCCCTTTCCAGGGGAGTGAACAGTCATATCTTGCTGGAGTTCCAGGTGCCACTGGGGTATGAAAAAAAAACTCCTGCAGCTAGCTCAGTGTCTGCCCAAACAGCTGCCCAGTTTTGTGCTTGAAACCCCGGGCCCTGGTGGTGTAGGCACACAAGGGAATATCCTGGTCTCTGGGTTGCAAAACCCATGGGAAAGGCATAGTATCTGCGCTGGATAGTATAGTCCCTCAGGGCTTCCCTTGGCTACTGGAAGGAGTTCCCCAGCCCCTTGCCCTTCCCAGGTAAGGTGATGTCCCACCCTGCTTCTGCTCTCCCTCCATGGGCTGCACCCACTGTCTAACCAGTCCCAGTGAGATGAACTGGGTACCTAGGTTGGAAATGCAGAAATCATCCACCTTCTGTGTTGGTCTCGCCAGGAGCTGCAGACTGGAGCTGTTCCTATTCGGCCATCATGCCAGCTACCCTATGTAATATTCTCTATCTTGCTTTTCATTTTTTTTTCCTCTGTGATGTCATATAGCCTGTCTTTTAGTTCACTGATTCTTTCCTCTGCTTAATCCATTCAGCTGTTGAGAGCCTCCAGTGAATTTTTCAGCTCAGCAGATGTATTTCTCAGTTCTAAGATTTCTGCTGGCTTTTTTTATTTCAACCTCCATGTTTAATTTCTCTGATAAATTTCTGAGTTCCTTTTCTGCATTATCTTAGATACCAGTGAGTTTCCTTAAAACTATTATTTTGAAGTCTTGGTCAGGTATTTGATGTATTGTCATCTCATTAGGGTCAATCATTGGTTCTTTACATTGTCCATTTGTGTTGTTCATGGTTTCCTGTTTCCTGTTGTTTCTTGTGGATGTATATTTACATCTTTGCATTAAAGGATTATTTTAGCCTTCTCTGTCTGGCTTGTTTTGGTTTTAATTGGGGATGGGGTGTTAACTTAGAGATTCTTCTTAAATTACCTGTTCAATATCTTATACTTTTTTCTCACTTGGTCACTTCCTCCTTTCAGGACTAGATGGCACCTTAAACTCAGGTTTGCCTTTGCACTAGCAAACAATCAGAGCACTGCCCATCTGCAATGGGAGATTTGAAAGGGGATATCCTGGTCGTATAAAAAGGCTGGCTGGGGATTTGTGCTCAGGGGACCTGTGACATGTACCTCCTACAGCATGGTGCTGGTGAGCAGCCACTGTAATTTGGCATCTCCTTTGGCCTAAGTACAGAGTAGAGTTTCAAGCACTAAGAATGGTAGTTCCACCTTCTCTCCTTGTCTCTGGCTGTTCTCTCCTTCCAGACACTCACAATACCTGCTGTGGATTGAGGCATGAATAGGTCTCCTACCAGGGAACCCAAGATGGTAGGAAAGCTGGTTGTTCATCTTGATCTCACCTTATCCAGTGCAGAAACTGTGAATCAAGGGACATTTTCTGCAAATTGGTGTGGGGCAGATATTAGGAAGGGGCATTTCGGATATGAAAATTTGATTCTCTTACCATCTGCTCAGAATTTTTTACTTCTCTATGTCCTCAGGAACTGATTTATCCTCACACTTGAATTTTTGGAAGTCACTGGTGAAATCTCAGGGCTGTATATTTGTTTTGGTTTGTTGGGGAGGGGGAATGAAGAGTGAAGGAAACCTGTGTCTACACAAACATTTTGGAACAGGAAGTCTCCCAGCTACACACCTTGAGAGGTTTTCCTATATCAGTATTTTGGGGACCAGGCTCTGTCTAAACCTAAGCTAATTTAGTCTCAGAAGTGGTTCTGTTTTTTGTTCTTGCACATCATTGCTGTGCCCCATCCACTGTACACCTTCTCTTTAACTATATAGAAACTATAACCTTCTATAATGCTCTATAGTACTATTGCCATCTAAAAATAGTATAATTGCACACATTCTTCTTATGCCAGATAAAGGCCACCTATCAGTACATCCAGATTGTTCTTTGTGTTCATTATAATATTCTCATGGTGAAGTAAGTTTGATCAATAAATAGTCTTAATACTGTATTTTAAAAGTTTTACTAAAGCAGTGGCTTTCAAAGTGTGGTCCCCAGACCAACAGCAATAGCATCACATGGGAACTTGTTAAAAATTTATATTTTTGTCTCCTTCCCAGCATCTCCACTGAATTAGAACCTCTACAGGTAGAGGTCCAGCAGTCTGTGTTTTAACAAGCCTTTCAAGTGATTTTTTTAAATGTTCATTATCTTTATTATTTTATTTAATTTTTAACTTGACATATAAAATTATGTGTATTTACCATGTACGACATATTGTTTTCAAGTGTATATACATTGTGGAATTAATAAATCTAGTAATGAACATATGCATTACCTTACATACTTTTCATTTTTGTCATGAGAACAATTTATTGTACAACAAGGTGACTGCAGTTAACAGTAAATCATAGTCTTGAAAAATGCTAAGAGAGTAGATGAAATGTCCTCCAAGTCATTCTGATGTATGCTCATGTTTGAGAACCACTGCTCCAAAATCTTCTTTGTCTTTTGTATGAGGGAACAATGTCCCCCAGTGGCCACAAATATGTACATTATCTTTTTACGTAAATATGTTTGTACACTGTGTTTAAAATAACTTCCAAAGATAACTTTTATTAAGTTTTTAAGTGGGCTTGAAACTCAGTTGCCAAATTTCTTCTCTTTATTCATGATTAAATCCTAAACTGACACTAGACTGCCTAGAAGCTAATTCTTACTCAGTATCATATCTTTCTCTCTGGAAATCAACCATATCCGCAGGCTTACTTGGTATATTAGTTCATTTTCACACTGCTGATAAAGAAATACCTGAAACTGGGAACAAAAAGAGGTTGGATTGGACTTACAGTTCCACATGGCTGAGGAGGCCTTAGAATCACAGTGGGAGGTGAAAGGCACATCTTACATGGTGGCGGAAAGAGAAAAACAAGGAAGAAGCAAAAGCAAAGCTCCCGATAAATGCATCAGATCTCGTGAGATTTATTCACTATCACGAGAATAGCACAGGAAACACTGGCCCCCATGATTCAATTACCTCCCCCTGGGTCCCTCCCAAAACATGAGAGAATTCTGCAAGATACAATTCAAGTTCAGATTTGGGTGGGGACACAGCCAAACCATATCTTTCCACCCCTGGCCCATCAAATCTCATGTCCTCACATTTCAAAATCAATTATGCCTTCCCAACAGTCCCCCAAAGTCTTAACTCATTTCAGCATTAACTCAAAAGTCCACAATCCAAAGTCTCATCTGAGACAAGGCAAATCCCTTCCACCTATGAGCCTGTAAAATCAAAAGCAAGTTAGTTACTTCCTAGATACAATGGGAGTACAGGTATTCGGTAAATACAGCCATTCCAAATGGGAGAGATTGGCCAAAAGAAGGGGGTTACAGGGCCCAAGCAAGGCTGAAATCCAGCAGGGCAGTCAAATTTTAAAGCTCCAAAATGATCTCCTTTGACTCCAGGTCTCACATCCAAGTCACGCTGATTCAAGAGGTGAGTTCCCATGGCCTTGGGTAGCTCTGTCCCCGTGGCTTTGCAGGATACAGCCCCTCCCGGCTGCTTTCACAGGCTGATGTTGAATGTCTGTGGCTTTTCCAGGTGCATGGTGCGAGCTGTAGGTGGATCTAACATTCCAGGGTCTGGAGGATGGTGGCTCTCTTCTCACACCTTCACTAGGCAGTGCCCCAGTAGGGTCTACTGGGCCTACGACCCCACATTTCCCTTCTGCATTGCTCTGGCAGAGGTTCTCCATGACAGCCCCGCCCCTGCAGCAAACTTTTGCCCTGGGCATCCAGGTATTTCCATGCATCTTCTGAAACCTAGGCAGAGGTTCCCAAACCTCAATTCTTGACTTCTGTGTAGCCACAGACTCAACACCACATGGAAGCTGCCAAGAATTGGGGCTTCCACCCGCTGTAGCCATAGCCTGAGCTCTACATTGACCCCTTTCAGCCATGGCTGGAATGGTTGGGACACAGGGCTCCAAGTCCCTAGGCTGCACACATATGGGGACCCTGGGCCCAGCCCACCAAACCACTTTTTCCTCCTGGGCCTCCAGGTCTCTGATGAGTGGGGCTGCTGTGAAGGTCTCTGCTATGGCCTGGAGACATTTTCCCCATGGTCTTGGGGATTAACATTAGGCTCCTGGCTACTTATGCAAATTTCTGCAGCTGGCTTGAATTTCTTCTCAGAAAATGGGTTTTTCTTTTCTACTGCATTCGTCAGGCTGCAACTTTTATGCTCTGTTTCCCTTTTAAAATGAAATGCTTTTAACAGCACTAAAGTCACCTTTTGAATGCTTTGCTGATTAGAAGTTTCTTCTGCCAGATACCCTAAATCATCTCTCAAGTTCAAAGTTCCGCAAATCTCTAGGGCAGGGGCAAAACGCCACCAATCCCTTTGTTGAAACATAACAAGAGTCATCTTTGCTTCAGTTCCCAAGAAGTTTCTCATCTCCATCTGAGACCACCCCTGGACCTTATTGTTCATGTTGCCATCAGGCTTTTGGTCAATGCCATTCAACAAGTCTCTAGCAAGTTCCAAACTTCCCCACATTTTTCTGTCTTCTTCTGAGCCCTCCAAATTGTTCCAACCTCTGCCTGTTACCCAGTTGCAAAGTCACTTCCACATTTTTGGGTATCTTTTCAGCTGCACCTCACTCTACTGGTACCAATTTACTGTATTAGTCCATTTTCACACTGCTGATAAAGACATACCCAAAACTGGGAACAAAAAGAGATTTAATTGGACTTACAGTTCCACATGGCTGGGGAAGCCCCAGAATCATGGCAGGAGGTGAAAGGTACTTCTTACATGGTGGCAGCAAGAGAAAAATGAGGAAGAAGTAGAAGCAGAAATCCCTGATGCTCATGCCTGTAGTCTCAGCACTTTGGGAGGCTGAGGTGGGCGGATCACAAGGTCAGGAGATCGAGACCATCCTGGCTAACACGGCAAGACCCTGTCTCCACTAAAAATACAAAAAAATCAGCCGGGCATGGTGGCGGGCGCCTGTAGTCCCAGCTGCTCCGGAGGCTGAGGCAGGAGAATGGCGTGAACCCGGGAGGTGGAGCTTGCAGTGAGCCGAGATCACGCCACTGCACTCCAGCCTGGGTGACAAAGCGAGACTCCGTCTCAAAAAAAAAAAAAAAGAAAAAGAAATCCCTGATAAATCCATCAAGTCTTCCGAGACTTATTCACTATCACAAGAATAGCATGGGAAAGACTGGCTTCCGTGATTCAATTATCTCGCCCTGGGTCCCTCTCACAACACAGGGGAATTCTGGGAGATACAATTCAAGTTGAGATTTGGGTGGGGACACAGCCAAGCCATATCCCTCAGTGCTCAGAAAATGAGATAAATTTCTTGACCTTTCCTTCTATTAGAGCCTCTAGTGGACTCCCTACTGCCAAATTAAAGTGGACGCTTGAGGTTTGTGTCCTAGATTCAGCTCTCCTGGGCATACCATGCAACCATTTATCTGAGATTTTGTCTCCTCTGGGTGCACTGCTACAGACGAACATCTGGATCCCTAAAAATTACAGGACCTATCGGCTTTTATCCCTTTCCCAGTTTCTGGAAACTGCTCCTCCCTCTCTTGCTTCAGAGGTACTTCTCTACCTCTTCCTGCCGTCCAAGAAACGCAGATTTATTTCTTTAACAAATTTAGTCTTTTACAAAAGACCTAAATGTCTTTTAAAGTGGTGTCCAGAGAAATTCCTAAGAGGATAAAAATGCTATATACCTATATTGTCCAATTCAGTAACCACTAGCCACTGTGCCCACGGAGCATTTAAAATGTGGGTAGTGCAACAAATCAGTTTTTAATTACATCTAATTTTAATGTAAATTTAAACAGCCTCATGTGGCCAGTGGCTACCTTATTGGGCAGCACAGTTTTAAAGCACAGTAGGCTTTTTCTTTTATCCTGCTGTAAAAATACACATAGCCTGGCTATCTACTTGAAACAGAGAATGAAAAATATAGACAGCAATACAAAATAGCACTTCTAAAATGTTCTCTGGTGATGAACATGAGGCATTCATTATACTCCGCTTCAATTTTTCTGTATGTTTGAATATTCTCAAAATAAACATTTGGGGAAAGAAACATACTGCCACAAATTAAAAGCACAGTTATAAATAAATTTCTGAAGAGGGATCCTGAGGCGTGAGCTCCAGCTGTTTTCATTGTGCTAATTCCGACAAGTGGATGGGCTGATTAGGAAGGCCCAGTGCATGAGAAAGCAAGAGTTGGATAAAAAGCAAGAGCCTGGGCTGGGCGCGGTGGCTCATGCCTGTAATCCCAGCACTTTGGGAGGCCGAGGCAGGCAGATCACGAGGTCAGGAGATTGAGACCATCCTGGCTAACACGGTGAAACTCCGTCTCTACTAAAAATACAAAAAAAAATTAGCCAGGCGTGGTGGTGGGCACCTGTAGTCCCAGCTACTCGGGAGGCTGAGGCTGGAGAATGGCGTGAAGCCAGGAGGCGGAGCTTGCAGTGAGCAGAGATCGCGCCACTGCACTCCAGCCTGGGAGATGGAGCCAGACTCCATCTCAAAAAAAAAAAAAAAAAAAGCAAGAGCCTGGACAACATGGAGGGGGGAGGGGGGCGGGGCGTAACAAAAAACCCTTCTCAGCTGGTGGGGGAAACATAACCTCTGCCTCCAAGCATTACTCTGAATGGAAGGGATTCTCTTCCTGAGGGAGATGGAGTCTGGATGCTGTCATGAGGACAGAGGAATGCTGCATCAGTGTGAAGTGATACTTGGATGAGCTTCTGGCCTCTTTTCTTATATAAACAGATGTCTTAACTGGTGGAAGAAGAAGTATCTAGGGCAAGCGAGTTGAAACAACAAGCTGATCAGATGCAGGAAGGGTGGCACACTGTGCCACCCCAAAATATGCCACTTTGGCATAGTATTATTACTGAGCTAAAGAATTTGAAAAGCAGTAGATGCAAAACAGCATGGTTGTCTCCCCTTTTCTTCCTGAAAACAGGAGATTAAAAACTTTCATGTGAACGACGTCCTCCTTGTACCCAGAGAAAAGTAGCATTCTTCAGCAGGGAGTGATAGCCAAGAGAATTCAGTATAAACAGACCTTTGAAAAATAGTTCTTATCTTCCATTTAGCCTCTCCACATAAGTTAATTACTATTCTATAATTGTCTCCCTTTGTTAAACCTCATATAAAAGCATTTAGCTTTTGCTACTTCTTGGGGTCTTCACTTGCTTATGAAGGCTCCCATGTCACATGAAACTTATATTAAACACTTTGCATGCTTCTCTCTAGTTAATGTCTTACACTAAACTCATTCTCAGGATCAGCCAAAGTACCTAAGAGGGTAGAGGTAAAGTTTTTACTCTCCTACAGTTAATGCAGTGAAGCAGCAGCATTAAGTATTGGCTACTAATAAACAGATGCTGAAACGGATGCAGGGAAGAGAGAAACCAATGAAAAAGTCAGGGGAAGGAAGATCAGTGAGAAAAATCAGATACAATGTATCCAAAGAAGGTCACATATAGAGCCTAACGGAATCCACAACCTCACTTCTACTGAAGTCTCTGTCTACTCCTTTATTGTTGCAGAGGAAACATTTGGCATTAGCATGTGTTTCCTCTAAAGAGTTTGACGACTACTGGGAAACACTGCTATAAACAAAGTTATCAAGAATCAAATATCAATACCCTATTTTTTCTCAAACTTATGACAAAAATTAGAATGGAGCATTAGTTTTCTCACATTCAAAAGGAATATGTTGTGAATTTGACAGTGGGTAAGATTTTTCAGATGTGAATTTGGACTTAAGACAGGAAAATCTAAAATATTGTACTGTTTATCTGAATGTCACACCAGGCAGAAGGAGGAGTTATCATTATTTCTTATTCTATCAATTAGAAAAAATGATTAGTTAAAGAAGTAGAAGGAAAAACAGATGGCATCTTGTCTGAAGACATTTTGTATATCACAGTTGTAAACACTTAAATAATTCATTATTTCTATTTCAAAAGAACAGACTCTTAAATGTATCTTTCTGTGTCTTCTCTCTCCTACTTTTGCATAGATAAAATGTCAAGATCTAGCCAAGAAAATCAAGAAAAAAATAACTCCCCTGGTAAGTTGCCATCATGATATTTGAGTAGAAACATTCCCAACATCTGATAATGCAGGTAAGTAGGAAGTAAATGTATGGCTATCAGAAATTCTTAGTCATCAGGTATGTGAGCTGCTGGAGTGTTTTTAAAGAAAAACAAAGTACCATACAATAGTCTAAAAGAAGTCAATTGAAGAAATTCAGTCAAAGAATTTCCTGGACTATAACAAGTGATGTGAATTTCACTTAAACCCTAAAGCTTGGCAGAGACCACACACTTTAGGCTCTTGATGATTGCAGCTTTGAAAAGTTATTAAACCTGTCATAACTTGTAATTTATTGTAATTTACTCATTCCCTTTTGTAAAGATCTGTTTAATGTTTATTTACCTTTATTAGACTTTAAGCTCCAGGATGGTAGATACAAAAAATTTGTTTTCTGCCATAGGAACTCATTAATTGTTTAATGAATAAATGAACAAATGATTTAACAATACATTGTTAGAACTCAGATTACATCCCCAACTTTCATCATAGTGAGTGCCATTTAGCAAAGGAACTGTAAACAGCAAATGACTGACCATTATCTTCTGCATAATTTAAATGAATAAATTTAAAGACTTTTAAAGGGATAGATTATGACAAGTATCTTATTTTTTGCATTAGCAGCTACTATACTTCATAACACTATTCAAAAATGTAATACATTTGTACTATTTTATTTGGAAAAGAAAAGAGCCATAAATGGTATATGTTAGGATCCCAACCTCAGAGTGGTCAGATGGCTTGCCCCATACTTAAATTAAACAGCTGGTTAAGAAGCTTTCCTATGTCTACGCTATGAAGCTTTCCTGTAAATGTGTGTGAACTTTTACACAGGGCTTTTCAATTTTTGAAATATTTTCATATAATATCATTTAGTCTAAACATTGACAAAGCACATATTACAATTCCTATGTCCAATTATCCATTACACATATATAAACTAAAGCAGAGAAAAGTTAATGACTTGACTTCCAGTAATAAAATGGCTGCATAGAAGCAAGCTGGCTTTAGTCACCCTTCTCCCACAGAAAATAAAAAACAAACATACAGTGCCCAGAACTCAAATATGAAGATGAGACAGTTCCTGGAGCCACCAAGAAGTGAAAAAAAATATAGAAGGTAACAAAATCAGACTTCCACATCTCTGATGCTCCTCCCTCCATTCTGCCCAGTACTAAACAAACGGAAAAATTTTCCCCAACTCATAGTTTCTACACTAGAAAAAGCGAGACTGAGATACACAACCAGTTCTCCACCATATTGGGTTCCCAGGCAAAAGACCTGTCTGTGCCTTAACCAGTGGGAAGCATCCCAAGTGCCTGAAGGGAAAAATATCTCTGAGGACAGGTAGAGACAAAGGGGAGGCAGGACTACCATCTCAGTCCTGGAAACTCTGCTCTGTAATGCAAAGGAAACACCAAATCAAAGTAGCCGCTCAGTAGGACCACACTATAGGAGGTTTGTTCCACAGGTCTCCTGGGCACAAAGCCCTATCCAGCCTACCCATACTGCCAGGATATCCCCTTTGGTGCCTCCTCTATTTGAAAAGGGAAGCACTGAGATTGTTTAGTAGAGTCAAGGCAAACCTGGGCTTAACGTGCCAAAGGCAGCTGAAAAGGAGGCAGTAGCCTAGTGGTAAAGAACCTTTAAGCAAATATATCCAATAAAAACCCAAACAAGCCAGACAAAGAAGACTGAAATAAATAATAATCATTCAATGCAAAGACATAGATGTACATCCACAAAAAACAACAGCAAAGAGGGAACCATGATTTCCCCAAAGCAAGGAACCTAACAACATAGTGATAATGTGAGCTCTCTGACCAACAATTTAAAATAGCAGCTTGAAGAAAGCTCAATGATCTCCAAGTTAACACAGAAAAGGAGCTCAGAAATTTATCAGATAAATTAAACACAGAGATTAGAATAATTTTTAAAAAATAAAACAAATATTGAAACTATGAAATATATTTGCTGAATGTCAAAATTCATTAGAGGCTGTCAACAGCAGAATGGATCAAGCAGGGGAAAGAATCTGTAATCTGAAGACAGGCTGCGGGATAATGCAGTCAGAAGAATAAAAGAAAAGAATGAAAAGCATGAAGAACACTTACAAGATATAGAATATTACCTGAAAAAGTAAAATCTAAGAATTATTGGTGTTCAAGAGTGAATGGAGCAAGAGCAAGAAGTAGAAAGCTTATTTAAAGAAATAATAACAGATAAGTTAACAAAACTCCAAAAAGAAACATTCGGGTATAGGAAGGTCAGAGAACACCAAACAGATCTGACCCAAATAACACTACCCCAAGGAATATAATAATCAGATTCTCAAAGGTCAAGGACAAAGTGAGAATTCTAAAAGCAGCAAGAGAAAAGAAGTAAATAACTTATAAAGGATCCCCAATTCTTTTGGCAACAGATTTTTTTTCAATGGAAATCACACAGGAAAGAGTGCACCAACATTTTTAGAGTGTTGAAAGAAAAAAACTGCCATTCAAGAACACTTTAATTAGCAAATTTATCTTCAAATATGAAGGAGAGATAAAGTCTTCCACAAACAAGAGCTGAGAGAATTGACCACCACCAGACCCATTTTTAAAGAAATGCTAAAGGGAGTTCTTTAATCTGAAAGGAAAACAACAACAAAAAATTGAAGATGTACCAGTAAAATGAAGTACATAGACAAACCCAGATTACTGTAATACTGCATGGTGTGCAATTCACTGATTCCTCTAACACAAAACCCAAAAGAAAAATCTATCAAAAGCAGTAATAGCTACGGCAACTTGTTAAGAGAGAGAGATAATATAAAAATATGTAAATTGAGATGATTAAAAGTCAAAAAGTGGAGGAATAGGGTTAAAGTGTAGATTTTTTTTTCTTTCTTTCTATCCTATTCTTTTTGATAAAACATAAGTAAGGTAAGTTGTCTTCTCTTTAAAATAACTTATATCTATGTTTTTTGCAAGTCTCATGATAACCACAATACAAAAACCAATAATTCACTAAATATGAAAAGCAATGAATTAAATCATTCTACCAAAGAAAAATTACTTAACCACAAAGGAAGAAAGTAAGAAGGGAGGAAAGGAAGAAGGAGTTATGAAACAACCAGAAAACAAGCAACAAAATGTCAGTAGTCTTTACTTATTAACAGCATTCAATGTAAATGGACTCAATTCTCTAATTAAAAGGCATACAGTGGCTGAATAGATAAACAACCAAGACCCAACTATGTGCTGCCTACAGAAAAAAACACTTCACCTATAAATAAACAGCCTGAAAGTGAAGAAATGGAAAAAGATATTACATGCAATTGGAAACCAAAGAAAAAGCAGGAGTGGCTACACTTATATGAGATAAAATAGCCCACATATCAAAGACTGTAAAAGGAGACAAAAGGTCACTATATAATGATAAAGGAGTCAAGTCAGCAAGAAAATGTAACAATTATAAATATCTGTGCACCAAACACTGGAACATCCAAGTATATTCAGCAAACATTAACAGATCTTAAGGGAGAGATATATTGTAATACAATAATAGTAGGGGACTTTATCACCCCACTCTTAAAAATGAAGAGATCATTAAGAGAGAAAATCAAAAAGGAAATAACGGAGATAAACTACATACTGATAGGCCTAACTAACATTTACAGAACATTTCATCCAACTGCTACAGAATAACATTGTTTCTTTTCATTAATACATGGAACACTCACCAGAATAAACGATATCTTAAGTCACAAAACAGGTTCCAACCAATTCAAATTGTAAAAACAACCAAGCGTGATAGCTTGTGCCTGTAGTCCTAGTTACTTAGGAGGCCAAAACAGAAGAAGAGAATCGGTTGAGCCCAAGAATTCGAGGTAACAGTGAACTACGATTGCATAATTGTACTCCAGCCTGGGTGGCAGAGTGAGACCTTGTCTCCAAAATAAATAAATAAATAAAATAAAACAAAATGTAGAAATTCTATGAAGTATCTTTTCTGACCACAGTAGAATAAAAGTAGAAATCAATTAAGAGAAACCTCAGAAGCTTCAAGAAATTACACAGCATGGAAATTAAACAGCATGCTCCAGAACAAACAATGGGTAAATGTAGAAATTAAGAAGAAAATTAGAAAAGTTATTGAAATAAATGAAAATGGAAATATAACATACCAAAATCTATGGAATACAGCAAAAGCAGTTCTAACAGGGAAATTTACCACAATAAATGTCTACATCAGAAAAGGAGAGAGACTTCAAATAAACAAACTAATGATGCACCACAAGAAACAAGGAAAGCAAGAACAAATCAAACCCAAATTTAACTGACAAAAAGAAATAATAAGGACCAGAGCAGGAAAAAATACAATTCAAACTATAAAAACAATAAAGAAGAGCAACAAAATGAAAAGTCTTTTTTTAAAGATAAAAATCCAATAAACCTTTAGCTAGACTAGAAAAAAAGAGAAAAACCTAAATAAATAAAATAAAAAATGAAAAATGGAACATAACAACTGAAACCACAGAAATACAAGGAATCATTACAGACAACCTATTGGAAAATTTAAAAGAAACAGATAAATTCCAGGACACAAACAACCTAGTAAGATTAAACTATGAAGAAATACAAAACTTCAACAAACCAGTATCGAGTAATGAGATAAAAGCCATAATAAAACATCTCTCATCAAGGAAAAATCTAGGGCCTGATGGCTTCACTGCTGAATTCTACCAAACATTTAAAGAAAATGTAATACCAATTTTACTCAAACTCTTAAAAAAAATTGAGGAAGAGGGAATACTGTCGAACTCATTCTACAAGGCCAGCATTATACTGCTACCAAAAGCAGAAGGATACAACAAAAAAAGAAAAACACAGGATAATATCACTGATGAACATAGAGGCAAACATCCTCAGCAGTATACTAGTAAACTGAATTTAACCACACATTAAAAGGACCATTCACCATAATCAACTGGGATTTGCCCCAGGGATCCAAGTATGATTCAATATATGCAAATGCGATACATCCCATTAACTCGATCAAGAACAAAATACATGTGATCACTTCAACAGATGCAAAAAAAAGGCATTTGACTAAAAATAGAAAAAAATCAGCTGGGCATGGTGGCGGGCACCTGTAATCCTAGCTACTCAGGAGGCTGAGACAGGAGAATCGCTTGAACCCGGGAGGCAGAGGTTGCAGTGAGCTGAGATCGTGCCACTGCACTCCAGCCTGGGCGACAGAGTGAGACTCTGCCTCAGAAACAAACAAACAAAAAATCAACATCTCTTTATGATAAAAACCCTCAACAAATTGGGTATGGAAGGAACATTCCTCAAAATCATAAAGGCCATATATGACAAATCCACAGCTAACACTGCTCTGAAAAGGGAAAAATTGAAGGCCTTTCCTCTAAGATTTAAAATAAGACACAGATGCCTACTTTTTTTTTTTTTTTTTGAGACGGAGTCTCGCTCTGCCACCCAGGCTGGAGTGCAGTGGCACTATCTCGGCTCACTGCAAGCTCCGCCTCCCAGGTTCACGCCATTCTCCTACCTCAACCTTCCGAGTAGCTGGGACTACAGGCGCCCACTACCACGCCCGGCTAATCTTTTTGTATTTTTAGTAGAGGCGGGGTTTCACCCTGTTAGCCAGGATGGTCTCGATCTCCTGACCTCGTGATCCGCCCGCCTCAGCCTTCCAAAGCGCTGGGATTATAGGCGTGAACCACTGTGCCCAGCCAGATGCCTACTTTTACCACTTTAACATAATACTGGAACTCCTGGCTAGAGCAATTAGGCAAGATAAAGAAATAAAGGGCATCCATATTTAAAAGGAAGAGTCAAATTAGCCCTGAACACAGATGATATGATCTTATATTTAGAAAATCCTAGACTCCATCAAAAAAACTGTTAGAACTGACAAATGAATTCAATAAAGTTGCAAGATACAAAATCAATACACAAAAATCAGTAGCATTTATATATGCCAACAGCAAACAATATGAAAAGGAAATCAAGAAGCAATCACATTTACAATAGCTAAAAAAATATAAAATGCCTAGAAGTCAATTTAACCAAAGATGTGAAAGATCTTTATAATGAAAATGGTAAAACGCTGATGAATGAAACTGGAGAGGACACACAAATAAATGGAAGGATATTCCATGCTCATAGATCGGAAGAACAATATTGTTAAAATGGCAATCCTATTCAAAGCAATTTACAGATTCAATGCAATCCTTATCAAAATAAGAATGAAATTCTTCATAGAAATTGAAAAAATAATCTTAAAATTTATCTGGAACCACAAAAGACCCCTAATAGCCAAAACAATCCTGAACAAAAAGAACAAAGCTAGAGGCATCCCATTATCTCACTTCAAAATTTATGACAAAGCTATAGTACCAAAACAGCATTGTGTGGGCATAGACCATATAATGTGTACAAGATAGACACATAGACCAATGGACCAGAACAAAGAACCCAGATGTAAAGCCATGCCTTTACAGTCAATCTATTTTTGACAAAGGCTCCAAGAACACCATGGGGAAAGGATAGTCTCTTTAATAAAGGGTGCTGGGAAAACTGTGTAACCGAATGTAGAAGAATGAAACTAGGCCCTGAATTCCCACCATATACAAAAATCAAATCAAAATAAAGACTTTAAGACCTGAAACTCTGAAACTACTAGAAGTAAAAACTGAGGAAATGCTCCAAGACATTGATATGGGAAAAAATTGTATGTGTAAGACCTCAACAGCATAGGCAATCAAAGCAAAAACAGATAAATGGGATTACATCAAGCTAAATATCCTCTGGACAGCAAAGGAAACAATCATCACAGTGAAGAGACAACCCATAGAATGGGAGAAAATATTTATAAGCTCTCCATCTGAGAAGAGATTAAAAACCAGAATACATAAGGAGCTCAAACCACTCAATAGGAAAAAAATATCTGATTTAAAAATGAACATAAGATCTCAACACACTTTTCTCAAAAGACATACACATGCCTAACAGGGATATGAAAAATTGCTCATCACTAATAATCAGAGAAATGAAAATCAAAACTATAATGAGATATCATCTCACACCAGTTAAAATGGCTTTTGATCAACAAGACAGGCAATAACAGATGCTGGTGAGGATGTGGAGACAGGGGAACCCTCATACACTGTTGGTGGAAATATAAATTAGTACAGCCATTATGGATAACAGGATGGAGCTTCCTCAAGAAACTAAAAATAGAACTACCATATGATCTACCAATTCCACTAAGTATATATTCAAGAGAAAGAAAATCAGTATACTGAAAAAGATCTGCACTTCCATGTTTATTGCAACACTATTCACAAGAACCAAAATATGGACTCAACCTAAGTGCCCATCAGTGAATGAATGGATAAAGAAAATTTAGTATATATACACAATGTGATATTGTTCAGCCACAACAATGAAGTCTTGTCATTTACAGCAACATGGATGGATTTGGACGTCAGTATATTAAAGTGAAATAAGCCAAGCATAGAAAGACAAATATTGTGTGTTCTCACTGACATGTCATAGCTAAAAAATCAATCTCATGAAAATAGGGAGTAGATTGGTAGTTGCTAGAGGACATGAAGGGTATGGAAGTAGCAGGAAGAAGAGAAATTGATTAATGTGTACAAACATATAGTTGACAAAAGAAATAAGACCTAGTGTGAGACAGATCAGTAGGGTAAGTTTACAATATTCTTTTGTGCTTTTCAAAATAGTTAGAATAATTTGAATGTTTCTAGCATAAAGGACATATAATTAAAGTGATGAGATCCCAAGCACACTGATTAGATCTTTATAAAGTATGAATCTATATTATCACATGTAACTGAAATAACTATCTATTATGCATCAATAAAATACATTTTTTTTTAAGACAGAGTCTCACTCTGTTGCCCAGGCTAAAGTGCAGTGGTGTGATTTCAGCTCACTGCAACCTCCACCTCCCACGTTCAAGTGATTCTCCTGCCTCAGCCTCCGGAGCAGCTGGGATTACATGCACCTGCCACCATGCCCAGCAAATTTTGTATTTTTAGTAGAGATGGGGTTTCACCATGTTGGCCAGGCTGGTCTCGAACTCCTGACCTCAAGTGATCTGCCCACCTCACCCTCCCAAAGTGCTGAGATTACAGGCATGAGTCACTGTGTCCAGCCTAAAGTAATTTCTTTTAAAAAAGTTAATGACTTACTCAAAGTTGCAAAGTTATTGAGGGACAGAATTCTAACAACTCAGCGATTCTGATTTCAGTTAACCTAACTGTTCCATGATGTTGCCTCTAAGACTGAATTATGTGCTAGTTAGTTTGGATTTCATACATTTTTAACTTCTATATATCATTTCAATTTTCTAGTAATAATGTTAAAAGAACACTTTGAGACAAATTTAGCAGAGTTTATTTGAGCAAAAAAATGATTCATGAATTGGGCAGCACTTGGAACCAGTCAAAGTTCAGAGAGGTCTACCCAGCAACTTCTTTAGGTGGTATCTAAAGACAGAAAAAGGAAGAAACATACAGAAACAGCCTGATTGGTTATAGTTTGGTATTTGCCTTATTAGAACATGTCTGAGCAGTTTGCGGCTTGTTATTGGCTGATATGATTGGCCAAAACTTGGCTGTTTAAAAAACATACTCTTAGTTACATTTCAGTTTGTTTACGTATAGCTTATGGTGCAGTATGTATGAAGGTTTCTTTAGGCCAAATTTAAGTCAACAAGCCTTAAAAAGAAAGAAAAGGCAAACACTCTTCTTCTTATTCACAATTGTTGTGCAGGCTAGATTGGACGGTGGAAAACTATTGGTCTTAGCTTTGGGCTTCATCCTACTCTTTCATAAAATAAAATTGTTCAAGCTGCTAACATTATTTTCACCTCCCAAATTTAATGATGACATATACTTACCTCTGTTTTATTTTTAGTGTATTTACTTTTACTTCGTTTGTTACCGAAACTCCCTAGTTTTCCTAAGTGTTTTTCTTTAATTTGAATATATAAAATAATACAGCTACAAGTGGATCAGTATAAGAATTGGAGGAGGAGAAAATCAAACACAGATATGATTGAAAAAATTATCAATGCTGTTAAACTTTCTAAATACTTATGTGATCAATACTGTACTCTGGGGTACTTGGGAGTACAAGTGATTATAGGTAACAGTAATTCAGTACTTACCATACCCCTAATACTGCTCTGTACTTTAAATATTAACTTATTTAGTCTTCTTAACAATTTTCTGAGGTGTTAGTCTGATATTACAGCTGAAGTACACAGAGAAGTTAAGTAACTTTTTCCAACTGAATAGCTAGTGAATAGTAGTATTAATGAGAGGTGACAACCTGCTAGCAGCACTCACTCGCTCTTGGCTACTCCTCGGCTCGGCGTCCACTCTGGCAGTGCTTGAGGAGCCCTTCAGCCTGCCGCTGCACTGTGGGAGCCCGTCTCTGAGCTGGCTGAGGCCAGAGCCGGCTCCCTCTGCTTGCGGGGAGGTGTGGAGGGAGAGCCGCGGACGGGAACCCGGGCTGCGCTTGGCGCTGGCGTGCCAGCGCGAGTTCCAGGTGGGCGTGGGCTCCGACCAACCCACACTTGGAGCAGCTGGTCGGCACCGCCGGTCCGAGGCAATGAGGGGCTTAGCACCCGAGCCAGCAGCTGCGGAGGGTACGCCGGGTCCCCCAGCACTGCCAGCCTGCCCCTGCCGCGCTCGAATTCTCACGGGGCCTCAGCCCCCTCCCGCGCCGCAGGGCTCGGGACCTGCAGCCCGCCATGCCATGCGCGAGCCCTCCCCCCTCCCCGTGGACTCGTGCGCAGCCCGAGCCTCCTCGAAGGGCGCCGCCCCCTGCTCCACGGCGCCAGGTCCCATCCACAGCGCAAAGGCTGAGGAGTGTGGGCGCGTGGCGGGGGTCTGGCGAGCAGCTCCGCCTGGGCCCCGGCAGGCCGGGATCCACTAGGTGAAGCCAGCCGGGCTCCTGAGTCAGGTGAGGACTTGGAGAACTTCTGTGTCTAGCTAAAGGTTTGTAAATGCACCAATCAGCACTGTGTCTAGCTCAAGGTTTGTAAATGCACCAATCAGCACTCTGTGTCTTGCTCAAGGTTTGTAAACGCACCAATCAGTGCGCTGTGTCTAGCTCATCTGGTGGGGACTTGAAGAACTTTTGTGTCTAGCTAAAGGATTGTAAATATACCAATCAGCACACTGTGTCTAGCTCACGGTTTGTAAACACACCAATCAGCACCCTGTCAAAACGGACCAATCAGCTCTCTGTAAAACGGACCAATCAGTAGGATGTGGGTGGGGCCGGATAAGGGAATAAAAGCAGGCCACCTGAGCCAGCAGGGGCAACCTACTGGGGTCCTTTTCTTCTCTGTGGAAGGTTTGTTCTTTTGCTGTTTGCAATAAATCTTGCTGCTGCTCACTCTTCGGGTCTGCGTGCGTTTATGAACTATAACACTCACCGCGAGGGTCCACGGCTTTATTCTTGAAGTCAGCAAGACCAGGAACCCACCAATTCCGGACACATTAAGGTCTGAACACCAATGACATATTTCTGGAGACGAAGATGTTAACTGCTACATTATATTATCTAGTTTTATAGTGCTCATCATCTGGTAGAGAACATTAAACAAAAATGCACTATAACTATAATACAAGGACTATGCAAGTGTAGTAAGTCTTATAGAGCAGGGGTCCCCAATCTGAGGGCTGCAAAGCAGTACTACACAGCAGGATGGGGTATGCAGCAGGACGGGGTACACAGCAGGAGGTGAGCTGCGGGGCAGGAAAGGGAGCGTTACTCCAAGCTCCACCTCCTTGTCAGATCAGCGACGCATTAGATTCTCATACGAATGCAAACCCCATTATAAACTGTGCATGTGAAGGATCTAGGCTGCATGCTCCTTAGATAAGAATCTGATGATCTGAGGTGGAATAGTTTCATCCTGAAACCATCCCCCCTACCCCTGTCCATGGAAAATTTATCTTCTGTGAATTGTCTTCCACCGAACTGGTCCCTGGTGCCAAAATGACTGGGACCGCTGCTATAGAGCACTACGTGTTTAATGGAAACTATTGGTTATACAATGCCTATTATGTGTCAGGAACTTTTAATATGTCTGTAAGGCATTTAGTTTCTTTAGTAAATAAGGAAAATGAGGCTTAGGGAAATTACTTCCCCAAGTCACAAAAGTAGCTAGCATAATAGGAGCTCCACCTCAGATGCAGAAGAGGGTATTCTTGCCACTACACTGTGATATTTTTATACCCATCCAGTTATGGTGATCCTTAAAGACTTCATGAAATTTGAACTCAGAAGAAGGAGATTTTCTCAGGTGAAGAAAGAGCTCAAAACAAAGTAGGGGAAAGCATTCCCAGAAGAAGGAATATTTGTCCCACTGAGCCGGAATAAAGGCTCCTTGAAGGGGAGGAAGAAGATAAGGCTTTAAAAGACAATGAGGAGAAGGGTCATGGATATCAGACTCAAAAGTTTGTAGCTAGTAAAAGTGAGCCGATAAAAATGTTACTGCTAAGGAATACATCGATTTTTCAGGAAAGACAAGAGTTTTTCCTGGCCTGAGATCCAAAATAAATTTCTTACATGAGATCTAATCAGGGCACAGGGCACACCAAGTCACCGTGAGTGTCAAAGCAAATCTCAGAGTACTTTTAATCCAACAAACATTTATGAAACATCAGGCTTGGTGTTTTGTGCTAAATAATTCAACCTTAGAACAAAATTCAGTGAAGAGAATACGAGGCTAAGTTAATATGACTTTAAAGATCTCCAAAAAGTAGGTTGATCATCTGTTCTGTTAACCATGCTCCTGAGATATTTCCTTACAGATGAACTTTTCTCTTGTAACCAAAGGTTTACAATTCAAGATTATACACTTCATCAAGCACCCTGGTCCTGTGGTATTCTTTGCTTTATACCAAGTGTGGATTAATCTGCAGCTTTGAAAATCAGACAAACAGATATCACCAGTTGTTCATCACCACATTTAGCTGGACTATGAATATTGGAAAGAAAAAAAAGTTACTCGTGAAAATATGTGGTGAATTCCTTTAAAGAGAAACCAGTGAGAAATATTGCTTCACCTTAAAGCCTAGGGTAGTAGCTACCTTTTTTCTCAAGACTGTCCTTACATAACCTATTGGCATGGGGAAAAAGTCAATGTTTATAAACTCCTTAAGAAACTTAAAATCTGGAAAAGGCAACTACGTATCATGTCAACTAAAGATAATTAACACTAGGATCAAAATTTGGAATCCACGTGAAAGATTCTGCAAAGATCACTTAAATCTCAGACTTTATGCACTATTTTAAATATTTATTTAAGCAGAAATAGAAAATTTTAATCTATTATATTTCTATTTAATTTCCTGGACTTAAATCTGTGTGTGACTGATTGAGTTGCCTAATGGGTGCAAACATAAAAACTTGCATTGGGATTCATTTTATTCTCAGTTTAAAATCAGGAGTATCATTGAAAACAAGACACTAATTTTCTGGAAGTTTAATTTATTTGTCCCTCTTATTATCGGGGCTGGTAAAAACGGGCTAATTGAACATACATTCTAACAAAGATTGCAGCAACGCCTGAAAAGACGGGCCCAAGCGCATCGCATTTCTGTTAAGAATGTGTGATTTTTCTGCGCCACCTTGTGGCCGTAAAACAACTTGCCCACGTGAAAGTTGACCGCTTTTTCCCGCGCCGGCAGAGCCTTGCCGAGAGCCGCACTGCGGGAATCGGCCTCCAGACAAACGTGCAGAAAATGGTGTCTTCCTTTACAACTAGTAACAGCAAACAGACTTCCCCTTCTTAGTACTCCGTTTCCTTTATTCCTTAATTCCATTTCCTCGGCCCGCCTACCCACTGTCCTCAGACAGCCGTTTCCCAGTGTGACCTCCTTTTCCAGCTGCACCATCCGGCAGAGGCCCTTTTCCCAGCCCGAACCCTCCCGGGCCGCCCTCGCAGCCCTCCCTCCGGGTCCCCGCCGCGCCTGCTCCATTACAGCACGATCCCCGCCACACAGGTCCGCCCCTCCCTCCGACAGCCAATGGCGGCGCGACCCCGCCCCTCCCGCCGGGTCCCGGGGTGCTAACGCGCTCCGGGAGGCTGGGGGTGCTGAATTGTGCATCTTCCTTTAGGCTGCGGCAAGACAACTCCCCCGAGCCCCGCGGCGCTGCCTCGGGGCAGCCATGGACTCGCAGGAATTGAAGGTGAGCGAGCGGGCGGGCGGGCCGGAGGGCGTAGTTCCTTTGCGGCCTGTTGGCCGGGGGCGCGGAGGGAGCTCGGGTGGCTTCGCTAGGCCGCTGTTTCCCCGTGGTGTCCTGGCTGCTCGGGTTGCAGGGTGGGCCTGCAGCCTCTGCTCACGGCCGGTCTCCGCGGGCCCTGCTGGGGAAGCCCAGGTCTGGGCAGCCCGCCCGCGCGCTGTTTCTGAATTGCTGGTCCCCATGCTGTTGGTTGTGTTTACTTTTGTATCATGTTTACTAGGAAAGCTTGGGTTACCTATGACACTGCGCCTCCAGGTGCGATTTTTACTGTCCAGCTCCCACAGTAGACAGTAAAAAGAACCCAGAAAGATTATATGAAACCCATTAAAGACGTGAGACTTAACAGTGGAGGGGTCGTTATTTTAGGGTGATGGTCTTCTCTGTTTATCACTGACTCATCCATTCAGCAAATATTAATGACGGTCAACTTAACTGAAAGGCTGATATAAAACAGTTAAAGACATGAGGCTTGAAAATAAAATAACTTTTCGGATGTTGGTCTTCTCTATTCATTTGTTCACTGAATCACTCGTTCGGCAAGTATTTATGAAGGGTTACTGTATGTCCATTAGAAGCTGGAGATGGCAGTGAGCAAAACTGAACAGTTTCTGCCTTCTCAGATTTTACAGGCTAATTAATGCTGGGGAAAAACCCTAATTCAATTGACTCAACAAATATTTATTGAATGCCTCCTATGTGTCTAGCACTGTTCTAAGCACTGAAATAATAAAACCAAGAAAAACTCTTCCAATCTTGGAGCTTACATTTGAGTAGGAGTCAGACAACAAGTAGGTAAATGAAATGTGTATCCTGTGAGATGGTAATAAGTGGATGGAGGACAATTTGGCGGTGTGGGAGGTTAGGGAATGCTGAAATGTCTTGTTTTTCTGCCTGAAGTTTTACCTTATCCTCTGTTCTAGCTATCCCCCTATATCCTTAAATTTTTTCATTCCCTTAAATGTATTATTTGCACTGCTGCCGAAATGAACTTTTTAATAAAAACACTTTAATGTAAAAGTGGGGCTCCTCATCACTTAGACTTGAGGATCAAGTCCAAGTACTTAATATGAGGCTCTTCATCCCACCTTTGTCTCCAACCTCATCATCCAATACTCTCTGTCTTACTTAAGCCTCCAGAGCAGGGAATGGCAAATTTCTCAACAAAGGGCCAGATAGTACACATTTTAGACTTTATGGACCATATGGTCTATCACATCTAATTGGCCATTGTCGTTCAAAACAGCCATAGACAATACTTAAATGAGCATGGCTGTGTTTCAATAAAACTTTATTTATGAACACTGAAATTTGACTTTCATGTAATTTTCACGTTATGAAATATTTTTCTTTTTTTTTCTTTGACAGCTAGAAAATATAAAAGCCATTCTTAGTTCACTGGCTGTGCAGCCAGCCAGCCAGATATGGCCCACAGACTGTGGTTTGCCAAACCCTGCTCTAGAGTATGGAGTGGCTTTTAGTCATCTTCATCACCACTACCATCCCAATGTACCATGATGATTTGTTATCTATGTTGTTGCAGTTCCTCTTCCTAACTCCTATACCTTCCTCAAGAATCATGAAAAGGAAATAGGAAGAGTGTGTATGTGTGTGGAGGGAGAATGAGGGGTTTGCAATTCAAGAGTCAGCTCTGAAATCCTCCCCAATAATCTTTCCCTTGATTTTAGTCATCCATCCTCCCCTCACACCACATTCAGTTTTCAAAGCTGTCAAAATGTTACTATCCCACATTCCCAAAGGAGTTTATAAGCTCTTTTCTTACATTTACTACATTATATTTCAGTTAGTCTTCAGATTACAGTCTCATCTGAAAAATGTAAGTTTTTTGGGGGGACAGGAACCATGTCTTACTCATCTTTCTATTCATAGTACCTAGCCCAGTGCCTGGGTACTAGTAGGCAGTCAGTAAATGTTTTGGATTGAACAACCTGACCTGAACCAAGGCAGTAGCATTAGGTATGTTTAGTGGGAGGTAGACTAGAGAAATAGAAGAACCTACTGAGTGGTTAGACTTAAAGAGACTGGGCAAATAGGAAGGGAGGATTCATGAGTAGCAGGGTAGCAGGTGGAAAATGGAAATATGAATCTGGAACATAGACAAGAGATCTTGGCAGGACACATTTTTTTTTATTCCATTAACGTATGGGATGCAGAGGAACTTATTTTTTTCAGAATAGAACTCTTATACTATGATATCTTAATTAATTCTCACAGTGACCTGTACATTTGCATTACTAACAGCATTTTATAAATGAGCAGACTGAGGCATTGTAAGAAGGACCAGAGATTCTTTTTGCCTTTAAATTCGTGTCCTTTTTATGGTGCTATGCCACTGCCTTTCAGGAGGATTATAGATGCTTAGTGATAGTGTGAAGAAATCAAGTAAGATATTAAACGTGTCCTTAGTTGTGGCAAAGTAAGAGGTCATTTTGCAACTTTAGGGAATGGAGCATTGGAGGAAAACTGCGCTTCACTGAAGTGTGTTGTGGGGGTCTGGAGATGGGGTATGGAGCACATTTTTAAGAAACATGGCTAAAAAGGAGGTTAGGGAGCAGTGATCACAAGGAGGGAGGCAGAGTAAAATTACAGAGAACAGTCGCCTAACTGATCTAGAGAAGTACATGGAGTATAGCCCTCCAGAAGCAAGAGACTAAAACAGAGCTGTCGGACGGGCGTGGTGGCTTACGCCTGTAATCTCAGCACTTTGGGAGGCCCAGGCGGGCAGATCACTTGAAGTCAAGAGTTCAAGACCAGCCTGGCCAACATGGGGAGCCCCATCTCTACTTAAAAATACAAAAATTAGCCAGGTGTGGTGTGTGCCTGTAGTCCCAGCTCGGGAGGCTGAGGCAGGAGAATCGCTTAAACCTAGGAGGCAGAGATTGCAGTGAGCAGAGATTGCACCACTGCACTCCAGCCTGAGTAACAGAATCTCAAAAACAAAACAAAACAAACAAACCAGAGCTGTGTGGACACCCTTAGATTTCAATCCTGTCACTTAGTCACCTTTGTTTCTTACTGCTACTGAACAAGCTGTAGAGTCCAGGTACGGGGTGGCCCAAACTGCTTTCTGGTGAATCAGGTGTATCCTAGTGATGGCGGGAAAGTGTGGTTTCTGTCTTTGATGAAGTTAGCAACCAAGCCTTAGACATAATCCTAGGAAAAGTGGTAGACAGTACAGGCCCATTTTTATTCAGAAGTTAGTAGGCCCTGATAGTAGTTTTGTCTTGTATATGGAAATAATATAACTTTGGAAAAAGCTTAAAGACAACCATTTTCATTGAAAAATAGTTTATTTATTCTTAACTGACAATTTATTTGTCGCAGAACTCAAAGCCGAGTAAGATAACATTTGATGATATGTTGAAGAATTTAATTTGTCATTACTTTGTAATGCTGTAATAAAATACTCGATATTTTAAAAAGAAGATTTTTTTTTTTTAAGGAAACCTATGGTCTGGCAATGGAAGCCTCTTGTCTTTTTTTTTTTTAGTTCCTGTTTATTGTCTGCCTTTCTGTTTCCTAAAACGTTCAAGAAAATGTGGGCAAAGGAAACAAGGTGAAAGCAGCCTCATTTCAGTGCTGTTAACAAAAACTTAGGAAAACGGATTTAAATTATTAGAAAACATTGAATTATTTCAGTAATTTTATGATCATTCAGTTCTGAAGTCCTTAGCATTGAGTTCTAGCCATTAACAGTATTTTAAGAAACTTGGAAGAAAAAAGTCACATTGCCTAAATTTTACGTTATTCTAGATGTTAGATTATTATCTGCTTCTTAGAGTATTTCAGAGCACCAGAATTCCTTTATAACGTTTTTTCATTATTTCCATTTAGACTTTGATTAATTACTATTGTCAAGAGAGATATTTCCATCATGTGTTACTGGTTGCCAGTGAAGGAATGAAGAGGTATGGAAGTGATCCAGTCTTCAGGTTTTACCATGCCTATGGCACATTAATGGAAGGTACGTGTTAATCATTAAACATGTTCCATCCGTTTTAAATTCTTGCTTTGCACTAAGAACAGTTTTTCATATCATAATCTTGATTTTCAGGTAGAACTCAAGAAGCTCTTCGAGAATTTGAGGCTATTAAAAATAAACAAGATGTATCACTTTGTTCTCTACTTGCACTGATATATGCCCATAAAATGAGTCCTAATCCAGGTATGGTATTTAAATACAATGCTTAGGACATTTTTTCCTATTCAGTTTATTTTGATTTTTCTCAGTTACCAAGTCATTCAGTCTGATCACACTATATTATGTATTTTCTGTAGATACAATTTATACATATGTTTATCTTCCTGACAAGGGTGTAAATTCATCAGGCACAAGAAATGTGTCTTATACTACTTTCGTGTTCCTTATATCCTCTGGCAGAGGTTTCATTTGTGCATAGGGATTTTTTTAGATAAAGGGGAATGTATATTAGTAATTGTTACACAAAAAAAGGACAGCCAGAAAAACAGGTACCGTATATACATAAATTGCTCAGCAGCAGCCAAGTTTACAACTTTTGTGCAAATATACAGCCAGTGCAGTTTATTTCTGTATATTAAGCTTCTTGAGAGCCTTAAAACCCGTTATGAGAGCTAGCTCTTGGGAGATATTCAGCAAATTTTTATGCAGTAGTAGGTTGACTAGATTATGACTAGATTATAGAAGGAAATTTATACATAAACAAGCAATTAAAGTTGTGTAAACTGCCAGGCGCAGTGGCTGAAGCCAGTAATTCCAGCAACTTGGGAGGCTGAGGTGAAGGATTACTTGAGCCCAGAAGTTCGAGGCCAGCCTGGGCAACATAGTTAGACCTCCATCTCTAAAAAAACAGAAAATAAAAAAGTTATGTGAACTGTCTTAATGTATAGTTAACTTAATGGCGAAGGCAGAAGAGTATCCAAATTATATGTAATAAAGAAGTAGTGTTATATTCTTCCATATATATCCAGTAACAGCTAATAGGATTGTAAATATAGATTGTGTTTCAAAAAATTAGATAATAAACAAAGGTCACAGACTGGTTCCTTGAATATTAGACGAGACTTTTTTCTAAAGCCAAGTATGACATACCTCCTTCATACATATGCAAATCAATACAAAGTTATTTAAAACATGTAAATATGTGCTTAATTTCTTCAAGAAACTGTGCCTAATACAGTTACAAGCTACAAAAGAATTGTAGTAAGTGGTTCATGACATCAAGTTGGTAATCTAGTGGAGAAAACAAAATGTAAAAAACACAAAGATTAAATTCCAGTGTTTCTATTAAATAATACAAAATGAAACAAATGAGTTTATCATTAATTGAAGTTGGTATGCACTATTAAGCTGTAAGAGTAGGCTGAGAAGGCTTTTGAGATTTTGGAACTTAATCTGATCTTTGAAGGACTGGTAAAATTTGAATATAAAGAGTATTGGCCAGAGAGGAGAAATGGATGGGCAAATACATGGAAGTGGTTCAGGATTAGGCTCTTCTGTGGATCCCCTTTCTCTGTACTCCAGTGGGAGTGTGTTTAGCTAGAGCAGAAAATTTTCATGAGAGAGCTGTAGTTAGTATAAATAAAAGAAATTAGTACAAAATAATTTATTATTAGAATCAAGTTTTTATTTAATTGGTTATTCTTACCAGTGTTGATTCTGTTGGACACTGTGATTTGCAGGACACTGAAATGATGGAATGAGAAATACTGTTCAGAGGAACCTGAGTGCTAACTCTGCTTTGCACCAAGGATGATACTGAATGGACTTGAGCTCTAGTAGGGGCCCAGATGTCTGTAAATACCACCTAGGAAAGTCCTGGATTGTTAGTATACATTCTTCCAGGATGCTGATGTAAACCCTGCTTATAAAAAGGCTGAGATCTGGCAACAGCTTTGTGCAGACGGTGTTAGAGCTGATTGATACCTCATTAGGGACGTGATGGAAATCTGAGTAGGAAAGATTTCCTGTACAATGCCTGCTCCTGCCTGGTGGTTGTTTTGTTTGTTTGTTTGTTTGTTTTCTTATTTCTGTTTCTGTATCATGGCTGTTTAATGAACACTTCTGAAGGGGTTGTAGGGGTGGGGAGTGGGGAGAGGAGAAAAGGGTCTTCTTGCTAAGCAATCTGTAGACTTACAGAAACAGTTTTGTTTCCTTAACTCATTAGATTGTACCTTGTTAATTTCACATTTAAATTTATATCATTAGAGTTGAAAGGAAGAGTCACATACCTTTCTCCTTGGTAGCCATTCCAGAAAGAGAACTGTTGGAATCACAGGCCTCAACTTACATTTCTTCTTCCTCATTGCATGGCTGATTCTGATTCTGATTCCATCCAGGGTTTGGGTGTAATTGAATTCTGTGTCCTAAGCAGATACTAATATATGTGCATATATATATATATATATATAGAGAGAGAGAGAGAGAGAGAGAGAGAGTATAGATTTAATGTAAGTCAATAGAGTTATCTGTTTAAGGGAGCAGTCAGTATTAAACTATAACAGCAATTATGCCATCTTTTTACTGACCCATAACAGTAGCTGGCATATTTATATATTTTAGGATTGTATTTAAGAATTATTAATACTTTGAGTACCACTACTGGACCTGTTCCTAATAATTGTGGTTAGAACCATTATACATTTTTACAAGTCTTATTATTAAAAAAATATTAGCATATACAGCCTTTCTATTTTGGGAATGATGTAAACTCTATAGCTGTATTGTGCATTACAGTGATCCTTAACCATATACCTCCCCTGTTGTCCAGGCTGGAGTGCAGTGGTACAATCTAGGCTCACTGCAACCTCCTCCCAGGTTCAAGCAATTCTCCCTGCCTCAGCCTCCCAAGTAGCTGGGATTACAGGCACCCACCACCACGCCCATCTATTTTTGTTTTTTATTTTTAGATGGGGTTTCACCATGTTGGCCAGGCTGGTCTCAAACTCTTGACCTCAGGTGATCCACCCACCTCGGCCTCCCAAAGTGCTGGGATTACAGGTGTGAGCCACCATGCCTGGCCATATACAGCTTTTTTAGCAAGTTTGAAGAACTGAATTTAAAATTTTATTTAATTCTAATTAATTTACTTTTTAAACTTAAAAATGATACTTGATTCAGTTATTAGAAAACTTATTTAGGAATAACTTGAGTCTAAAAATCTGCTTTTCAGCCATAAGTTTTATGAAAACTACAAATCAAGTATTTTTAAATAAAATTTAACTTTTTTTTTTTTTGAGTCGGGGTCTTGCTCTGTCACCCAGGCTGGAGTGCAGTGGCACGATCTCTGCTCACTGCAAGCTCCGCCTCCCGGGTTCACGCCGTTCTCCTGCCTCAGCCTCCCCAGCAGCTGGGACTACAGATGCACGCTGTCATGCCCGGCTAATTTTTTTTTTTTTGTATTTTTAGTAGAGACAGGGTTTCACCATGTTAGCCAGGGTGATCTTGATCTCCTGACCTCGTGATCCGCCCGCCTTGGCCTTCCAAAGTGCTGAGATTGCAGGCGTGAGCCACCGTGCCCAGCCAAAATTAAGCATCTTAATTGTGATGTGCTGTTAGTATGAAATACCAGATTTCACAGTTAGTAAGGAAAAAGCATGCAAAATATCTCGTTAATTTTTTTTATCAATGATGCATTGAAATTATATCTTAGATATATTGGGCTATAATTTAATAATTTTGATTGTTTCTATTTCTTTGATAGTGCTACTAGAAAATTTTTAAGTTACATATATATGGCTTGCATTTTATTTCTATTAGACAGTACCGCTATAGAGAGAAATAATTTTTTTGCCTTGTTAATTATCTGACCTATTATAAATGCCTGATCCAGAATTTAATTTTTATTTAATATCATTTTCCCCTCCCAGATAGAGAAGCTATTCTGGAATCAGATGCCAGAGTGAAGGAACAACGTAAAGGAGCTGGAGAGAAAGCCTTATACCATGCAGGCTTATTTTTATGGCACATTGGTCGCCATGATAAAGCAAGGGAATACATTGACAGAATGATCAAAATGTCAGATGGTAGTAAACAGGTAGCTATTTTTCTGAGTTTAAAATAATAATATTAAAAAATGCTTATGTTATTGATATATCCAGTAGTATCTGTGGTTTAGCTCTTTATTATCATCCACTCTATTGCCACTTTGTAAATAACAACTTTATTTTAACCCATTTATGGTTATCAATATGGTTAATAGTGTACTGTAGAATAGGAATTCTCTAAGGTTAGTTTTATGCTACCGAGTCTTCAAAGATCCCTGCCTGGTTCCTTCCCTCTGTTTTTCTCTTTCTTTTTCTCTCCCTTTTTTTCCTTCCCTCCATATTTTGTTCTTTCCTTTCTCCCTCTCTCCTTATTGAACAGCTCTAGATACAAGGCACCATTGTTTGTACTGTTAATAATGCAAAGGAAAATAATACATAAACTTTGCTTTCATGAATGAATAACCCAGTAGTGGCATAGAGCACATCCCCAGCTAATATTGTGAGAAAAATTATAGATGATATGAGAGATATGTGATTAAAGTATGCAAGAAAATAATAGCTAACAGTTATTGCTTGCTTACTTTGTGCTAGGCACTGTTTTAAATTAAGGACAGATCACATGCTTAAGTGTTAAGACAATGTGAAAGAATTTTTTTGAAGGAACTAGCATTTGAACTAAAACCTGAAAGATGGATACAATTTCAACAGGCAAAGATTATGGAAAAGGGAAGTAGATACTCCCAAGGTGAGAAATAATAGATGGAAATGAGACATTTTACTTGAGGGTACACTGAGATACTCATATTTGATGGAACACAGGATACGTTGATAACGAGAAGGGAAGAAAAGCTTGGAGAGGTAACGAGACAAATTGAAGGATCTTGACTGCTAGTTAAAAATATTTGTATCTGATTTGACATGCATTGAGAGGCTATTGAAGACTTTTAATTATGGTAGTGATTTTGTTAGAGTGCAAATCCAGAAGATTAATTTGACAATGGTTTCTTGGATGAAGTGGCTTGAGAGTAAACTGAAATGCAGCGAAAAGAAAAAGATAGTACTTCCTTGCAGAAGGTTTTGAGGCACTACACTAAAATATTGTACAGTGAGTACAAAGTTCACAATTTTTAAATACCCACAGGACCCGTGAACTGATAATAAATAGTTTGGGAAGATAACAAGTTGTCACGTTTTAGGATGTCTTTGAGGCTTTAAGCCTAAAAAAATTAGAGACCAGTTAGCATAAATAGAAAATACATTGGCATAAGAAACTAATCTTAAAGGGAAGTGATCTATTTGACTTAAGACATGCTGTATTTCTGGTGCTGGCAGAACAGTAAGATGGAGATAGCAGATGAATTTCTGGAAAAAGAAAAATTTAGAAGAGGTTTTCGGCTAGAAATATAGGTTGGGAATCATCCACACAGAGACAATAGTTAAAACCATTCAAATAATGGCACTGATTTAGCACATAGCATTGGTTAAGATCCTTATTTGTATTTTCAGGTGAAATATAGGGAGGTAAATAAAGTCTTAGTTAAAGGTTTATGAATTTGTCAGTTAACCTAGTTTTTTTTAATAGAAGAGCACATTTCACAGTTTTTTATTTGAACTTAAAGAGAAAAATAACCAGTTTCATCTTGTTTTCAATCCTATATGTCTTACAGCCCATTGGCCTATTAACGTGTAAAGATAAATATCCATGAGTTCTTCAGTTTCTGATTTCTCAGGCCATCCACCTGTCATTTGAAATTCAATGGACTAATCAAAGAGGTTAAAAAGAGCATTGCCAGATTATCTGAATCTTTAAGATATGTGAAGCAAGACACCTTCTGTTGTTTCATCTTAGTTCATTTAGACTGTTTGTCCAAAAAGAGACAATAAATTCTCATCTATATATTGAATTTCATGTTTAAGTGTTATTAATCGTCAATTACTAGCAAAGTCTCAGAGAAAATAATGGTTTTAACACTAATGGAATATTTGATAAGCTTCTTAATTTTAATGTTGAGCTTAATAGTAATGTTAAAGGATGAAATTTGTAGTATAGTTCCCAAGACACTAGGCTGGCAAGGGTTCAAAAGTGATTTCACTAACAGAATTTTATTGTTCATAACATATTTGATAGAGTCCTTTTTGTTATTAATTGCCAGAAAAATGACATTAGGCTCTTTCGTTAACATTTCTTTCATTTCTAAAAAAGTAAAAATAGAATTATTCATTTTACAGGGACACGTTTTGAAAGCATGGCTTGATATTACAAGAGGAAAAGAGCCTTACATTAAAAAAGCACTGAAGTATTTTGAAGAGGGACTCCAAGATGGGAATGATGCTTTTGCTCTGCTGGGTAAGGTGAGTTGGAGTTAGGGTAAATAAATCATGTTTCAAAATGTATTCATAATATATTTGAAACCTGACAAAACCAAGTAGCTCAAAAAAGTTGATAATTTTCATGATACTGTTGGCAGCTCACAGCTGTAAGGTGGACTGGCATTTGTGTAGGACAATGAGCAATACGCTAGAGAAATGTATTCCCTGCCAAAGTTCCTGAATCCTGGATCAGCTGTAACTGTTAATTGTTGTTGTTGTTTTGGTTCACACATTCTTACCTCAGCATTTATTATGTGTCTTATGTATGTGAGGCATCCCTCTAGATATTAGAAACCCTGAGCAAGAGAAAACCTCTTGTTTTTATGGAGCTTATATCCTACTGATGGAGGCAGACAATAAACAAAATAAGTAAGTTGTATGGTATATTAGAAGGTGATAAGTATAATGGAAAATACAGCTGGAAAAGCTAGGGCATGAACTTCCAGTTTTACATGAAGTGGTCAGAGAAAGTGACATTTGAGCAAACACATTTATGGAGGTGAGGGTTAAAGCCCTGCAGGCATCTCGGGGAAAGTATTTCAAATAGAGGAGATGATGAGTTCAGGTACCCTAAGGTGTATTCAGGGCCAGCAGGGAGGCCAAAGTGGGTTGAGTAAAGAGAACAGAAGTGAAGGCCTGAGGAAGAAAGGTGGGATAGGGGTGAGGAGGAGTGGTGGGCCTGGCCTGTTCTGTAAGGCTTTTGGCTTCCACCTTCAATTAGAGAGACAGGCAGCCAATACAAAGTTTTGAACAGAGAAATAACAGGATCGGACATACATTTGGAGAAATGAGCAACTGATGGAGTCATTAGAACTTATTGATGGGTGGAAATATTTAAGTAGGACCCTTTCTTCAATCCCCACTGATGCTATCTAAATGCCTTAATTTTTTTTGTGACTCAGCAAAAAGAAATTATATGTTGGGAACAAGTCTGTTAGATAAGCAGTAATTTGGAGGGATAAAAAAGAAAGGGGAGAGGATTCGTGTCTTGACTTTTGTTAATGTCTCCACATCACTTTTCCTGTCGCTTTGTGTGGACAGTAAGCCTGTTGAACATCTTGTGTTCAGGCCCACTACTCTCAAGTTTTACCTAATAGCACTGCTGAGGAAATTGGCCATATACTTTTCTTGATCATTTTCCTTCTCTTAAAGAAAAGCTAGTTGATAAAAATTTGCCTCATCATCTCTTTTTAATGTACTAACTCTATTTATAGCTTTATTTTTTCTGACTATGAAAGTAATACATGAACGTAGTAAAACTTTTTTTTCAGAAAATATAATAACATGTGAATGAGAAAATGAACATCACCATTGGAAATAACCAGTTTAACTATTATATATAATATCTCTTCATGTCAGTAAATCTACATCTACAAATTTATATCATCATTTTTAATGATTACTTAACATTTTATTTAATTAGATATACCATAATTTTCTCCTCTAGGTACATTTGGGATTATTTTATACATAAACAATTCTGCCATAAATATCATCTATATACTTCCTTGTGGTCTTGTCCAATTATTTCCTTCAGATAATTCATAGAAGTGAAAAATGTTGAAGTAGAGGGATTTGTGTGAACTTTATTTTGCTTGTTCTTTAAAATCGTATATTCTTTAACCTGAAAATAATTTCTTAAAAAAGATGCAAAATTTCTAAAATTTCTTAAAATTTTAGATGCTACTTGAAAATTTCCTGGAGACATTTTAATTTATAAAGAGAATTTTCCTGTTTTAAATGGAAACATTATTTTATGGCATTTCCAAGAATACTTTTAAAAATTTTATTGTTTAATCATGTTTTTCAGCCATTTAAAGGTAAATTTTAAAACACAATAGCTTATATAATGTATTTGTATTATTCTGTGATGTTTTAAAATTTTGTTTTGACAAAAACTTACTGTTTTTCTCATTAAAAGTGATAACTGCTTCTCACAGAAGTCAGTAAGTATTAAACGCTCATATTCTGCCTACTCTGCATTATGAGAACTTTGATATGAAAGATCACAGTTTGAATATCACTTTTTTTCCCCTTCCATTAGGCACAATGCCTTGAGATGCGCCAGAATTATTCAGGTGCCCTGGAGACTGTGAACCAGATAATTGTGAACCTTCCAAGCTTCCTTCCCGCTTTTGTTAAGAAAATGAAATTACAACTAGCCTTGCAAGATTGGGACCAGACAGTTGAGACAGCACAAAGGTTAAGTAATAAAAGATGACACAAGTCTCTTTGGATTCGGTTATAATTTTGATAAAAAGCAAAATCTATGTGAATTTTTTTCATAAGAGTTTTTAAATTTGATTTTTTTCAAACAGTATGGAACCAAGGAAATACTTAAAATCATACTGCTTTTAAGCATTGAATTTATTGATTTACATAAATATTTGATTCCTGTTTTAAGACAGACAATCTTTTTAGGCAAACAGGCCAATATCCCTGTGCTCATGAAGCTTATATTCAAGTGAGAGGAACCGCATACTAAGCACACCAGATAAGTATATTGTGTAGTATGTTAGAAAGTATAAATGCTATGGGGAAAAGATAAATCCAGAGAGAGATGGGGAGTGTTGAGGGGTTCAGTCTTTTGGGATGGTCATGGAAGGCTGAGGCCTTTGAGCCATCTTCTAAAGAAGGTAAGGGAGTAAGCCATGTAGATATTTGAGAGAATACTTTGCAGAAAGAAGGAAAAGCAAATGCAGAGTCCCTGAGGCGGGAGCACATGTCATATGTTTGAGGAGTGGGAAGGAGTAAAAGAGGTGAGTAAGGTGTGAGGTCTGAGACAAAGGGTGGGAGTGAGCCCATGCTAGATGGTAAAGGGTCTTGTCAGCCATATAAGGATTTGGGGTTTTCTTCTGAAGCACGAGGTTACCGGAGGGTTTTGAGCAGACGAGTGCCATCATCTAAATTCTGTTTTAAAAGAATCACTCTGCCATGTGCAAAACAGACTGTGGGCGAGGAGGCAAAGGCAGAAGCAGGGAGAACCTTCTGAAAGTTGTTGCCATCATTGAGAAATGGTGGGGGCCGGCCCAGTATAGTTGTGGTGGAAGTGCTTTGAGAAGTGATTGGAATCTGGACCTGTAGCATTTTGTTTAGGAGTAAGAGAAAGAATAGTTTAAGGTGATTCCAAGGTTTTTGGCCTGAACTACCAGAATAACAACAACAGTGATGATAATGAACTGTTGTGAAGTGTTCAGAATGCCTGGCTCATAGGAAGTGCTGTTTATTCCTAGGGTAACCCTAAGAGGAAGGTACTATTAGTATTTCTGTTTTACAACTGAATGGACTAAGGTACAAAGAGGTTAAGAAGTTTCTCCAAAGCCACACAGTTACTTAGTGGTGGAGTCAGGATTCAAATCCAGATCACTCTAGTCCCAGAGTCTGTGCTCTTACCCACTACTTGTACTAGAGGATGGAGTTTGCTTCAGCTGGACAGGGTGATTATGGAAAAAGAAGGTTTCAGGGCAGGTAAGGAGTTTAGCTTTCAACATTGTAAGTTTGAAATGCCTACGAGAAGTCAAAGTAGAGATGGATGTATGGGCAGGCAGCTGGATGTCTGAATCTGGAGTTCTTGTGAGAGGTCTAGGCTATAGCTAATATTTTGGAGTCACTGACACATAGATGTGATTTAAAGCCATGAGATCAAGAGTAAATGTATTTGAGTCACAAATCAATACTTTCTAACAGATGAATTCATGTCACTTAATACTGAAATTACAGAAAAGTAAATTTCATACTGAAATTACAGAAAAGTAAATTTCATAGGTAATACAAATATACCTTTAAAATCAGAATGTCTTAATAGAACTTCTAATGCAAATAATAGGCAAGATCCTTTCAAGATACAAATGAAGTATAAACTGCATAGAAAGTCACCTTTACTTCAGTTTGGATCAAGGTATAAAGCTTGTCTTAGAATCTTCAGAATAAGTGACTTGCAAGCATGTCTAACTTTTATTCATATCTGACAAAATATTAATGGCTATCTCAGGGCCGAACATCTTGGTAACATCTTTGCTGTGATCGTCTATCATTTATTATGGAGAATTTCAGATTTATGTAAAAGCAGACAGAATAACATCATGAGGTACTCTTAACCTGTTTCCTGCCCCCAACTAACGTCACCACATGTCTAAACCCCCATTTGCTTCTTGGCTTTAATTTTCAGTTTGAAGCAAATTCAAAACTCTGCATCATTTCATTTGTAAATATCACAAGATGCGTTGAAAAAATAGGATAATTCTTTTCCCTCTATAACATAATGACAATATCATTATCACATATAAAAAATTAAAAGTAGTTTTTTAATATCAAATATCCAGTGTTCAAATTACCAATAGTCTCAAATATTGTGTTTTTTAAATAAATTATTTTTTAATCACGATCCAAATAAGTCTACATATTGTGATTGGTTTATATCTTTAAAGTCTCTAGGCTTTCTCCCTGTCTCTGTAAGTTCTTTCTCACTCTTTCTCTCTCCCTTCCTATCTCTCTCCTTCCCCTCTTCCCTCTCCCTCCCTCCTTCTTCCTGCCTTCTTTTCTATTTCCCTGTTTCCCTTCTGTTTTTCTTCTTGCCATTTTTTTAAGTTAAAGAAACCAGTGTTTTGTCCTGTAGCATTTTTCATGATCTAGATTTTGTTGTTTGTCTGCCATGGTATAGTACAACTTGTTGCTTTATCCTCTGTGTTTCCTGTAAGTTGGTAGTTGGATCTAGAGGTTTGGTTAAATTCACATTCAATTTTGTTGTTTTGGCAATTACTTCATGAATGGTACGTACTGTTGTCTTTCATCACAGTGACAGAATGTCTGCTTGTCTCTCTCTTTTTGTGATATCAGCAGTTATTCATGCTCAATACCTAGGTGCTTGATTCATTGGGATTATAGTAGGGTTACATTTGAATCCTGTCATTCTTTCTTTCTTTTTTTTTTTTGAGATGGAGTCTCGCTCCTTCGCCCAGGCTGGAGTGCAGTGGCGTGATCTCGGCTCACTGCAAGCTCCGCCTCCCGGGTTCGTGCCATTCTCCTGCCTCAGCCTCCAGAGTAGCTGGGACTACAGGTGCCCGCCAGCACGCCCGGCTAATTTTTTGTATTTTTTAGTAGAGATGGGGTTTCACCATGTTAGCCAGGATGGTCTCGATCTCCTGTTTCTTAGCTAGAATACCTATAAAGAAAAACTTCTCATCTCCTGGTTAGTTACTGAGTGGTGTGGTTCATATAAGAAAAGTAGGATAAGATGCTTAAGTCTTTTCCTTTATTTCCAGGTTAAAAAAAAAAATGCCAAGAATTCCTTAGCATCCTTCATTGGTAATTGATTAGTGGCTTAGGTTTGTTTGTTTTACATGCCATGGATTTAAATGAGTGCTTCTGGACATTTCAGTCATTATAATTGCACAGTCTTTTCTCTGACTATTAGGAGCTTCTTCAAGTTGTTCTTAAGTCCTTTTGACTTAAAAGTCCTAGTAGTCTTTGATAGTTACTTTGCTATTTGGTATGACAAGCTGTCCAGGCTCATTTTGTGTATTACTTCCCCAAGTAGGTATCAGTCATTTGTCCAGGGCAATCTAATCTCTTTTAGTGTGAAATGATATTTGAAGGCCACAATTTGGGCACTAGTAATTTTTTGATGTATACATATCTTTCAAGATTTTTTTCTAGGCACTGTGTGTGTGTGTTTGTGTGTGTGTGGTTTCTATATATTTTTAAAATATGTATATATTTTGAGGGTGTTTTAAAAATAAATAGACTCATAATGTACTTTTAAACTTGTTTTTCTCTTTAAGAGGGTATTTCATAGATATCATATTATACCTATTCACATAGATACACCAAACTGTATTTTAATAGACAGTATTTTTAGGGTAGTTTTAGGTTCACAGCAAAATTAAACAGAAGGTACAGAGATTTCCCATATATTCCTTGCCTCCACACATAGATAGTCTGCCCAATTATCAACATCTCCGACCAGAGTGGTACATTTGTTACAGTGGATGAAGTTACACCATAGTCGCCCAAAGTCCATCATTTATATTACAGTTCACTTTTGGTGTTGTACATTCTAGTGGTTTGGACAAATGTGTAATCACATGTATCCACCATTATAGTATCATACAGAATATTTCTACTGCCCTAAAAATTATCTTTATTGTGTATCCGCTATATATCCCTCTGTCTCCCCAACTCCTTGCAACCACTGCTCTTTTTACTGCCTTTATAGTTTTGCCTCTTCCAGAATGTCCTGTAATATGGAATAATACAATATGTAGCCTTTTCAGCTTGGCTTATTTCATTTAGTATTATGCATTTAACTTTCTTCCATGTCTTTTCATGACTTGATAGCTCATTTCTTTTTATTACTGAATAATATTTCATTGTTTCGATGTACCACAGTTTTATCCGTTGAAGGACATCTTGATTGCTCCCAAACTGTGGCATTTATGAATAAAGCTACTATAACCTTCTGCAGGTTTTTGTATGGACATCAGTTTTCAACTCCTTTGGATTAAATGCCAAGGAACATAATTCCTGAATCATATGGTAGGAGTATATTTAGTTTTGTAAGAAACTGCCAAACTGTCTTCCAAAAATGTTATACCATATTATATTCCCACCAGCAATGAATGAGAGTTTCTCTTGCTTTAAAACATCTTCATCAGCATTTGATGTTGCCAGTGTTCTGTATTTTGGCCGTTCTAATAGGTTTGTAGTGGTATCTCATTGTTATTTTAATTTTAATTTGCATTTCCCTGATGACATGACGTGGAGCATTTTTAAATATGCTTATTTGCAGTCTGTGTATCTTGCTTGGTGTGTGTCTGTTAAGGTCTTTGGCCCATCTTTTAATTGATTGATTGTTTTCTTATTGTTGGGTTTGAAGAGTTCTCTGTATATTTTGTAAAGCAATCCTTTATCAGATATATCTATATCTGATAAATATTTTCTCCCAGTTTGTGGCTTGTCATTCACAGAGCAGAAATTTTTAATTTTAATGAAGTCCAGCTTATCAACCTTTTCTTTCATGAATTATGCCTTTTGTGTTGTATCTAAAATGTCATCATCATACCATAGGCCATCAGATATTTTCTGTATTATCTTCTAGGAATTTTATAGTTTTATGTTTTACATTTAGCTCTGTGATCTATTTCAGATTAATTTTTGTGAAGAAGGTGAGGTCTGTATCTATATTCATTTTTTCCATGTGGATGTCCAGTTTTTCCAGTGCCATTTATTGAAAAGAAGGTCTTCTCCACTGCATTGTCCTTGCTCTTTTGTCAAAGATCAGTTTACTATCTATGTGGTCTATTTCTGTGATTTCTCCCCTGTTCCATTGACCTGTTTGTTCTTTCACCAATACCACACTACTCAATTGATTACTGAAGCTTTATAGTAAGTCTTGAGGTCATCTAATGTCAGACCTCTAACTTTGCTCTTTTCCTTCAATAGTATGCTACTATTCTGGGTTTTTTTGCTAATCTGTATAAATTTTAGGATGAGTTTGTCAATATCCACAAAATAACTTGCTGGGATTTTGATTGGGATTGCATTGAGTTAGTTTACAGATTAAATTGGGAAGAACTAACATCTTATATTGTCTTTGCATCCGTGACATGGAATATCTCTCCATTTATTTGGTTTTTCCTTGATTTCTTTTGTCAGAATTTAAAAATTTTCCTCATAGAGATCTTGCACGTATTTTGTTAGATTTATATGTACCTAAGTATTTTACTTTAAGGAGTGCTAATGTAAATGTTTTTGTGTTTTTAATTTCAAATACCACTTGTTCATTGCTAGTGCATAGGAAAGCAATTGATATTATATATTAACCTCATATCCTACAATCTTGCTATAATCGCTTGTTGATTCCAGGAGTTTTTTTAATTGATTCTTTTAGATTTTCTACATAGATGTTCATGTCATCTGTAAACATCTATTTATTTCTTCCTTTCCCTAATCATTTTAAAACTGAGTAGCATTCTATGAATTGAAAATGCAAATAATTTATTTAATCTCTCCGCATTGGTATGCACCTAAGCAGTTTCCTATTTTTCACTGTTCAGTACAGTGCAGTGTACACACACGCATACACACATACCTCTTTGAACACGTGTAGGACTATGTCTGCAGAGAAGTTTCCCAAAGGAGAGATTGTTGAATCCAAGATACTGTATTTGTTAGGGTAGGCTAAGCTGCTACAAAAACAGATCTAAACATATAATGATTCAGTGTAATAGAAGAATGTTTCCCCATATGTAACTGTTTTGGGTAAATATTAGAAGTGATCAGGCAGCTTTGCTCCACACTGTTTTTAATGTACCTAGACTCTTTCCATCTTGCAGTTCTGCCATCTCCTAAGACCTCATAACACCTGGCAGAAAGGGAAAGATAATGTAGAGAACTCATTCCACTTTTTATAAAAGCCCAGGCCCAGAAATGGCATACATTACTTTATTTCACGTTGACCACCTCTGAATGCAAAGATATCTAGGAATTGTTGGCTAGCCACATGCCCAAGCAAATAAGGAGAGAATGGATTTGAGGAGACAAATTGTAGTCTCTCCCTCAAGTATATAAATTTAAAATTTTGATAGGCACTGCCAAATTGCTCTCCTAGGAAATTGTACTAATTTACACTCCTACTAGTAGTCTACTGAATGTTCCCTTACCTTACCCTCACCAATTCTGGTCATTTTCAGTGTGTGTTTTTTTTTTTTTCAAGCAATCTGAAAGAGAGGTATCTTATTTTTATTTTCATTTCTTTTATTGTGTTGAGATTGAGCAATTTTTCATATGCTAAAAGCTCTTGTTTTTCATTGGTATATAACTGGTTCTAAATATGCTTTTTTTGTTTTAAGTAAGCCTATTCTCTCTTCAGTTTTTGATGGACTCTGATAATTTTTATCACAAGTTCTCCATCATGTTTTGTTTCTTTTCTTTTCTTTCTTCCTTTTTTTTTTTTTTTTTTTTTTTTTTTTGAGACAGAGTCTTGCTCTGTTGCCCAGACTGGAGTGCAATGGCGCGATCTTGGCTCCCTGCAACCTCCGCCTCCCGGGTTCAAGCGATTCTCATGCCTCAGCCTCCTGAGTATCTCGGATTACGGGCACCCACCACTACGCCCTGCTAATTTTTTGTATTTTTAGTAGAGACGGGGTTTCGCCATGTTTCTCTTTTAACAGTTTTGTTGGTTCTTTTTTTTGCTCTTGACTGTCATAATCAATTTACAAAATAATAAAAAAGAAACTGTAGAAGATTTTGTTTTGAATTGCATTAAATTTGTAGTCATTTGTGGGGAAAAAAAATTTTCTTTCCCGAAAATGACCATTATTCTATCAGGCAGCTATTGGTGTATAGCAAACAACCACAAATGTCAGGACATATAATAATAAGTATTCTTTCCTCACATTTTTGTGGGTCATCGAGGGTCTGCTGATCTCAGGCAAGACTTGGCTGGGGCCCCACTTCAGTTCAGATGCAGCTGGGTGAGTGTGGCACATCATTGCAGTTTGAACTCTTGTCACCTCCAATAGTGTTTTCCCCCGGACTCACAACAAGTAGCAGCCACTACCCAGAGGAAATTCTTCTTATACTGATAGCAGGTGCAAGAGAACAAGCAGAAATATGCAGTGCCTCTAAAATTTAGGCTGGTACGCTGCTATTCCTGCCCACATTCCATTGGCCAATATAAGAAAAATGTCCAAGTCCCTAAGTCCCTAGTCAAGAAGCAGTAGGGTACACTCTAACTTTTGTAGTTAGTTACATGGCAGAAGACACATACTCAGGGAGGGCTGAAAAACTGGAACCAGTAATTGTAATGTGTACCACATCATCCATGATAAGAGAAGTCTAGGGCGTTACCTTTTTGGTTCAGTTCTTTTTAAAAATGTCCGTGAGTGCGGTTTCATAGGAATTTTATAGCTTTTGCACGTTTCTTAAGTTTATGCTTGTTATGTTTTTCTTTTTGGTTTTTGTTCCATTTATTAATAGGATTTTTTAATGTAATATTTTCTCATTTGTTTTTATCACATAGGAATCTGTTGTTGTGAATAACATTAGTAAGTATTGTAATGTTTGACCCTGGTTTGCATTCCTGGAATTCCTGTAATAAGTCAGCCTGGTTAAGGTGAATTATTCTTTTACTATACTGTTGTATATAGTTAGCTAATACTTTATTTAGGATTGCCACAAGATTTAATGAGACTAGTATAATCTATTCATATCTTTTAAAAACATATTAAAAATTAAATTCCAGAGACTTTTACTTGTTTAAATAATAAAGTTGATAATTTTCACAAAGCAGATGACATTTTACTAATGAAAATTACTTATTTGAACAGTGGAATAGTGAGGCAAGCAAACCAACTTTTCATGCCCTCAAATAAAATAAAATATGTAAATTTATTTTGATATTAACTAAATTGTTTTCCTGCAGGTTGCTGCTCCAAGATAGCCAAAATGTGGAAGCACTGAGAATGCAGGCACTCTACTATGTGTGTAGGGAGGGGGATATAGAGAAGGTAAGTGGCATTGTATTATTAAAGTTTCCTATATTAAAAAATATATTTCATTACACATACACACACATACACACACATGTGTGCATGTGCATATACATTAAGGCCTTGAAGTTCTCTTTTAGAATATACGTCATGGTAGTTTTTAGTTGATTACTAGACTTTACCTTAACAAAGAGGTCAGCTTCTGAAATCTATTGGTAAAGCAAAAATACTATACAGTTAATATTACCCTTGAAAATCCCTTAAATCATTAATTATAGTATATATGGCTTTCTGTATGAAACTCCTGTGTAGTAATATATATGATTAATGTAACTAGATATGTAATGTAACTATTGATACTAGATATGAAAAAGTATGTATGCAAAATGTAATTTATAGTATATTTACAATTTAACTGAATTTGCAAAAATTAAATGGGCTTGGGATAAAATCCCATTGTACCTTATAATAAAGCACATCTGTTTCTGTAGTAGTGAACACGTTGACTGTAGGTTGGATCATGGAGTGCCAAACTCTAATCTGAAGGAAATAATATTAGTATAACATGTAGTAGATTTGCATTGTGTTTAGTGTGGTTAAATTGGTTAATGTGACAGTGCCTGATAGATACTTCAGTAAATACTAGGAGTATCTTAGTAGGGGTAAATCTTCAGTAAATTTTCCAGGCATTGAAATTACTTATACTAAGTACCGTAATGATTTTTCTAGTCTAGAAAATATTTTGAATATAAACCAGTCGGTATAGACAATTGAAGGGCTGATCTCGTATACTTGTAAATACATTATCATTCGTATCTCATTTGTGTCATGAATTAACTATTGAAGGCGGAGCTGGGCAAGTACAGTTAATGGAATATTATGGGTGTCTTTGCCTATCCAAAGGCAAAGTAGAGTAGAATTCCATTCAATAACAAGTATTAAAGAAACACATTCTAAAACACATTTATAATTATTGAGTTTGTTAGAATCTTAAATATGTTTTATAACATATAATCATCCATTGGATGAGGAGGAATTTTTAAAAGCAAAGGTCTTTTAAAAGACTAGTAGGGTTATGCGTTGTTAGTGTATATGTGCATGTATTATGTTGTTTTTACTTAATATATTTTAAAGTTAATAGCAGTTCCTTTTGTTTTAGGCTTCCACCAAGCTGGAAAACTTGGGAAATGCATTGGATGCCATGGAACCACAGAATGCTCAACTTTTCTATAACATTACACTCGCCTTCAGCAGAACTGTGAGAGTGCCTACCCTGTACCAGAGCTCTGTTATCTATAGTAGAGGACAAAAAATAAGTGGAAAAGGTGGAAGCAGGGAAGAGCATATGGCCTAGAGTGCAAATATATATTTAAATATATGATATACTCCTAGGAAAGGCAGTTTAGAGGAGGTGTGGTTTCCAACTATAAGAAGCCCTGATGGAGGCTTCATGGAGGAAATGCCACTTATTGATCTTTTAAGCATAGCGAAGTGCCTTCCAGACAAAGGAAATAGAAGGTGGTTTATTTTCATCAGAGCATAAGATTTATGACCAGGATTGCTCTTAGCTTTTGCTTTTTAAAACCATTTTTAAAAAGTTTTAAAGTGTATAAAAGACTGTTTTGGTGGAGGAAATGGTTGGTATCTTATTTTTTTAAAAACAACAGGAAAGAAATGTTTTTATTATAAGCTCCCAGTAAAAGAAAGGTAATCAAGAATGAAATAGAAAAATACAGTAGAATCTTGAAATCAATACAAGGAATGAGACTATTGAAAAGTTCATTAAACTAAGAAGGTTAAAATAATTAGCAAGCATAAAGTTGAAAGAACAAAAGGATATTAATTGTTAAATGACATGAATATACTGAATTTTCTTATTTAAAAACAAAGATAATCAGATTGTGTAAACTTTAGAGGAAGAAAATTCCCTGTTACAACGAAAGTTTGAATTAAGGAGGTATTTACCTTTTTTGCTTACCGTAGTGCTAGACACATTATTCCAATTAGTTTTTTACTAAGCTTATAAAATTATATAAGTTCAAACATTTGAATAAATATTTTACTCTTAAAGTTTGTCTTGAAAAATTATGTACTTATTCTAACAACACTGCTATTTCTTGAAATTTTTTTCAAGAAGATTCTAAGGCATGAGCTTTTAAAATATTCTCACTGATGGCATAGCTAGTGTTTAGGGGGAAAACAGATCCTAGTCCTAATTTTTTATTCAATAAGAAAAATACATATTATACACACACACACACATACACACGTAACCATAAAATAATGGTTTTCTTGTTTCATCTGTAAAACAGTCGTGAGACAGCTTGGAAAAGGAGTTCAAAAAAATATGTTTTTGCAGTGACATCATTAGAAGTGTACTTTTCATACTAGTTATTTTGTAAAAGCATTATATTCATTAGGATATATAAGTTCTGATAGAATATAAACTCTTTCTTGATGCATTGTCTAGATAATAGGAATGTTTTATTTTTCCTTAATTATTAATTTTTTTTCTTTTTCATCACTCCTGTAAAGTACAAATAATATATATATTTAGAAAAAATAATCCTTCAGTCTCAGTAGAAATGTTAGACTTTGAAATCTTACATCATTTTTTTTTCTTTTTAGTGTGGACGTAGTCAACTCATTCTTCAAAAAATTCAAACGTTACTTGAGAGAGCTTTCAGTTTAAACCCTCAGCAATCAGAATTTGCTACAGAACTTGGATACCAAATGATTTTACAAGGAAGAGTTAAAGAGGCACTGAAGTGGTATAAGACCGCCATGACAATTGATGAGACTAGTGTGTCTGCCCTAGTTGGTATGACAACTGTTTTCGTAAATATTTGTAATATAGATACAAGTAGCAATTGCTTTTAACTTGCCATTAGAGAAGAACACATGGATTTTGTGGTTTTCTAAACTTAAATTGTTCTCTACTACCCACACTTGAAAAAGTCATGTCTTTAAAAATAAAATTTTTAATTCACAAATAATATCTTGAGAGAATAGATTTTTATAACGTGGTTCCTATAAATTATGAATTCTTCAGTAAATGATTTTATAAGGTCCAAGGCTACCTATTTTATTTTCTTTCACTCTTTTCATTTTATTTCTCTCTGTTGTTTTTAATCTAAAACGTTAAAGTGTTGTGATGGGGGAAAACGTGTTTTATGAATGTTGTTATGTTAGCTTGAAGAGTGCATCCCTGAATTGGTGTGGACTTTGACTGTCTTTCTGCTGTTTGATTTTAGGATTTATCCAATGTCAGTTGATGGAAGGGCAATTACAGGATGCAGATCAGCAGCTAGAATTTTTAAATGAAATCCAGCTGTCCATTGGAAAATCTGCGGTACAGTATTTTATTTTATCAGATGGTAGATGCTAGCTGTTTATAAAATATGAAATTATTAATCAGTCTTATTGTTTTATAATGGCTGTAAAGCACTAGTGTACACTAATTTTAATATATAATTGCATTTATTAATTTACCTCCATTCAAAACTAAACTTTATTCTTCTGAATGATTCTAAAAGTCTATTCAAGCTAATACTTGAGTTTGAACAAATAATTGCATATCAGTAGCACATTATATGCATTTGAAATCTAAGTGGAAATAAATGGCTTTATAACTAAATGGAATAATTTATGAAAACTACTTATTTTCTAGGAATTAATCTATTTACATGCAGTTCTTGCCATGAAGAAAAATAAACGACAAGAAGAAGTTATTAATTTGTTAAATGATGTCCTGGACACTCACTTTTCACAATTAGAAGGTTTGCCTCTTGGCATACAGTATTTTGAAAAGCTCAATCCTGATTTCTTGTTAGAAATTGTTATGGAATATCTGAGCTTCTGTCCAATGCAGGTAAGTAATTATGGGACTTACTTTCAAGGATGCATTTTCCTGATGTTTTATGAAAGAACTTAAAAGTTTTCTTTGCTGCGTTAGACTGTATCGGCATCTTAAAATGGTAGTATTTGTATCTATGTTGGTTGAAATCACTTTTAATCAGACTGTTTTTAGTAATGACTGCTGTCAACTACTGAAAGTATTGGTTTGCAAATATTCATTTGTATTTCATAAAATCTTAAAATCTTCAGTTTAAAGAAATATTAAAAGTCATCTAATTCAGACACCTACTTACATTTGCTTCCAGTCTGTAACATCACTGTCAAGTGCCTATCCCATGTCTGGACACACTAAAATGAAGTTCTTGTCATATAACTAGGATTGTTAGCCTGTGTTTCCTGTGTTAAGTCAAACTCTGATTTTGGGTTAAAAAAAAGGACCATTTACTGGTCCTCCTTCTGCTCCCTAGATTGACATAGGGCAAGTCCAGTAACTTAGAACAAGGATCATTCCTCATTCATTAAACAGACCTTCAGATATTGGCAATTAGTTTTCATGTTCCTCTAAACAACTCCAGGTTTCCAGCCATTTATGTTTTAAATGAAATAGTTTTGAGGATTCTGTGTGTGAATCTGATGATATTCTTTATTTTTTCTGTGCCTCTCATTAAGTTTACTATTCCAAATGTGGATTTGACCTGCAAGAACTAGAGTAGACCTTTTCCTCCCTTATTCTGGAAGTCCATCCAACTTAAATCACATTACATTAATGACCTCTATTGAATTAACAGTTACTTAAAGACTTTCAGTCTCTTACTTGTTGTACCTTTGGACTCAAATGTAGGACTCTATGTTTATTCCTATGAAATTTTATCTTTTCAGATTCATCTCATAATTCCATGTTATCATGTTCCTGTGGATCATGATTGTCACCTCTTTTAGATGGATCTTTATTGTCATCTGTCATTTGCTTTATCTATCTCTGAGATAACTATTACTATAATGTTCTTTTCCAAGCATTAACAGTTTTGAGTAGAATTGAAGATGAAACCCTATGTTGTACTACCAGAAATTTCTTTCCAAATTGATGTGGATTTATTAGTCAGCACTCTTATTACAGATAGTAAGCAGATACAGACATTCAGCTCACATTCAGCACAGGGATATCAGAGCAGGCACTATCAAGCGTTCCATTGCTGAAAGCAAACTTCTTAGCATTCTTCCTAATCTGCAGCTTCAGTAACTGTGTTAACATGGGAAATAAGGAAAATGACCTTCCCTTAGGGAACCCATACAGCCTTTTCTATTATCATGTCCTTTTTTAGGCTTTCATTACTATGTATTTTTTAAACTTAAACCCTCATAGAATTGTACCTGGGATTGACCTCAGACTCCCCAATCATAATCCACTTTCCCTTGCTTGGAAGTTGGAATACATTTTTTTCAGTATTAATCTGGTATTCAGGATTCATTCTACAAATGTTTATAGAGTACCTAGCACTCTACTTAGAGCTGGGGAAATACCCATGTAAAACAAACTACATTCCTTTCCCCTGAGGCATGTATTCCAACAGGAGGAGACAGATAATATAATTAAGTCAATTGTATACTATGTTTAGAAAATGACAAGAGAAAATAATAGAGCATAGTGGGGTGATGGTGATTTTAGATACAGTGGTCAGGATAGGCCTTATGAAGAGGGTAAGAGCTGAACAAAGACTTGAAAATAGGATATATATATTTTTATATATATATATAAAACTACTAGGATATATATATATATATATATATACACACACACATTTATATATATATATATATATATATATACACACACACACGTGGGAGTTTATATATATACTCCATATATACATATGGGAGTTTATTAAAGAATATTAACTCACATGATCACAATGTCCCACAATAGGCTGTCTGTAAGCCAAGGAGCAAAGAAGCCAGTCCAAGTCCCAAAGCTGAAGAACTTGGAGTCCAATGTTCAAGGGCAGGAAGCATCCAGCATGGGAGAAAAATGTAGACTGGGAGGCTAAGCCTGTCTAGTCTTTTGACATTTTTCTCCCTGCTTTATATTCCAGCCATGCTGGCAGCTGATTAGACAGTGCCCACCCAAATTAAGGGTGGGTCTGCCTTTCTCAGCCTATTGACTCAAACGTTAATCTCCTTTGGCAACATCCTCACAGACACACCCAGGATCAAGACTTTGCATCCTTCAGTACAATCAAGTTGACAGTATTAACCATCACAGAACATGTGAAAATATGGTAGAGTGTTTCAGACAATGGGAGCAGCTGGTGCAGAAGCCCAAAGGGACACGAGGAGACAAATGTGGCCTGGGGCAGGGTGAGGAGGAGGAGAGTAGTCAGAGATGAGGTCATCCCACAGGAGACCAGCCCAGATAGGGCTGTAGCAGTTCTTATAACTCCTTTGGCTTTAATTCTGAATACAATGGGGTACAATGGGGAGTCACCAAAAGGCTTCCAGCATGATCCAAGTCAACATTCTAACTCAATGTTTTAATGGATTTCTCTATCAGATGTGCTGAGAATAAACTGTAGATAGAACAAGAAATAATGCATTAAGTGGTAGTTGGGTCTCTAGTTCAAATAGACATCCTGTTTTCCTTTACCAGTAAATTCTGTTTTCCTTTACCAGCATGATAGAAAGTAATCAGCATACGTGATACTGTTTTCATAGGGAAATATCAGAAAGGCAGAATTGTTTCTTTAGCTCTGTTCCTACTTCTTTGACCGTTTCATAGACATAATTTTGTTTAGAATTTTAATTGAACAAACGATATCTTAAAGATTGTCTGCATAACTATTTTTCCTATGATTGCACATTGAAATTGTTTGCAGTAAAAATGATGGTTGTTCTCAATAACTCATTCTTAGCAGGTGACAAAGAACATTATCATAACCTCACCATCATTTACACTTTCACTATTTTTACTTAGGCTGAAAAAAATAGATATTTTTAAACTATTTGCTCTGTATCTATTACTGTGCAAAGAAGCATAAAAATCTTACCTTCAAGACACATAAAAACCCTTAGGCCTATAAAAGAAGCAAAACTAAATATGAAACTACCAGTAGAACTGTATGGGTATTATACAGTGCTAAATTTTATTATATAGATTATATATGAATAATTTAAAGAAGTTGAAGTATTCTAGGCAATAATAGTCATATTCTGGTTATCTTTTTGAGCGTATATATTGTGTGTGTCAGCATAAGTAAGTTGTAGCACTTTCTTGCTGGTAATAATGGCTCATTATAGGAGTAATTTTCCGTAAGAGGGCACAGTCCAATTGAAGATATTTATGTGTCAGGGGGCGTGGGGTGGAGAGGATCATCCTTATATAAAGAAACAGCCTTAGTAAGGCAAAGCAGGAGGAATGAACATTTTATATTTAAATTCTGATATCACATTACTAAATTGTGATTGGGTGACCATTGGGTAAAGGTTGGTTGGGTAGACAGCCATTATAAGAATAAGAAACAGTGAAAAGAATAAAGCAGTGTTCTAGTATCACTTTAATTATCATACTCATTATTAATTGAAAGGAAAACTTTGAGGGTCTAAAACATGCCGGGATGAAGAGTGGGGAATGTAAAGGTATGAGACATTTAGTTTAGCATAGTGAGTGTTCTACCTTCTGTTTACCACTGGGGGAAATCTGAATTCTTTAAAAACTGGTTTACAATACTCTAGGGAATAATGAAAGTAATTCAGTTGAGCAAATCACAAGGCAGATCTAGAATTCGAACACTTACTGCCTTGACTCTGTCAGTTCTAGCAAGAAACTCTACCTCTCAGTTATCTTTCCTTTAACAGATATATTTCTCTGATAAAACTTTTGAGTAGATATACCCACTTGATATGTTATCCATTTAGTAATTGTATAATAGTTTCATAATTATTTTGCTGAGCAAGAGCCATTATTTGCATTGTCTGTTCATAGATCCCAGGGAAATAAATTAGTATTAGTTAAGTCATAATAAAGGTATTACAAAATAAGTGAAATCAAAGAAATTTTAGAAAAATGTATATAGCTTGGTTAGTTATACTAAAATTAATATGTTTATTTTTAGCTAAATATTATTTTTACACTTATAAAATGATCTGCTGATTTGTTTTGTTTAGCCTGCAAGTCCTGGGCAACCTCTTTGTCCACTTCTCAGGCGTTGTGTCTCAGTCCTGGAGACTGTAGTAAGAACTGTTCCAGGTCTTCTGCAAACTGTCTTCCTAATAGCAAAAGTGAAATATTTGTCAGGTAGAGTATACCTTGAAAACTTTTAACCTTTTTATTCTGATGTTGATAAAAACAAGCATAAATAAATTAAGCACTCTGTATATATAGAGAATAGTCACATAAAATGTACATTTTGTATATGCATAGATAAGTAATTTTAATCCAAAATAGAATTGCATCACTTACTATTTAATCCTTTAAAAATTACTATAAACTTGTGTGGCTTAAGCGAATTGCTGGGAAAATGCAATTATACCACTTTAAAAAAAAAGTCTGTCAGAAATTACTGGAGACTAGCAATAAGAATTTACAGTCATTAATGCATGGTTGTGTTCTTACTGGTATAACCAAATGCAACATTTGCCAGATTTCAGGCCCTAATGAAAAGTACTGAGTAATTCCTGTTTAGTTTCTGTGAATAGTTATGGATAGCTTAAAATAAAAACAACTCAGTTATAACCTTAGTTTTCTAAGGCACAGACAAATGCCTGACTTTACACATAAAAATAGACTATCATGGCTGGGTGCGGTGGCTCACGCCTGTAATCCCAACACACTGGGAGGCCAAAGTGAGCAGATTACTTGAGCGTGCGAGTTCAAGACCAGCCTGGGCAACATGGACAAACCTCATCTCTACAAAAAAATACAAAAATTAGCTGGGCTTGGTGGCATGTGCCTGTAGTCCCAGCTACTCAGGAGACTGAAGTGGGAGGATCACCTGAGCCCAGGGAGGTTGAGGCTGCATTGAGCCAGGATCACGCCACTGCACTCGAGCGTCAGCGATGGGAGTGAGACCCTGTCTCATTAAAAAAAAAAAAAAAAAAAAAAAACAACCAGCTGGGTGTGGTGGCTCACACCTGTAATCCCAGCACTTTGGGAGGCCCAGACTGGTGGATCACGAGGTCAGGAGATCGAGACCATCCTGCCTAACATGGTGAAACCCCGTCTCTACTAAAAACACAAAAAATTAGCCAGGCATGGTGGCAGGCGCCTATAGTCCCAGCTACTCGGGAGGCTGAGGCAGAAGAATGGCGTGAACCCGGGAGGTGGAGCTTGCAGTGAGCAGATCGTGCCACTGCACTCCAGCCTGGGTGACAGAGGGAGACTCTGTCTCGAAAAAAAAAAAAAAAAAAAAAAAGGACCATCATATTATGCTTGTCTGTATGTACCTTTGCCAACTGAATGCTATAAAAGTAAATAACGATTGTAAAACTGTTAAGAGCAGAAACCAACTTAAAGGTATTTTCATGAATAGTTATTTCCTGTAATATAATGGAGTGATGAGATTGTCTTTACTGCTTCTTTGGACCTCTGTTTTCTTTATTTTTTTTATTTTTTATTTCAATTTTTTATTTGCATTGGGTACAAATAGTTTTTGGATACATGGATGAATTGTATAGTGCTGAAGTCTCGAATTTTAGTGCACCATCACGTGAGTAGTGTACATTGTACCCAATATGAAGCTTTCTATCCCACACCCTCTTCCCATCCTCCCTCTTCTAAGTCTCCAAAGTCCACTATATCACTCTGTTTGCCTTTATACCCATAGCTTAGCTACTACTTACAAGTGAGAACATACAGTATTTGGTTTTCCATTCCTCAGTTACCTCATTTAGATTAATGGCCTCCAGTTCCATCCAGGTTGCTATAAAACACATTATTTCATTATTTTTTTACAGCTGAGTAGTGTTCTGTGGTGTACATAGACCACATTTTATTTGTCCACTCATCGGTTGATGGACACTTATGTTGGTTCCATATCTTTGCAATTATGAATTGTACTGCAAGAAACATACACATGCAGGTGACTTTTTGATATAATGACTTCTTTTCCTTTGGGTAGATATCCAGTAGTGGGATTTCTGGATTGAATGGTAAATCTACTTTTAATTCTTTGAGAAATCTTCATACTATTTTCCAAAGAGGTTGTACTAATTTACATTCTCACTAGCAATGTATAAGTGTTCCCTTTGAACACATCCATGCCAACGTCTTTTTTTTGACTTTTTAATAGTGGCTATTCTGGCTGTGGTAAGGTGGTGCCTAACTATAGTTTTAATTTACATTTCCCTGACGATCAGTGACGTTGAGCATTTTTTAAAAATGTTTATGGGCCATTTGTATATCTTCTTTAGATAAATGTCTATTCATGTCATTTGCTCACTTTTTAATGGGATTTTTTTTTTCTTGATGATTTGTTTGGATTCCTTATAGATTGTGGAAATTATGGACTTCTGTTTTAACTGTTAAAAAAATTTAGATGATGTCAGAGGGTTGTTTTACCTCTAAAATATTTCAATTGTAAGAAGTGACACTAATACTTTCTGATTGAATTGTACTATTAAGCCACATGATATTTCAGCTTTTCTCCTCATTGGAAGGGGTACCACCTACTAAATAATTAGATTGGGACTTTGATTCCTATAATTTATTAAGTATTTATATTGTGAAAATTCATATAAGTCACAATCTAGTAATAATTGTTAAAGTCTCTAGTCATGAAAATTTCTTATATTAATCCCATTTTTAAGAATAACAGCCTACATAAGAATGATACAATGGACTTTGGGGACTCAGGGGAAAGGGTGGGAGAAGAGTGAGGGAGGGTTAAAAGACTATATACATTGGGTACAGTGCTTGGGTGATGAGTGCACCAGAATTTCAGAAATCACCACTAAATAACTTATTCATGTAACCAAACACCGCCTATTCCCCAAAAACCTATTGAAATAAAAAAAAGAATAAGAAAATTTCTAGTAACCAAAAAAAAAAAAAAAAGGAAGAGCAGCCTTAAGTCATGTGAGATACTGCTAGCATGTGTCTAAATAGCAGTATTTTTGCTAAATTTCCAACTGCAATGACTTCTGACACCAACTAGTTGGAGTTGGGCCAAACATCAAAGGTTAAGGGCACAGCCCTCCATAAAACTGCCCTGACTTCAGACACCAGCCACAGATTTGGGCACTCCTAAAGCCTCCTGTGCTTTTGACTAGCTGCAAATTTGGAGGTCCCTCAGTTTCATTAATTTACTAGAATGAATCACAGAATTCAAGAAAGCACTAGACTTAAAATTACAGTTTTATTATAGCAATAGGATACTAACCCAAATCAGCAACAGGGAGAGATGCACAGGGTGAGGTCTGGTAGGGTCCCAAATGTAAAGCTTCCGTTGTCCTCTCCCCATGGAGTCAGGAGACATCACCTTCCTGACATGTTGATGTGTGACAATCAGAGTATTAGCAACCAGGGAAGCTCACCAAGGTTTGGTGTCCCTAGCTTTTATTGGGATTTCATTAAGTAGGCATGGACTAAATCATTGGCCATATGATTGAATTCAATCTCCAGTCCCCCACCAACTGATAGTGTGGCTCTAGAGCACCAACCCTCTAATCACAGGGTTGGTCTTTCTGGCACAGCCAGATATTCCAAGTCATATCTTTAGCATAAACTATCTAGGGGCACACCATGAGTCTCTTCATTAGGATAAACTATCAGGGTCCATAATGAATAACACAGAAATCCCTAACATGAGGGAAATTTGAAGAGTTAGAGTCTCCTTCCAGGAACCCAAGACAAATGTCAGCCAAATGCTTTATTACACAGAATTCTGACAAAGACAGATACACAGGACTGAAATGTCTTTCAGTTTCACTCAAGGGAAATTGGACTGCTCTTAGAATGTGATGTTGGTGTTGATCTCTGGTGACATGGTCTATTTTCCTCAACAGTAATGACCCACTTCTCATTTTTAAATATTTAGTATCCTTTGAAATATTTTAAATATTTAGTATCCTACCCTACATATCCATCTCCTCACCCTTAAAAGAAGCAAAGATTCTCATTTCTGTTACTCATACAGTACTCATTTTCTTCAGTCTCTTAGTTGCAAACCCTAATTCTCTATGCACTTTCTCCTGTTAGTACAACCTATTTCTTCAAATTATCGCCTTAATGCTTCTCCTTCCTAAAAGAATTTTCACACAAATTTATTATGCCTAACTTTTCCTTTTTTGTACCTGTGCAGTTTTGAGTGTTGGATTGTATCACAATAAATAAAGGATCTAACATTGTTAATTGTGCTTGACGGTTGATTGCTAAACTTTGATGCCATGTTTAGTAAGTTATTATGCTATCTCAGCCAGCTAGTTTTCTATTAATCCTCCGTCTCTGAGAAGAACATTTTCAGTCTCAGTGTATGTCTATTACCAGTAAGTTAAGCCTTATTTTGTTCACTGAGGCATCTGGTGAGTTTGAGGGGCATAAATGAACAGAAAATCATTTAGGCTGTCTTCTTCCCGCATTCTCCTAGCAAGTTGAATGGGGAGTTAGCCTACTTACATCTTTTTAAGGCCCATTTATGAGGTGACTAAGTGCAGATCAGTGCAGGTTACATCATGAGAAACTTCTAAGACTTAGAATCAATGCAATGTTTTCCTCTGAAGAGCCTCCTCTTACCGCATCTATCAACCCAAGGTCAATTCCTCAATTCCTGTCACTTTAATCTTGATTATTTCCTTCTATTTTAAGACTCCCAGATATGTAACTGGCATTATTTCCGTTGGTATTTAAAGGTATTTTAAATCTATAACTCCTATTTCTGAATCTCTGAAGTATATCCTTAGGCCTTTTTTGTTATTTTATGTATAGTAGTAATATAATTTTTGACCAAGAATGATTACTAGACTAATATCCTCTTTGTTAACATAAGTGACACAACAAAATTCTAGCTATTTAAATGTTTTTGTTCTACATAATTTATTTTAATGAAATTATAAATAAAACCTTTTTTTGACAAGGAAAATAAAGATCCATTTATTGGCCTCTCAGTAACGCCAGTGCTTGGCCCTCATCCTTTCCTGCTTTCCCTGGCTTGTTCGTTAGGATCAAGGGCTTGCCTGACTTGCAGGTGTATTCATTCATGTAGACTAGAAGGAAGCCAACTAGTGCAGATGGAATTAAACCGTGGCCTATGAACAGCAAACTTTAAGTTTACAAACACTAGGGCTGTCCGTAAACTAAACACTCTTCTTCCTCTTCCCTCTCAGATCTCCATTTCTTAATCACTTGAATTATAACAATGCATTGTTTTTCTTATTAGGTGATATTGAAGCAGCTTTTAATAACCTTCAGCATTGCTTAGAACACAATCCCTCTTATGCCGATGCTCATCTGCTGCTAGCTCAGGTTTACTTGTCCCAAGAAAAAGTCAAATTGTGTTCTCAGTCTCTTGAACTTTGTCTGAGCTATGATTTTAAGGTAAGTATTCCAGACTGAAGTGGATAAGACATATCACCCTCCTTGAAAGCTTACATATTCAAGTATTTTGTGTTTTAGCCTGTAGTATTTTGCTAACAGTTGCATTTTTAATGGAAAAAAAATTGAACTCACAAGCTGTAGGAGGAAAAATTGAGGCAACTCAGGTATGGGTAAAAAACTATGTGGACTTGGTGACAAAAATCCTGAGGTTAATGTCTGGTCTTTCACTTCTCTCTGAGCCTCAGTTTTCTTTTCTGTAAAACTCATTTACTGATACTCTGCTGTTACAATGAGAATTAAATGCAATAATGAAGGTATATAAAAACGATGATCCTTATGTCAAATATTTTTATGTATAAAGATAATAATTGTCTGTTTATTTATTGGACCTTAGTTTTTAATAACTTCTTTTTAGATTCATTGTGAAAGAACATCTTGTCATTTTGAAAGTAATTTTGTGGTTTGAGGATATAAAAACAGTACATTTCTATCCAAGATATTATCTGTTACATCCAGTATCCCCTCAACGTTAGGGAAAATCCTAGGTTCAGTTGCTTCCTGAACTACCTCAAGTCATGGAGGAGCTCTGAAAGCTTTTGCTTTGCTTCACAGGGTCATGAACCCTGTTAAGGGAGAACCCTTCAGTGAATTAGAGAATCCTAATTAAGATTTGCAGAAGGCCGGGTGCGGTGGCTCACGCCTGTAATCCCAGCACTTTGGGAGGCCGAGGTGGGCAGATCACAAGGTCAGGAGATCGAGACCATCCTGGCTAACATGGTGAAAACCCGTCGCTACTAAAAATACAAAAAAAGTAGTCGGGTGTGGTGGCGGGCACCTATAGTCCCAGCTACTCGGGAGGCTGAGGCAGGAGAATGGCGTGAACCTGGGAGGCAGAGCTTGCAGTGAGCCGAGATCACGCCACTGCACTCCAGCCTGGGCGACGGAGCAAGACTCCATCTCAAAAAAAAAAAAAATTTGCAGAAAATATCACCTGCTTCTTATGAGAGTGGCTTTCAAGACTAGTGGTATGTCAGAGCCTCAGTGCTGGTGCCCCACCTCTACTGAGTCAAAATCTCTGAGGAAGGAGCACAAGCGTTGAGTCTCACATGAAGCTCAGTAAGCAAATGTGTAGGCTGCCTAAGGTTGAGAACCTCAGCATCAGGAGGATTATAGACTTCCTAATCGCTAGGTGGCTGCCATGTCACCTCATTCTGGGTCCTCTCCTTCCCTTTGACTTCTTTTTCCCACCTCATTTTTATCATTCTCTTATGTTTTCTGTATATACTGTTGATAGCCAACGTAAAGATGGAAGCTTCAGAACTACATATTTAGGAGTAGTGTCAAAGGGGAAGGTCAATGTTTGATTAAAATGTCCTGAAACTTTTAATCTTCAAATTAAAAAAAATAAAGGGGAGAAACAGTGTTTCTAGAAATCTAATAACTTCGTATCAGTCATAGAAGTGCCAGATAAAGAAATTCCTTTCCTGAAAATTTAAATAATGTCTTAGAATGTATTTGCTAGCCTTAGAAACCTTGTTTGCGCTTTCTCTTCTGTCACAGTAGAAATATGTAATCAACCTCTTTGTCATCTCAAAGGATGCAGGGAGAAGCAATTTTCCTGAATCCGATTTAATGTGATACATAATCAGAGGGTTAATAAGAGGGCAGAGATAGACCTCATGCATACAATCAAAGATGGACTGTTCTCAGTGATCTCATTATTTTAATGTTTGATGGATTGTAAATTATGTGTTGATGTTGTAAGCACTCCAAGGAAATATTATTAAATATTATTCTTCAGGTGAGAGACTATCCTTTATATCATTTGATAAAAGCTCAGTCACAAAAGAAAATGGGAGAAATAGCAGATGCAATTAAAACACTGCATATGGCAATGAGTTTACCAGGAATGAAAAGAATTGGAGCTTCCACAAAGTCAAAAGACAGAAAAACTGAAGTTGATACAAGCCATCGTTTATCGATCTTTCTTGAATTGATAGACGTTCACCGCTTAAATGGAGAGCAGGTAGGTCAAGTTTTAATTTAAGGGCTCAGATGTGAACTTTCTTATTCTAACATATATATTAGTAGAAAATGAAAAGCTGCCCAGGCATGGTGGCTCACACCTGTAATCCCAGCACTTTGGGAGGCCGAGGTGGATGGATCATCTGAGGTCAGGAGTTCGAGACCAGCCTGGCCAATATGGTGAAACCTTGTCTCTACTAAAAATACAAAAAAATTAGCTGGACATGGTAGTGCGCACCTGTAATTCCAGCTGCTCAGGAGGCTGAGGCAGGAGAATCGCTTGAACCTAGGAGGCAAAAGTTGCAGTGAGCCAAGATGACGCCACTGCACTCCATTCCAGGCTGGGTGACAGAACGAGACTCCATCTCAGAAAAAAAAAAAAGAAAAAAGATGAAAAGCTAAATGTATTCCCTTGACCAAGTGGTAAACTTTAGAAAAATTTATTTTTCATTACCTTGCACTAAAAATAAACTTCCTGTAAGCTCCTGAAAGTTAAACATAATTTGCTCCTGGTTGACCTTAAGTATCAGTGTGCTCATGTTGGCTACAATGGAACATAATAACATGATGTACAACTCTCTTGGTTACCGTGAATGTAATAATATAATGCAGTTAATAATCCTATGAATCTCTAAAAAGATTTATACACATATACACAAACACACATTTATGCACACTCCAGAACTACTGAAATAAAAAGAAAGTAGCAACCTGAAATTCTAGTAGATGAAGAAACAAAATACTTGATGAATACAGCTTTGGTAAACTCATAGGAATATTATAAAGTCAGATATTTTTAAAAATAATAGTATATACAATAAGATAGAAAGCAATTCTGGGAGAATTACAACTTTGTAGAAAATGAGGAACTCAAAGTCATTTGTATCCATTGTTTTAGGTTGCAGCACTTGCTAATCACTTATTTTTCATACTTGAATGAAAATTAAGAAGGCTGTATTTCTAAATATTTGCCAAATCACAAAGAATTTCCATTTATTTATTGTATTTTTTAGTGATAAGGTCTCACTCTGTCTCCTCAGCTGGCATCCAGTGATACAATCATAGCTCACTGCAACTTCAAACTCCTGGGTCCAAGAGATTTTACCATCTCAGCCTCTCAAGTAGCTGGGCCATGCCCAGCTAGTTTTTAAAATATTTTGTAGAGGATCTCCCTATGTTATGCATGATGTTCTCAAACTACTGGGCTCAAGTGATCCACCCAGCTCAGCCTTCCAAAGTGCTGGGATTACAGGTGTGAGAGAATTTCTGTTTTACTAATTAAATTCAAGTACATTTAACAAGTAAGGCCAATTATACCCTATATAGTTGATTCTGAGGTACACTTAAATTACATTTTAACATTTCTGGAATTCTTATGATCTCTGAAGTTGAGATGACTCTTAAATGACATTTTAGATTCATCAAGGTACACATTTGGAAATGAGGTGGAATATCCACCCAAAGTGTAACAACAGTGTTCTGGTGGAGGGAATAATCTGCCACTTAATGAAGAGCCAGTGTGTACAGCTCTTCATTATTCAATTCTGGGTCCTTAGTAAGTGCTCATTAATATAGTAGCAGTGACCCTCTGTAGCAGCTGCTGTTGTCCTAGTTGTGAAAACATTTATCTAGCTAACAATATTTACAGGCTCATCTGATTTTGGTCATGGGTTTAGTTTTAAATTTTTGAGGTTTCAGAAAATTCTATCAATTTATTTCATAAATATTATAAATGTACTAGCATTTATTTATTCTGCGTTATGAGAAAATCTCCCTTTCTAGTGTTATTTGTTCACTATTTTAGAAGAATGATATTTTAATGTCATCTTTACAGCATGAGGCAGCCAAAGTTTTACAAGATGCCATCCATGAATTTTCTGGAACATCTGAAGAAGTGCGGGTTACCATTGCTAATGCAGACCTAGCTCTAGCCCAAGGAGATGTTGAGCGGGCTTTAAGCATCCTTCAAAATGTTACAGCCGAACAGCCTTATTTTATAGAGGCCAGAGAAAAAATGGCAGATATTTATCTGAAGCACAGAAAAGATAAAATGTTATATATCACTTGTTTTAGGTAAGTAATTGTCTTAACCCATTATATTTTGATACATTTAGCCACCAATATTAATTCCCCAATATTTTTTTTCTAACTTTCTTTCAACTGCTTCACAAATACTTTACAGATCATTTTCTGAATGTGGTCCTGATTCCTTCTTCCACCAACTGCAATCACTCTAACCAAGTTGTTTGCTCTCCCTAAAACATAATTATGATTCCTTCAAACTGGCTTACTGTAGTTTCTCAGCTCTCCTTATCAAATATTATTTTTAGACCCTAGATCTTCCTGTTTGAGAAGGGAAATTGTGCCCTGTATTCTAATAACTTAAGAGCATCATATAATGTAACAGTAATCTAGGGGATAGGCAGGCGTATTTATTAGTCAATATAGTAGTTGTAGGAAAAAAAAAAAGTTATTTTAGTATGTACCATGCTAACGTGTGGATTACAGATATTTCTTGGTGAAAGACCATGACCTTAAAAGTATGTCACACTGATGCCCTTATGAGTTATTGGGATACACCACACACACACACACACACACACACACACACACACACACACACACACACATTGCTCTTCCTCTTCTCCACACACACACACACACACACACACACACACACATTGCTCTTCCTCTTCTCCACACACACACACACACACACACACACTGCTCTTCCTCTTCTCCACACACACACACACACACACACACACACACAGATTGTTCTTCCTCTTCTCCGCAAATAGAAGGGTAAATGTAAGAGAAAATTAACGTTTTTAGCTCTTGAGATCATAGTAAACTGTTGATGAAGTAATTCAGTATGTAATAGTTAAAAGTACAGGTTTTGTTTCAGGAAGATCTGACACATCAGCTGCAACTCTTAACATCATCTGTAAAACTGGGATAATAATTCTCAAGAGTTTTTGGACCAGTTAGATGAAATACTGTATGTTAAAGACTTAACACCACATTATTATTTCAATAACTTTGGTAATTTGACCTTTAGTAGGTCTACATTTTCAGATCAAATGTAAGCAACAAATACTGAAATAGAAGACTTTGTATTTTTTTAAGGTAACTTATTTCAGCATATAATTTATGTCATGAGTATAAGAGCTCAAGATGCATAGGAGGACAGTAAAATTTTATTCTCCCATCATTTTTTTGGTACCTTCACTCCCGCATCATTTCAGAAGTAAACATAGCAAAATGTTTAGGTCCAAATAAGGAGAACTTAGATATTTACTATCTATCTGAACTCAGTTACCTGCATTTCAGAAAATGGAAAGATTCAGTGACAGAAATAACTGATCTAGCATAAACAATTTAGGTGTGGGTATGCATGAGGCTTTTGTAATATTACACTGTTGGATATATAGAGATACTCTGAAGGCTACTGGCCAACTAAAATAAGGGAGCTTATTTTTTATTTTATTTTATTTTTGGAAGAAGATATCTGTATTCAATATGCTAAGTAATGTTGGTCTGATTTCCAGAGAAATTGCTGAAAGAATGGCTAACGCTCGGTCTTTTCTTCTCCTTGGTGATGCATACATGAATATTCTAGAGGTAAAATTTCTGATGTTACTGAACTGCATTTTTAAAAAATTATTTGTGATGAGTACAACTTCCTATTAAAAGAAATGTTTTTTAAAATAATGTTTAATATTTGAAGATCCAGCCATCACAATAAAAGGGAGATGTTCATTTTAAAGGATAAATAAAATAAAAGGGAGATATCAATTTTAAAAAATTGATTTTTTTTTTAAAGTTGAGATCCAGTAATTCAGCACTATTGTTATTTGAAATAGAGATGAGGCCAGGCACGGTGGTTCATGCCTGTAATCCCAGCACTTTGGGAGGCCAAGGTGGGCGAATCACTTGAGGTCAAGAGTTCAAGACCAGCCTGGCCAACATGGTGAAACCCCTTCTCTACAAAAAATACAAAAAATTAGCCCTGCCTCTAGTCCCAGCTATTGGGAAGGCTGAGGCAGGAGAATTGCTTGAACCTGGGAGGTGGAGGTTGCAGTGAGCCAAGATTGTGCCACTGCACTCCAGCCTGAGTGATAGAGCAAAACTCCGTTTCAAAAAAGTAGAGTTGATACCAGAAGTATGTTAGGAGTCTTCTTCTTTATACAGAAGGATAAAGGGAGCTACAGACTAAGGTGGTGTTTTCTTCAAAGGGAACCAATCCTTCAGCCCTCTATAACTGGCAGTTTAATGACTTCTGGAAATGAAAAGTCAGGATGGTGTCTCTTAGTTCACATATTGTTATTTATATAGACAAGAGCACAATTAATATGGGTAGGATTATCCTAATAAATTATACCTACCCATACCTGCTCTTCTCATTTATCACCTTTTTGAAATTGTTAAAGTTCCTGTGCTTTAATATACACCAAGTCTTATGTAATATTCCAAATGTAGAGCTTAATTATAGAACTCTTGCCCTTTAGTGGGACCCAGTTATGCTATTTTTTATTGCTTATTTTTTGTGTCTGGCAATATTAGCCTGAAGAAGCCATAGTAGCATATGAGCAAGCATTAAACCAGAACCCGAAAGATGGAACATTGGCAAGTAAAATGGGCAAAGCACTTATCAAAACTCATAACTACTCAATGGTAAGTACTTTATTGTTTGAAATATGTCTGTTCCATCAAATTTATCACACCCTGTCCTCAAGAAGCTTCAGCAAGCACCATTTGCATCTTTAATGGTTGTAAACTCCAAATTTGTATTTATGAACTGGGATTTGTGTTAAAGGCCTTCTTAGATTTATCAGATTCTTCATTGCTTCATTTTGTGATGATTATTTGGACCCTAGACCTTGCTTCATCTTGCAGCTAGAATCCTTGCTACCAAATCAATTACCATAAAGTTGCTATTCTTACATCTCTTTCATTGTGTAACAAAACATGATAAATGTTCTTTCTGTTGCACCAATTTTTGCAAGCTATGTGTTTTGAGTTCATTTTTTTTTCCAGTAAGGGAAACAGATTTTTCTTTAACTGTTATATTCTTGCTCTATTCCTGGTAATTGTTGACCATATGTACAACAGCTAGCAAAATGTATGCCTTTGATAAGGTTCACTGGCCTCATAAAACCTGTAAAAAATATTCTTTGCCAAGTACCGTTCTTTAGCCACTTATCATAAGAAATGTTAGTTGTTGGCCAGGTGTGGTGGCTCACGCCTGTAATCCTAACACTTTGGGAGGCCAAGACGGGTGGATCACTTGAGTTCAGGAGTTTGAAACCAGCCTGGCCAACATGGTGAAACCCCATCTTTACGAAAAAATACAAAAAATTAGCTAGGCATGGTGGTGGGCTGCTGTAATCCCAGCTACTTGGGAGGCTGAGGCAGGAGAATTGCTTGAACTTGGGAGGCAGAGGTTGCAGTGAGCTGAGATTGCATGACTGCACTCCAGCCTGGGTGACGGACTCTGACTCAAAAAAAAAAAAAAAAAAAAAAAAGAAATGTTAGTTGTTTCATGTGATGATCTATTCTCTGAGAAGTGTGACATACTTAATTGACAGGCAGGTGTATGCCTACAATTCTTCCTGGTTATTTCTAGTTATACCAATGCTTTAAGTCTGTAATGTGTTAAATAGCTCTGCTTGAATGCCATTCTCATTGCCTTGTTCCCTTAAATGAAATGATTTTTGTTTAGGCAATCACTTACTATGAAGCTGCTCTGAAAACTGGACAAAAGAATTATCTTTGCTATGACCTGGCTGAGCTCTTATTAAAATTGAAATGGTATGACAAAGCAGAAAAAGTTCTTCAACATGCTCTGGCTCATGAACCTGGTATGAAAGTCTTTCTGGTTTGAAAAAAGTCTGATAAGTCTGATCCATTTTATTTTTATATTGCATAAATATGTATTTGTATTCTCAATATTTTATTTGTGGTTGGTTATATAAATACATGTGTATTTTTTCTTTTATCAGAATGCCACTCTACTAAAATGTGATATTTTAAAATCTAGTAGCAGATTTATGAAACAGATAATTGTGTTATGGAAATATAGCTTACTTTCCAAAATAATATAAAGTTATCTTTAAATTACAGCTATCTCATATTTAAACACACTAACATTTTTGTAATCTTTACTTTTTTAAAAAGTAGCATGCTTCTTTTTTAAAATTCAAGCTCTATAAAAGAATATAATGCATAAGTCATCTGTTTCTCCTATGAATTCCGTTTGCCTTGTTCTCAAATTACCTCCCTAATAGCTTGTAATTTAATATATATTCTATATATGTGTGTATATATATAAGTGTAATGTGATTTTCCTGTGCAAAACTGTTACTCTTCCTTTTCTGCAATTTTTTCCACATACGTGTCCCAGATAGTTTGATGTCAATACATCATGCATTTAATTTGCATTTCTTTGATGAGTGATAAAGTTAGGTATTATTTTGTTGATATATCTTGTTTTTTTTTAGGAAATTTTATTCATATTCTATCTACAGGCATCATAATGTTCCATAACACCAATAGATTACTTAATTTTCTTGAAATTATTGGATGTTTAGTTTGCTTTCCATTATCTTGATATTATAATCCATGTTCCAATGAATATCACTGTATCATTCCTTAGTGTATATTTGCATATATTTCCTAGAGTAGGGTGCTGAGTTGAAGATTTTGTGCATGTAAAATTTGTTTGGATACTATCAAATTACCTTCTTTCAAGTGTGTAAAAATTTACTTTTTTAAGATCTTTTTTTTTTTTTTTTTTTTGAGACAGAGTCTCACTCTGTTGCCCAGGCTGGAGTGCAATGGCACGATCTCAGCTCACTGCAAGCTCTGCCGCCCGGGCTCACACCATTCTCCTGCCTCAGCCTCCCAAGTAGCTGGGACTACAGGCGCCTGCCACCACCCCCAGCTAATTTTTTGTATTTTTAGTAGAGAACGAGTTTTCACTGTGTTAGCCAGGACAGTCTCAATCTCCTGACCTTGTGATCCGCCTGCCTCGGCCTCCCAAAGTGCTGGGATTACAGGCGTGAGCCACTGCACCGGGCCTAAGATCTTTATTTTTAAATAAAATCTAGTGATTGCCCATTGCCAGAATTTAAAGATTACAGCAGTGAATAAAAGTTGTGTCCTCTCCCACTCTCCAGAGAAAACCATATTTAACAACTTGTATATCATGATATTCAGTCTCCCTGCCCCCATCTTTGCCTCTCATATATACACAATTATTATACCTACCACTTTTTTCTATCTAAATGGCTTATAGTATGTCTATAATTCTGCAGTATACATTTTTCATTTAATAACTTCTTTCCTTGTTAGAAATATAGCTCTTCTTTATTTTTTAGCATATGTAGAGTATTCCACTGTATGTTAATATCATAATGATTTGATGAGTCTCATATTGGAATAGACATTTAGCTTGGGAAATAGTTGGAAGCAGTACTGAGATAAAATCCTTGTTTATATACATATACCTCTCTGTACTTCCTAGAATTGAATCTTACCCCATTGTTCTTTCTTAAGGCTAAAAACTTCCTGACATTATGTTGTGTTAGTCGTGAAAAATAAACATTTTAATTTACATTTCTTTGATGAGTGATAAGGTTAGGTATTATTTTGTTTATATATCTTATTTTCTTCTAGGAATTTTTAATTTATATTCTTTGTCTTTAATCCTTTACCTAATATTCATGTTGTAGATATTTCCTCCCAGGCTGTCTTTTCTTTATCGGGTTTGTTTATTGTATCTTTGATCAAGTAGAATATTTAATGATCATATATCTGCTTTTCATATCTTTTTTTGGCTTCTGAATTTCTTGTCACTCTCCAAAAGACCTTCCCTAATCCTAACATTTTGAAAGTATTTCCATATATTTTTGTCATTTATATTGTTTTCATTTTTATATTGAGAACTTTAATCCATGTACTTTATTCCACATAGAAGTTTTACTACATAGCTTCCAAAATGGATAGCCAATTTTATTTTCATGCCATTTATGGAACTGGCTCCTTTATTTTATAATAAACTCCTTCATATACATTACTCTGATTATAGGAATCTTTGTTTTATTCCATTGTGTATGTTTCTTTTCTTTTGCCAACAACATGTTTAGTGTAGCTTTAAAATACATTTGAACACATGATGAGAGAAGCCCATTGTAAGTTTTCTGATATTTTCAAAATGATCTTTTAGTTTAGCTTTAATGACATTGGCACTTAAATTCTTCTAATTATAAATGTATTTATTGTATGAAGTGTTATTAGTTCCATAAAAATATATGCATGGATTTGTCAGATCTTCTTTTGAAACACTTGAAAGGCCTAAATGTGGATATACATTTTGAAAAGTTTGTAGGGGGAGAGAGATTCAAGTATCACATGTTTTAGTTACAATGGGTATATTATATTTATGTAACATAAATGCTTTCATTTAATATTTGCTGAGCATACCCATGACATACTTAGATGCCTTCATATACGTTTCATACATTATCTCATCAGGACTCATATTAATCTTTGAGGCAAATATAATCGTGCCCATTTTAAATTTAGCAATCTGAAACTCAGTTTTATTGATATGTCCAGGACTACCCAGTTGGTAAAATGGCATGGCGTGTCATGAACTGTGCACTTGACAAATGGTGGAGGAAACATTTTTGTTAATTATCTAGGGTTCTTTTATTGTTCTTAGACACAAAACATTTGGCATTAACCAAATATTTAAATAGAACTTACCACGTACCAGAGTTTGTTTTCACTACTTTGCATATTTTAACTTATTTAGTAACTTACTAGCTTTTAAAATCTTACATCCACCCTGTGAGGTAGGTACTATCATTTTTCCTATTTTACAGATGAGAGGGAATTACAGAATGGTTAAGTACCTTGCTCAAAATTAAAGGGCTAGTAAGTGGTAAAGCCTGGATTTGAAACCAGACTGTTCAACATCAGAGTCAGTGCTCTTAACAACTGTACTTTATTGGTTATCAAATATCTATGATTTTTAAAAGAGCAGTTATCTTCTTAATTGCATATAGCAACTACTCTATCTTCTAATGACTTCAGTAAACAAATTTTTATACACTTAAGAATAAAAATGGAAATTATTGTGGTGTTAAATTGTTATCTCCTAATATATGTCTAAGAAAAGCCTCTAGTTGTTAACCAGTTCTTTAACTTTTCATCCAGCCAGTTTTTATGCTAAATCTTTTCTTTTTTTTAATTTGGCCATTCTTCAGGCAACTGACTGAGAAAATTTTAACCGTATTCACCATTTTTCAAATCATTTTTTCTAGAGACCAGTTTTTAAAATTCTGGAAAAATATAAACATTTATTTAAGATGAATAATTTTTTCCATTACATTCCATTCTTTCATAGTAAATGAACTGTCAGCTCTCTTGGAGGATGGACGTTGTCAAGTTCTTCTAGCAAAAGTTTATAGTAAAATGGAAAGACCTGGTGATGCGATCACTGCATTACAACAGGTAAACACATTTGTCTGTGAGTGTGGTCATGAGGTAGGAGATGGATGCAGAAGGAAATATGCCATGTATAAGAGGAAAGCAATCTCTTTTGGCCAAACAGCTACAGAAAATATGTCAAAATCGAAATACTTACTGAATGCTTCTGAATTATACATTTTAAATATATTATTACTACTATTATAACAATTTGGGAAGGTTGGAATTTTTTAATCCTGTTTTATAGCTGAGGAGACTTGATTGAATAACTTGTGTGAAGTCACATGAATAGTGTCATAATCAGGATTTGAACTTAGTGCTTTCTTCCTCCATTTATTTAGATCTTCTTTTTTCTCTTAATACTTTGGGTTCTCAGTGTAGAGGTTTTACACAGATTTCCTTAGGTATGTTCCCAAGTGGTTGATGTTTTTTTAATGATGACTCAGTTTCTGGTTTGCTAACAACTTCTTTATAAGTGACTTAAATTATTATCAAATATACTATCTGCATCTATCAAGATGATCATATGTCTTTCCTCCCGTTTTTCTTTTCAAATGTGGTATATTAAATTGATTTATTTTCAAATGTTAAAACACCTTATATCTCTGAAATAAATGTCACTTTGATATAATTTTTAAAAAGATGTTGCTGGAATTTAAAGATGTTTTATAATATTTTGTTTAGGATTTCTACATCTGTGTTCAACAAATGGATGCTAATTCTTTTTTTCTTTTTTTTTTTTTTTTTTTTGAGACGGAGTTTCACTCTTGTTGCCCAAGCTGGAGTGTAATCGTGTGATCTCAGCTCACTGCAACCTCTGCCTCCCAGGTTGAAGCGATTCTGTTGTCTCAGCCTCCTGAGTTGCTGGGATTACAGATGCTCACCACCATGCCCAGATAATTTTTGTATTTTTAATATTTTTAGCAGAGATGGAGTTTCACCATGTTGGTCAGGCTGGTCTCAAACTCCTGACCTCAGGTGATCCACCTGCCACGGCCTCCCAAAATGCTGGGATTACAGGCGTGAGCCACCGCACCTGGCTGCTAATTCTTTGATGTTTGGAATAATTCAGTGTTGCTGACCTTGAGACCTCTTTGAAGGAAAGTTTTTAATAGATTTCAGACTGATCATTTTCAAATTGCTTCTTATATCAATTTGGATTTTTTTAAGTAGTCAGTTTATTGATAAATTTATTAACAAAAACTTGTTTATTGTATCTTTTCTTTTGAATGTCTGCAAATGCAGTGAAAAAGTTCCCCTTTTACAAATCTGATATTAGTAATTTTTTCTTCTTTAATAATCAGTTATGCTAGGGGTTATCTTATTAATATTTTCAAAGGGTCAACTTCTGCCTTTTCTGGCTTCATTAAATGTTTTAACCTCATAATTAATTTCTTCTACACTCTTTGGGTTTGGTTTACTAATTTTTTTTTTTTTTTTTTTTTTTAGCCTCTTGAAATAGTATGTTAGGTAATGGATTTCGAGCTTTTGTTATTTTCCTATTCATTTGAAGCAGTAATTTCTCTCTCAACACTGATTTATCAGCATTCCACAAGTTTGTTATTATTTAGTGTAAAACATTTCCTCATTTTCACTTTGATTGCTTCTTTGACCAGTGGGTTATTTAAAAGTGTAACATTCAATTTTTATGGAGTTCTGATTTGCTTGTTACCTTTTTGATACTGATTTCTAGTACACTTCTGCTGTGCCAAGACATATTTTGAATGATTCAATCCTTTGCAATTTGTTGAAGCTTGCATTACATCCTACATTATAATCAATTTTGGTAAAGGTTCCACGTGGACTTGAAATAATGTGTTTCTAGCATTACTGTAACCACAATTACTTTTGCACCAACCCAATAAATACTTAGTTCAACCATATGTCAATTAGGTCAGATTTCTTGACTGTTTTCTGTACATCTTCCCTGTTCTTAGGGTTTGGTTGTTATTTGTTTGTTTGCTTGGTTTTGGTCTATTTGTATGAGAGGGGTGTTAAAGTCTTTCAGTGTGATTGTGGATTTCTTTTTTTTCCATTTAGTTCTATGTATTTTTGCTTCGTTTATTTAGAAGATACATTATTGAATGATCCAGATTTAGAATTACAATATCTTCCTGGTGAATTAAGTTATTTAAAATAATAAAATGGCCTTCCTCATTTCTAGTAATGCTTCTTGCCTTAAAATCTCCTTTGTCTTATGTTAATATAGCTAAGTCCAGTTTCCTTTTAGTACTTGCATGGTATATCTCCTGCATTCTTTTACTTTCAATTTTATGTGTCCTTATGTTTAAGATCTGTCAGCATATAATTTTTTTCTTGACAATCTTAATCTATTATAATTTTTTAAACATTTAATATAATTATGAATTATATTTGGATTTGGATTTGCCATCTTACAATTTATTTTTTTCTGAATTTTCTTGACTTATCTGAGTTAAATTATTCTTATTCCACTTTCCCCTCTGTTATTTTGTTATTTATACCTCCTTTTATTATTTTTCAGTGTTAGCTACATTACAACACACATTTCTTCTTATTCAAATTCTATTATTCTATCTTTGCCTTTTCCATTATTGTTGTCATGTATTTTAAATTAGTTTTTTGAAACTTTGTTTATAGGGAACACAATGTGATATATTTTATTTCAGTATCAGACACTGGAAGATTTTTAAAGAAATCTTCTAGGTTCTCTATCTCATTTAAGCGATTTTGCCTATCTGCCCTATCTATTATGTGTTGATTTTGCAGCTTACTTCTGAGAGGGATGATTTTACTTCCCAAGTTCCCTGGAGGCACTTTACTGTTCCCCAGATAGGATCCATAATATTGGTTTGTTTTGCAGTTGTCTAGCTTCTGGATATAAAAGTGAAATCATCACTTACCTTCTTAATACTTTATATTTTTTAAAAAAGACCTCCATTATTTTTATCTCATTCTGTTTATTCTGTGTCTGTGAGCTCCTGTGATATGTTGGAAGCAACAGGTCTGTGAGGTAAGCAAACAGTTTATGTATTACTATGCTCATTTTCCCACAGAGTATTTGTCCAAGATTATACAGCTGGTTACTAGAAGAGTTTGAAGTGGAATGCAGATGCCTCAGTCCTAACCCTTTGTGCTTTCCAGGATACTGTACTAGTCACCTTTTGACTTGATTCCTGTGTACCCAGAAGAGTTCTGCATTCTGCAAATAATTTATAGTGTTTTGGTTTTGAGATTTAACTGACAGGGGTGTGTGTATGTGTGTTTGCACGTGTGTGTGCATGCATGTGCCTGCATACCCAAGTTTCAGTAGACAGTCCCAAAATTTTTTTGTTCTAGTTGTGAATGAATTGAGCTTAGATTATTAGATTTCTGTGATATCTAAGTTTGTGATATCATTAAAATATGTAATCTTAAACAGTATTAATATCTTATCCTTAATTGTTGGTACATTTTAGCTCTTATTTTCTGAATCACATGATAGAGAATTGCACCCAGCCCTAGGTTAGTTACCAGAAGCTACAAGAAAAGTATAATCTTTGGTAATGTAGACTTTTAAAACATTATAGAAATAAATTTAGCTTAGTTCACTCCTTTATGAATATCATTAGTCCCAGTCACCATGGTCACATGAGCCCCTGTGTTGTAAAAGCAGACATGTGAAGCAACATCAAAAAACAGCATGCCATGGCTAGACAATACCAGCACCCCAAACTGTAATCAGTTTTGAGTTTATATGTTAGATCCCAGGGATTATTCATCTTTAATAAGGTTTGAAGAATTACAACATTCTTCCCAATGATGACATGCTGTATATTCTGAATGACAAAGAGACAAATCTTAAGATGCAATTCAAACAGAAACCTGTAAGTGGAGTCAAAGTTTTTGATATTTTCTGTTCGTTTATTCAGCAACCATTTATTGAGCTTAATTCTCTACGTCATGTAACTTAGGGGTTCCGTCATAGTGTTTTTGCAAAGTTGCTAAACATTTTTGGCAGTGACAGAAATGGTAAATTTAGGGAAATCTCAAGTCTTAGGAATTTTGCTTTCTAAACATTTCAGACTTTTCCAATAACTCCGCATTTCCATAGCCCTCTCTGTCATCTTTTAGCTGACTCCATCGTTATTTCTTGCTTACAGTCCTGAAGTAGCCTCCTGATTGATCCCAGTCTCATTTCCCTCTAGTCAGTTCTTCACAGTGACACCAGGGTGATGGTTCCCAAAGGCAACCTTATCCTGTCATGCCAATGCCTATAAACATGGCGTAGTAGCTTCCCATGGGCTCTACGATAAAATGTAGATTATTTAACAGGCTTACCTGTTGTATATTCTCTATATCTTTCCAGCCATTTTTTCTTCTAATTATTTTATCAAGCAGTGTATCACTCATTCTCTTTCCTTCACATGTGATTCCTAATGCCTATGAGCCATTCCATCTCTTCATCCCATCTCTTTTTCCCCAACTCACCAGGGTATAACTACTAACCATTCTTTAATTCTCACCTGACTTCCAAGACTGAGTTAGATTTTCTATTATGTACTCCCATGGCAACAGCATTTTCCACTTAACTTGTTGGAAAAGGGACAACTGTCCTCTGGGGGCAGTTTGCCAGGGGGCTCTGTCACCAATATTTGTTCCACTTTCTCTTTCATTTTCACTTTCTTTCTTACACTTGCAATCCAGAGTCCAGATGTAAAACAGTATAGGACCATAAGTGATGGGACATCTCTAACAAAATTCTTGGAGGCCGCTACCTGGAAACTTGTGTCCTTGGGATGGTACCCTTACCCCTGAGGTGCTAGGGATGGGCCCAGGGTCTTTCCCTGCTTTCTACTTTCCTAATGGCTAAGTGATGTCAGAGGAGGACATCTCGATGTGTAGAGGTACAAGAATTCATGGATGCAAGGATGCCTTCCTGCAAGACAGAGATCATCCTATCTAAACCAATTGTTTTCAGGTTTTTTACTAGGAGCACGTGCATGAGTGTGTATATATGTGTATAGCTATGTAAAAACATGAACAGATGTATGCATGTATATAATCCAAAACACACAAAGGTACATATACTGACATACTGAAACCATATTAATATAATCAAAATAAAAATTTCATGAGACAGTATTAATGTTAACCACATGCTATATACTTATATTTTTCTTTCATTTGCAAAAGAATGCTGTTATGACTCTCTAAACCTCTGGCTTGAGAAAAAAAAAGAAAACCTGTTTCAAAGCAATTGTTAGCTAACATTTTGACAAGACTCCCCAGAAGGGTGCCCTGTGTGTAGCATAATATGTTGCATGTGGTAGGCATTTACTATTTGTTAAATGAATGCATTCACTAGTGAATCATTATGTGTAGCTGGAACATAAATTTTATTTTTGAAGACCTAAAACGTGGGAGTTCTTACCATTTATTAAAGGAAGATCTCAATGTTCCAGAAACCAGATGGATGGGTGGAAAGGCTGATATTCTTCCAATATAACAAATCTACTCTACATTCTTACCCTGAGGAAGGCCCCACCTCTTTGTATTTGTTTCGTGGTTGTATTTCCTCCTTAGTGAACTTCCTATACACATGCTTGTAACAGTGGGAAAAGACTCAGTAATTCCGTAAGTGTTTTGTTGGAAAGATATATGCATGCTGGCTCATTTGCAAACAAGTGTATGCTTGAGATCTCAATAAGACATTTTCTTTGGATCAGGCTTTGTTAGATCAAGGGTTCGTAAAGTTTAAATAAATCTGTAAAATTATGCTGTGTGTGAGTTATGGAGAATTTAATTTCCTTTATTTTTTTTTATTCCCTTTTATACTGATTTTTTTCTAGGCTCGAGAATTACAAGCTCGGGTACTAAAACGTGTTCAGATGGAACAGCCAGATGCAGTTCCTGCACAGAAACATTTAGCAGCTGAAATTTGTGCAGAGATTGCAAAACATTCTGTTGCTCAGCGAGACTATGAAAAAGCAATTAAGTTTTATAGAGAGGCTCTGGTTCACTGTGAAACAGATAATAAGGTCAGTACCTTTATAAAATTTTAAGTACCTTTTATTCCAGATGTCTTCTAATTTCCTCAGATGTAAAATTTTTAGCAACTTATTTTAAAAGAAGATATAGGCAGGGTGCAGTGGCTCATGCCTATAATCCCAGCCCTTTGGGAGGCCAAGGCATGTGGATCATCTGAGGTCAGGAGTTTGAGACCAGCCTGACCAACATGGGGAAACCTTGTCTTTACTGAAAATACAAAACTTAGCCAGCGTGGTGGGGGGTGCCTCCTGTAATCCCAGCTACTTGGGAGCCTGAGGCAGGAGAATCGCTTGAACCTGGGAGGCGGAAAGGTTGCAGTGACCCAAGATTGCACCACTGCACTCCAGCCTGGGCAACAGAGCGAGACTCCATCTCAAAAAATAAAATTAAAAAATAGAAACAAGATTTAAAAAGAAATGTAACAAAAATACAAGTTAAAAGATAAATATTATTCCTCAAAAACTTTTAAAATCTTACATGAAGCCTTACATTAAGAATATTAGAGTTTAAGGCTGGATGCAGTGGCTCATGCCTGTAATCCCAGCACTTTGAGAGGCCAAGGCAGGCAGGTCACTTGACTCCAGAAGTTCAAGACCAGCCTAGGCAGCATGGGTAAACCCCAGTCTACTAAAAAATACAAAAATTAGCCAGGCATGGTGGCATGTACCTGTAGTCCCAGCTCCTCAGGGTGCTGAGGCAGAAGGATCACCTGAGCCCAGAAGGTCAAGGCTGCAGTTAACCATGATGATGCCACTGTACTGCAGCCTGGGTAACAAAGCAATACCCTGTCTCAAAAAAAAAAAAAAAAAAAGAAAAAAGAACATTACAATTATTTAAAAACTGTAATGGAACACGTAATATAAAGCAACCTGCAAATTGTTTTAATATTTATGTTTTTAATTATCAAAATAATTTAATTTTCAAATTTATTTTATCAATTAAATTAATTTAATCTATCAAAATAAATTAATTTTAAAATAATTTAAAATAATTTCTCAATCACAAATACCTGGATTTAGATAATTCAGTTCCTTTTACTAAACAGCTGTTGTATACTCTATTTCAATTGGTGTTTAGTACTAAGGATGCAAAAATAGCTAGGCTCAATCTATGACCTCATATAGCACAGTGGGAGAATAAATGTAAAGATAATTTTGGTGTAGCACACTTACATACATGACTGGTTATATGAAAACTAAAATGTTTTTACTCTGTCAAGATCTGAGAGGATTTGGAGAGATTATTAATTTTTGAAAATAATTAATAGCTAAACACTTAAGTGATCATGTACAAAAGACAACTATCCTCTAGAATTTAATGACTAGTTTGAACATTTTTATTAATATAATTTTTTCAGATAAAGGGCAGAAACAACCTTTAGCAAGGCATAACCAAACAGATACCTTTTTCAGTGGTAGCTAAAGGAGTTGGAATCCTACTTTTAAATCTGAGGCATACTTTAGAGATTATCTGCTTGAAGCTTTTTATTTTACAAATGAGAAAGCAGGTTAAGAGAGGTAGAAGGGACCTAACTTGGCCCCGTCATGGAGGACCTGGGACTAGAATCCAGTCTCCTGGTTTTAAGACCAGTGTTCTTTTCACAATGCATTATGTCTCTACTTTTGAAGTGAGTTACTACCTGTTTCTCTGTTTTTTTTCTAGTGTAAGAGAAAACAGAGATGGGTATACATACAGTTTTTTGGGTTTTTTTGTCTATTATACTTGGCATTTTTATTGCGATGACTTTTGGTCAACTAAAGTTTAATCTGTACCCACGTATTTTCCTCATTGACTTTTTATTCTATACAGTGTCTGATGAATGTAGCCTTTTGCTCTACAGATTATGTTGGAACTGGCACGATTATACCTGGCACAAGATGACCCTGATTCCTGCCTGCGGCAGTGTGCTCTACTGCTTCAGAGTGACCAGGATAATGAAGCTGCTACCATGGTCAGTCCAAGGAACTTCAGTACAATAAAAGCAGTTGTGTTTTATAAGTTTTAAATTTTACCCCATGGAACTACTACTAGATGTTGAGGCATGGCTCACGTTGGCTTTTGGAAGAAATAACATTTTTCTAACATTACTACATTTTACCAGTAAAGACCCAGAATCATTAGGATTTTATTTATAAGAAAGATAAACCTAGGTCAGGCTTTTACATGCCCTTTTGGGTCTAGTTATTTTTTATTTATGCCTAAGGGGATGCTTGGTCAGGTGGAGTTCATGTGGTAACACTATAATTTGCTAAGAACTAACTTTTAAGTACTTAGGAATGCTGGACAAATTTAAGAGTTTGGGTGGAATTTTTGGAGTTACAGGGGAAAAAAAACAACTTCATATTATCAGTCTAAGACGGTCTGTTTTGAATAGAGTTTTTTATTTTTTCTTATTTTTATGTGGGCTAAAATATTCGTTAGCTTTGCAGACAGCTACATGGATGACATTTTGTGAGGTTTATTTGAAGTTATTGTGGTTAAAAAGAAATATATGAAATCTGCATTTTTAAACACATAATAAGAAAAATATCAGTAGATCTTGCTCATTTTTAATTTTTCAAAATAGTTATGATTTAAATTTTGTTTTGTTTTTGAATCTTCTCATTATTATTTTAGTCAGGTCCAGTGAGGTATCTTTTCTACAACAGCACATAGAGTGTGCAATTCCTTTCAAATTTCTGTTTTTAAAACAATTGCTAGAAACATATTTTGTGCTAAAAAATACAATTTTGCAAGCAGAGCAATCTGTTTCACATCCTTGATTATCTTCTGTTACACTGATCTGCAAGGTATTCTGCACAAGGTGGGCTTGAATCTTAAATGCCTCCTTTTTATAAAATGCTGCCCCCTCCTCATGTTTATCATCTATATTTTTCTAGTGCTAAATCTTGATTGGAAGAATATGTTGTGTAAAATACATGGCAATATTTTTAGAACCAACTTTTATCTTTATAGATGATGGCTGATCTCATGTTCAGAAAACAAGACTATGAACAAGCAGTGTTTCATTTACAGCAGCTTTTAGAACGTAAGCCAGGTAAATACCTACTGATTGTATTTTTTGAGTGCAGTCACCCCTCCCTTTCTCCTTTTTCTTCTGTTCAGTGGTTATACCCTTGGGCAAACTCCGTCCCTAGTTGAATCAGACTGTCTGCTTATTCCACACATGGGCTTGAGTAGCTGAAATGGCTATAAGGAAATTGCAACACTGTTGACTGGTCTCACTTTAAATTATGAGCACAAACCTGGTAATCCTACTGTATTCCAAGAATGAATTCATTGATTCTAACTACTTTTCCCACTTTCTCCTGTCTCCTCAAACCTCCAACACCCTTGCCCCATTTCTTGCCCACAGTTAAAAGCCTTGCCACCTACTTCACTAAGAGAATATTTGTACCTGGAAGAGAACTTCTCCATTCTTTGTCACCAAATTTACCCACCCCTCAGCCTTTGTCCTCCCCAGGCCTATGATCCTGCCTGTGGCCAGCTTCTCACCTAAAAAAGGGCTTTACTCTTACAGTTCTCTCTCTTGAATTAGCATTTTTTTTCTAATCAGCATATAACTATGCTGTGACATCTTCCTGCTGTAAATAAATCAGTCAATAAAAATCAACTCTTAACTCTCATCCCCTCCCAATTACTGTGCCCTTCCTCAGTTCTTCTCGACAACAAATTTTCTGTGAAGGATTTTCAAACATGCTGTGTTCACTTTGTCTCATCCACTGCTGCACCCCAGGGAAGTCACTTCTGCAATGTGGTCGGTGACTCCCATACTGCCAGATCAGATTCAGTTCTCAGTTCTCTGCCGACTTGACCTGTCATCATATTTGGCACAGTTTATCCCCCTCCACAATGAAAGACTTTCTTCATTTGTCTCTGAGATCCTAAACTCACTCGGTTCTTCTTTTGCCCCATTGCCTGCTGTTTCAGTCTCCTTTGTTGGAGTTCTCTTCTCTGTATGACGTTTGAATATTAGAACACTCATAGCTTCAGTTCCTGAACCTCCTTTCTTTTTATATATTCACCCCCTAGGTGACTTTGTCCAGGTGCATGGCTTTATATCCCATGTATGTGCAGGTGTGAGGTGTGTCCTAAACATTTATTTGCAGCCCTTACTCATGTACACCTCTGCCTCTTTGCATTCCCACTCAGATGTCTAGGAGTATCTCAAGCTTAACATGTCCAAAATAGAACACCTGATCTTTCCCTCGCCTCTAAGTTTGCTCCACCCCCACCTCTCACCTCAGTGACCGGCATCACTGCTCACTGTTATGCCGGCCCAGACCTCACAGTTAACCTTTGTCTCATCTTTCTCTCATATATCACCTCCAGTCTATCAGCAAATCCTTGTTAGTGCTACATTCAAAGTATACCTAGAATGCCATCACTTTTTACCACCTCTGTTACTGCCACCCTGGTCTAAGCCATTGCCATCTTCCACATAGATTATTGCAGCATTGTCATAACTCATCTGTGTTTCCATCCCTAGCCTATGAAGAATTTAGAAATGCTTTCATTGAAAATGGCAGAGATACCCCTGAAAATTCTAGGCTAAAAATCACGGCTTTTAATTTTCTCTCTGTAAAAGAAACCTAAAAGTACACTGTGTAGGGACTGGTATGGCGGTTCCACAGTATCATCAGGAAACCAGAGCTTTCTCTCTTTTTGTTCTACGTCGTTACCCTGACTTGCCTGAGCATCACTTCATGGTTCAAGATGACCACCGCTGTGCTGGGCATTGATGTTCCAGGGCCCAGATGGGGAAGGTGGGTGCAGAGCTGGGCAAAAGGGCTTCCCAACCAGCAAATCATCATTTTATTAAAAACACAAAACAAAGAAACAAACAAACAAAACCCTTAGTAGTGTCACCTCCGTGGCTACAAAGGAAGGTGGAAAATGTTATCTTTTAGCTGAATCTAATACCCTGTAGAATAAAATCAGAATTCTGATAGTAAAGAAGAAAGGGACAACAGAAACTAGGTAGGCAAAAGCCCAAGCCAATTACAGCCTTGAGCCTTTTTGTTTGCTGTTTCTACTTCCCGGAATATGCTGCTCCCAAAGGTCTATCTGGCTGCTGCCTCATTTTCTTTTGTGCCTTTGCTCTGGTGCTGCTTCTTCCTTAGAATGCCCTTCCCTCACTGGCCTACATCAAGTACCACCACTTCTTGATCTCTGTCCCTTTATCCTGTTTTCTGTTCAGTTGAGATTTTGGGGTTTGGCTTTAGGATTTTTGGGTTTTGTATAGCCCTTGTGAAACAAAACCAAAAAACTATAAATCATAGAATGGAAGCATCAAGTGACCAGAAACGTTGCCCTTCACTGCTGTGTTTCCAGAATTTAGAAGAATATCTGGCCTAGTTAGTACTCGACAAATACTGGATGGAAAGAAGAGTGAGGGAGAAAAGGAAGAAAGGGAAGCAGGGATGGAGGGAGGAGAGGAAAGAGGAAAAGAAGAAAGAGGTGGGAACTGTTTGACTAATACATGACTGTATGTTACTACCTGTGTTACTAAAAAGAGTTTGAAATGGCAGAGGAAGTCCTAGAGCTGTGTTTCAGTTCTTCTAAACCCCACCACCTTCATCTCAGGCTGATGCCCTAGGCAGTCAGAGCTGCCTGGTTAAAGCCTCAGAGACACAGAGGTGGCAATCCTTCAAGCAGGGCAACTCAAAGAACTAGATATGCTCTGCAGGCTACCTCTAGTAATGCTTTTAATAAAAAGATGTTTGAATTTAGAGAACATCAGTTTGTACTTAGAAATAAAATATCCCCAGTGAGCACAAAAATTGAAAGGAGAAAATATGGTCTGTTTTTTACAGTAATATCAACACTTTATTATTTTTACTGTTTAACTTTTTAAATTAAATAAATTAAATTTATTTAATTTTGGGACTACCACAGGCCATTTCATTTGTTTTTTGCCCTGTCTATTCCAGAGTATACTCAGATGTTATTTAAAAGAATGCTGTGAATTACTTGACCATCTCACCTCTTCCACTCACTCTGGGTCCAAAATATGGGCTCATCTTGCCACCCACATTGCCCAAACCTACTTTTATTTTCTTCAGGCCTGTGTCGTTTTTTTCCCTGCCATTTCTACCTTGTGTTCCACAGTTTTCTCTTATTCCTCTTCTCTAAGCTACCATTTAAAAGTAATATACATGATATATTCATTCTATCTCAAGCTGTTCCCATTTCACAGTCTTTCCCTTTGAGACAATGATCTAACTTTATTTCTTTAAAAAACAGACTTCTTCCACTGTGAATATTTTTAAGTCACTGAAAGTATTATAGTTTTCTAAGATTTGAAGAATCTCACACATTACAGTTTTCTAAGATTTGAAGAAGTCTTCATGTGTCTTGTGGGTTTTGTTTCACGTAAGTTTCTGTTACTTGGGAGCAGCCTTTTTCCCAAAAAATTGGCTTAGTAGACTGGCCGCTTTGGACTGTTTGTAAACAAATATAAAAGCAATTTTTATAAATGCAATATAAGGATCTTGTACTCCAGTAACACCAAATGATATACAACCATGCTTCCAAGTCTTTGCTTGGGTTTTTTCCTTTTGCCTAAAATGAACTTTAGCTTCCTTATCCCTTTTCTCTTTCCAAACACATAATCTAAAATATATCCCTCTTGGGGGGAAATAAAAAAGTAAATCTGCATCCCACTACCACCACCTACCTTAAAAAATGTCTTATGTTATGCTGGGTAGCATGACCAACCATCCTAGATGTGCCTCGGAGCGAAGGGTTTTCCTGGATGCAGGACTTCCCATGCTAACAGAAAGTCACAAGCAAACTGGGATGAGTTGGTAACCCTAATCCTCGGTTACTTTGTCCATACATCTTTATTACTTATAGTATTTTACTAAAAATATTTATGTGCATATTTGTGTTCTTTATTACACTGTAGACTCCTCGAGTTCAGGGATCACACCATATTCCCAATATCAGACAAAATGCCACGCACATGGATGTGGCAACATAGATGTTTATTGGTTGAATGGATCAGTGAATGACTATAAAACACCAAGTCAATTAAAAATACAGCAGGAGAATCGCTTGAACCTGGGAGGTGGAGGTTGCAGTGAGCCAAGATCACGCCATTGCACTCCAGCTTCAGTGACAGAGTGAGACTCGGTCTCAAAAACAACCACAAAATTTTAAGTAAATTTTTATTGTCTATGTGATATTTTTAATCTTAAGAGTTTTTAATCTTGTGTTGTATGCTTTATTCTTACGAGTACCTTACATACTTATCCACAGATTTATTTTGTTGGAATTACTCTAAAACATATGCATCTCCATTCATTTTATGTTTACATTATTGGTTATCTTCAGTAACTCATCTTGTACTTTAGATGAAGGCTCTATTTTAGCTTATTTCAGAAATGTACCGCACAAATTTTTAACTAATTTAAGTAGTTGAAAAATTCCTCTTCTAGATCTAATTACTACTCTCATGACAGATTGCCCCTTTTCTCTCTCAGAATCTCCAGATCGCCTTGAGCTTTTCCCTTCCTTCATACTAACTAATTGGTTAACGTGTCTCCTCAGTTCTGTTTGCTTGATAGCTAGCTAACACATCCAGTCTGTCGTATCCTAACCCACTGCTCTAATGAAGACCCTTATCACCTCTCATCTGAACTAGTGCAGATTCCCAACTCATCTTCCAGCCTCTAGGTTCTGGCTGCTCCAGGTCATCATAGGACTAGCATATCAGTTCTAAAAATCAAAAGCTATCCCTTTGCTTAAAATTTAAGTTAGTGCTTCAGGATAAAGTCTAAAATCATAGTATTATTTTAATAATAATATGGCCGCAAATTATTTAGCCATTTATATTTCTTATCCTTCTTCCTCCACTTTAATAATATCAAAGTTACCAACACTCCCCACACTGTTCTCTGCTTCCCTCTTGGCGCATGCCTTCTGCTACTTGGAATGCCTTTGTCCGTCTAGTAAGGTCTTCCTCCTGTCCTTGAGGCTGCCCAAAGGTCAACTCCTATGTGAAATTTCCCAACTCCTCCAGGCAAAGTTAAGAATCCTGTGCTTTGTAATACCATACCATAGCACTGCATGCTTGCCACATCTCATCACCCTATAACTATTTTGATATCTTCCTACTATTCATCAATAAAGATGGACCAGCTAAGTTTTTTAGAAGGTAATATACATTTTAGTTTTTAATGGATTTCTTAAGTGCAGAAATTTGCCTTCTGTCAAATGTCATGGTTAACCAAAAGACAAGTGAATGTAATTTAATCTTTCACTGGTAATTATAACTTGAACTAATATGAATACATTTCAATAGTATATAAGAAATATTCAAGAAATTGCCTTCCCAATGTTGACAATACTAGCAGTATCATGCAAAAAAAATTTAATCCGAAATTTTAACCTTTAGTTCTTGCTTAATCCAATATAGTTTCCAGATGCTGTGGCTTTATTATGGGGTAGTTATTCTATTTCTTATCAAAATTTTTGGAAGTATAAATATTATTAATAACATTTGTAATTTATAAATATTTTTCATGCCTTTATTTCTGTAGCACTCCTACAGTCAATATTATAATCCTATTTTAAGAAAATAAGTATATTGGACTCAAAGAATTTGAGTAATTTGCTTAATTCACATAGCTAAAGGACAAGACCAATATTTGAATTGTCTTTTTCTGAAACCATATTCTTACTGTGCCCTATTTAGTGATGCTAAAAGGTATGATGAACAAAATCTCTGGACCCAAGATTGTGTGTCAAGGGGACAAATGATACTATCAACCTGTATTAGTTTGACATCCTGTAATTAAGTAGATACAGTGTTTCCAAAAGTTCTTTTTTCAAAGAATATTTTGTATTGTGGTGAAACATATGTAACACAAAATTCATCATCTTAACCATTTTTAGGTGTACTGTTCAGTGGCATTAAATGCATTCACATTGTTGTGTAAGTCATCACCGTTATCCATCTCCAAAACGTTTTTACCATTCCAAACTGAAGTCTGTACACCAGTTCCTCATTCCTCTTCCCGGAGTCCCCGGCAACCATCATTCTACTTTCCGTGTTGATGAATTTATTTTAGGCACCTCATGTAAGCTGTATCACATAGCGTTTGTCCTTTTGTGTCTGGCACATTTCACTTGGTATAATGTCTTCACAGTTCATCCATGTTGTAGTGTATGTCAAAATTTTCTTCTTTTTTGTGGCTGACACAATATACAATATTCGTTTATATGTACATACTACATTTTGATTATCTATTCAAACACAATGGACATGTGGGATCTTTCCACTTTTTCTGTCTATTGTGAAGGTTGCTGCTATGAACGTTGGTGTACAAATACCTGTTAGAGTCTCTGCTTTTAACTTTTTGGGTATATACTCAGGAAAGTTGCTGAATTACATGGTGTCATCTCTTTCCAAATAGCAAAATAGAGTCAAGGATAAATAGCTTTAAAACATGCTTTTTTGTTTGTGTGTTTTAATTCTGGAAATTCAACCTAAGAACATGTTCAGAATAGCTTATTTAAGGGTTTTTACAAGTCCCCTACAAATCCCTAGTCCTATGCTAACTGAAACTTGAGCACACAAACATCTAAAAGACATCACTATAAGGAAATAAATAATGTGAATCATCAGTAAGTAGGCCCTTATGCAACCATTAAAAATCATGTTTTAGAAGATTATTTAATGACAATTGGGAAATGTTTACTGTTTAATGTTCATCAAAATCAACATTAAAACCAATCAAAACCGATCAAAATCGAAGCCCCAATGTGACTCCAGTTTTGTATATATTTAAATAAACATCGATTTTGTATGAATGTAAACAAAGAAATACATATCTTTGCTTACATTTCTATATAGGTTGGTTTTCAAATATGTGAAAGAAAGCACACCAAAATGTGCTAATCTCTAGCTGGAAATATGGTGATTTTTTTTCTTTGTACTTTTTATATATATATTTCCTTATTTTCTGTAGTGTCTGTACATTATTTTTACAATCCTAAAAAAGATTTATTAAATTATTCTCAATGCTTAGTTTGTTAGTGATAAGAGAGAACTAGATAGAATTGGAAGAAGGCTTTCTAGGAACCTGCCAGGAAATTATACCTGAGATCAAATGAATGAATGAATGAATGAATGAATGAATTTTTTTTAGAAGAAGGTGAAACAGGATTAAAATATAGGGACTAATATGCTAAGGTTCTAGTGTGGTAAGCCAGCATATGGTATGTTAGCTACATGTACATATCAAAGAGAGACTGGAGAAAAATTTCTTATTGCCCACCCCATACATTATTTGTCAATTGTACTGTTCCCACGTTCTTCCTAGCAACAGTATGTAGGAGAGGGGTTCTCAGAGACCGACAGTGAACTTGCCCTGTGCAATTAAATTGGTATTCCTGAACTACACAGTTGAAAGTCTAGATTACCTAGGTAGGGGCTGTTTCTCTAAGGTTTTGTTCCCCCAAACAATAGAAAAGTTACAAGAAATGTGCATTTTTCTAGATTTGCCTATGTAGACACTGTGACCAGCCTAGCCCAAACTGTATTATTTAGTAGATCATCTAGTTGGCCATACAGCCTCTTTAGGGACTTATACCCTGAGGCATTTTTTATTTATATTTAAATATAAATATAAATATTTACTTTATATGAAGTAAATTATACTCTAATGAAGTAGAATTATAACCAGCAAAAGAAACAGTATAAAATGTTGCCCATATCTGAAGTATTATTTGTTTCTAGATAATTATATGACATTATCTCGTTTGATTGATCTCCTAAGAAGATGTGGAAAACTCGAGGATGTCCCAAGATTTTTCTCAATGGCTGAGAAACGTAACTCCAGAGCAAAATTGGAACCAGGATTTCAGTATTGTAAAGGGCTGTATCTTTGGTAAATCTATTGACAAATAAATGCTACATGATTTTTTTTCTCATTGTAAATCAAGTAGAATAAGCTTTTTTTCGTAGTAAAAAAAAATGTACATTTCAAAATAATTAAACAGTTTTATTTACCAGATTATAAACTAATATAAATTTTGTAGTCAGTGATTGAAATAAATAATTCTTTTAAACATCTAACAAGGTACACTGGAGAACCAAATGATGCCCTTCGACATTTTAATAAAGCTCGGAAAGATCGTGACTGGGGCCAAAATGCCCTTTATAATATGATAGAAATCTGTTTGAATCCAGATAATGAAACTATTGGAGGTGAAGTATTTGAAAACCTGGATGGAGACCTGGGGTGAGTAATTTGACATATTATCCTTTTTTAAAAAACACTTGTTGGGGATAATAAACAGGATACTATACGAAAGAACTAAATTTAGGATAGCAATAATGAAAGGTCAGTTGGATAAATTAAATAAATAGGCATTTCATTGCCTGTTTCAGAGAATAGTTATTTTAGCAAATTGAATAGTTATTCAATAGAATAGTTATTGCCAACGTAACTATTCTCTGAAACAGGCATGAAATGCTTTTAGGTTTCCTAAATAATAATAGACATGCTATGAAGACACTCCCCTAATTGTAGAATTTGACAACTATAGCAAAAATTATCCACAAAATAATAGTAACTACTTAACAAATGGTAGTTATTTTCCAGACCCTGTCCTCTATATTTTCCACGCACTATCTCATCTGTTTTCTACAACAGTATTGCAGAATAAGCTGAGTCAACTTGTTTAATGTGATAGTAGTGATGGAGGCAAGATTTGGACTGAGTCCTGACGGCTGTTAGTGTGGTATACTGCTAGTCAGTGGTTATTTATCAACCTGCATTAGTAGCTTGTCCTTTCTTCAGACTCAGGCAAGGCATGTGGGGAATGTATTAGGACATAAAGGGAATATAAGAGGTAGTTCCTGCCTTCAGGAGTGTTTACTTAAGAGGCAAGACAATACCTGAAACCTTTCAATCTGCAACTAAACATAAATGGATTTAAATAGATATTAAGTATTGTCAGAGTTCATTAGGAATCATAGCAGTGCATAGTATTCAGGAGAAGATGCATGAAGGAGCTGGAGAAAATTAGCGGTAGATTGCTGAGAGATTTCAACAACAGATTTTAACGCTTGGTTTACCGAGACCAGTTAGAGCAGGGAAGTGGCATGTTTATGGTTGTTTTAGGAAGGTTGAGGTAACATTACTGTTATGGAACTATAAGCTATTCAAGTGGAAATCTTCTGCAGGCGATTCAGAATACAAAACTAAAACTCAGAGAGAGAGGTCACAGCTAGGGATAGAGATTTGGGAGACATCTGCAGAGTGCATAGTTGGAGCTCCATGAATGGTCTCTTTGTGAGTGGTAGAACGAAGTTACAAAAATCTGAGAACTAAATGTTAAGCTTGCTAATATTTAAGGGGTCTGGAGGAGGAAGGAAGGTCAGAAAAGGGCAATCAGCATGGTGGAAAGAGAACTAAAGCCGTGTAGTGTTACAGAAGCCAAGGGAGAAGAACTTTGAAATGGTAGTCAACAGAGTGACATGTTTTAGGCAAGATAAGCCTAAGGCCTGAGAAGAAGACCAGTGGCTTTAGTGATTGGACTTTGAGTGTTTAATTTCCTTTTATTAATTGATTTATGTATATTTATGTGCGTGGGTTTGTGTGTATAAAATAATAAAATTGCTATTAAATATTCAAATTGCACTTGAAATTACTTTTCGACACATAATTTCTGAGAGTCTGATAGGCAGTGTAGTGAGGAGAACAGAGTAGATTTTATATGTCTGATAAACTTAGATTCAGGTCCTAGGTTTACCACTTATTAGCTGTGTGACCTTTAGAAAATTACTTTACCTGTTCGAGCCTCAGTTTTCCTGTGTGTAAAATGGATTAAACATAGAATGAAATAATACAGTATTTGTCACTTTTTTCTTTCACTTTTTGAATAGATATATGTTAATTTTATGATTCTACTTATAGTTTTATATTTGCTGGAATGCACACATTTACAACATGTAGATATTGTCCAACTTTTGTCTTCATTCTAGAGGAAATTAATGCTTGATGGTGTTTTATTGAGTCCATATTAATTTTGTTTAAAATGCATTGTAACTGTGCTTCACTTTGTATTAGGAGAGAATGAGTGACATTCTTCACAAAAGATTACTTTTAAATGAGTGACAAAAAGAGTATAAAAGAGTGCCCAGAGCTTTTGTGTACAAAAGCTGATTCTAATCTCAATGAATAGTATCATGAGTAAGAGACAGAAGTGATTTATTTTTAATTATATACAGTAATTCAACTGAGAAGCAAGAATCTGTGCAATTGGCAGTAAGAACAGCAGAAAAACTTCTTAAGGAACTAAAACCTCAGACTGTTCAGGGTCATGTACAGCTTCGCATAATGGAAAACTATTGCTTAATGGCTACCAAACAGAAATCTAATGTTGAACAAGCATTAAATACCTTCACTGAAATAGCAGCATCTGAGGTTAGTGGATTTCCTTTTTCAGCTTCATATGTTATCTTTATTTGGTAGTATAGAAACATATATTTTGATTAGTTGTTTATTTTCTGAAGATTGACTTAATTAACTTTTATTAAAAATTAGGTATATAGTTGAGCATATACAATGTCCCCTTCTTGGCAGAAGAGACAATGTTACTGTTTTGTTGTGTTGTTGATATATTTCTCTCTACTGGAATGTTAAATTCTGGAGAAACAGAATTCTTCAAAAGTACATAAGTTAATTCTCAAGGGAGCCACTTTATCCCCTGGAGAATTTCTGTGTTGTAGATGTAGCCAAGATTAACTTACTAAGTGGAAATAAACACCTGGCTGTCCTGATGTCTTACCTCTTCACTTACATGAACTTAGAATTTTTCCAGCTATATAGCTACATGAGATCAATACTGACAGCTTATAATTTAGTCATGCAAATAATGATATTCTTTAGCAATACTGAAGTAACCTCCTGCAATCTTTTCATATTTGTTATTTTCATAGTATTATTTTACAAAATCAGAGGCTTTCTTCTCTTTTCACTGTGCTCGAATCCACCTTTTTTCCTTTTTCTTTTTGAGTCAGAGTTTTGCTCTTGTCGCCCAGGCTGGAGTGCGATGGCACGATCACAGCTCACTACAACTTCCGCCTCCCAAGTTCAGGCAATTCTCTTGCCTCAGCCTCCCGAGTATCTGGGATTATAAGCGCCTGCCACCATGCCTGGCTGTTTTTTGTATTTTTAGTAGAGAAGGGGTTTTGCCATGTTGGCCAGGCTGGTCTCAAACTCCTGACTCAGGTGATCCACCTACCTCGGCCTCCTCCACCTTTTTTCTTACTCTCTAGATACTGTTTTTCCTTCCCTCACACAGCACTTTATTTCTTCAATTGCTTGATATTAAGAAAGGAATTCTAGATACCCACCCATCAGCAGTAGGTAATAGTTACTTCTAAGCATACTCATTGGATTTCATGTTTGTTCTTCCACTCAATGATGCTGTAGGCCACCGGAAACTCATTTTATGTCTCTCAGAGGACACACAGAATTTTGCTGTGATTTCTTGTGATTCAGTGGTCACAGTGGCAGCAATAAACTACCCAAAGCCCGGGACAGTGATCTCTTTCCCCTCACCTTTCAGGGCCCTGGAGGAGATTGAGATGTCAGGGGTTTGGGAGACCTGCAACTCTTGTTGTGGCTTGGGTACAAGTATCCTAGATGGCAGCTTTATTACCGCGCTTGGAATAAAACAGCAGGACAGCATGGCAGCAGCAACTCTCCAAAGCAAGGCCCTTCTGTAGACGTTGAAGTAATGTGCTCAGGGGTCATGCTCTGTTGAATTGGCTTTGTGGAGCAGATGGATGACAGCTGCTGAATGAAGGCAGAGCAGAAGTAGGGCAATCATGTACATCTAAGAGACTCTCTAGGAACATGAGGAAGCGCAGTCTCATGTCAGGTGCCATAGCTACTGAATGCTGTGATGTGCTATTCTATCTCATAACAATGAGAAAGTTTATTTTGACTAAATCCGTTATCCCTACTGTGAAGTTTAAGAGAGAAAAAAAGCCAAAAGCAGTGAATGATATTACAGTTATTTCCTAGAAAGACTATGCCTGCTTTCTGTTGATAAGACTGCATTATTTTTTTAATCATCCTTACATATGTGGTTAGTAAAATACTATCTTCAGATCTGTTTACTAACCATATTATTCAAAAGATAATGATATATGAACTGAAGTTTCATAAGCATCAAATTTTATCTCACATTTTTTTTCTTTTAGCTCCTAGGCTGCATGTATTCAATATAATGAATATTCATTAAGCAGCCAGCGAGTGCTAAGCATAGTGGGAAACACAAAGATAAATAATGTATGGTCCCTTTTTTCAAGTTTCTCATGGTCTGTGGAAGACAAGACAAGCATACTGACTATGATGACTTAATACAAAGCAAAATGTGTTACATTCCATACTAGAATTGCAAATAAAAATGCTGTAGGAGACAGTATAAGGAGAGTTGGGAGACCCTTTTGTAAAGAAGGTATGATCTAAGAAAAAATAGGATTTAAGAAACAGGTATGATTGAAGAACCAAGATAAATTGCATTTTAACAGGCAGAAATGAAGACAATGTGTTTCAGAGGAAGAGGAAAATGTGAGCAAAGTCAGGGAGGCAGAAAAACATAGGGTATGTTCACAATCCTATGTGTCATTCAGAGGGACTGAAAAAGAGGTATGTGACAGGAAATCATGGAAGAAATCCTGGAAGATACGTTAAGCCCAAGGTAAAGTGTTTCCACTTGCTTTCATTGCATCGCCTTGAACCATAAAGATGAGATGTTTATAATACAGCTGTATTGTCCACAACCCGAGTCTTGTCCTTTGCAATCTAAAGTTACTGCAATTTAGAGTTATTGAGAGACAGAGAGAGAAGCTGGCTGTAGGTCTTAGGATGTCTGCACCAGAAAAAAAAGACCTAATGCAGGGATTAGAACTCAGGTTTACTTTTAGAAACTGTTCTTCAGTTCGCTCAGGAGTGATCAAGTTGTGAAGAACCGATACGTTCTAATCAAACTCAAAGTGTAAGAGAGGTTATTTTTAATTGTGTAGTGTAGGGGGATTGTGGGACCTTTTCATAGGACCCTCCTCCTCTTAGGCTGTGCTGGGACCTGGCTGACAAATACATAGCAGGCCTCTGTTTTCTCTCCTCTCCTGACCCACCTGAGGTGGGCTGGGGTGGGGAGAGGGTGAGGCTCAGTAATTGGTAACATCCCACACTTCTTCATAATCTACAACCAATTGGTTGGATTTGACACTCAAACAATTTTGCCACCCCTTACCTAGAGGAACAAATTATATCTTGGAAGCTTATTGATAGATACAGAATTTGAGGCAAGGAAGTTTTTATATTTCTAAAAGCTGTTTTTATAAAACCCTGATGTATTGCCCTTCTCTATTCCAGAGTTATTTCTTACTTCCAAAGATCAGTTGGACACTGAACATTTTACCACTCTCCTTTTGCAGTATTCCTTATGAACTACCCAAATTTGCTATCTTATAGTATACTTTTATTATAGTAATGGTATCACCATTCCTCAGTCACAATTTCTTACCCTTTGTTTTTGTTTTTATTTTGAGACAGTGTCTCATTCTGTCTTCCATGCTGGAGTGCAGTGGCACAATCATAACTCACTGTGGCCTTGAACTCCCAGGCTCAAGAGATCCTCCCTCTTCAGCCTCCTGAGTAGCTGGGACTACAGGGGCCGGCCACCACACTCAGCTAGTTTTTCTTTTTTATTTTTAGTTGAGGCGAGGTCTCGCTATGCACTAGCCTCAGCCTCCCGAAGTGCTTCGATTACAGACGTGAGCTGCCCGCCTGGCCCCTTTATTTGCATGTTAAGCTGAGGCTTCTTTCTTTATAAATGCATCATAATCCCTCTGCTGAAATTTAAGAAGCATCCTGCCTTAATCAGGAACATACACATTATTGCTTATGAAAGTTAGTTGTCTGGATAGATCACTAATGGCCTCCATTTTATATGAGTTCTCATTAACCTATTGGTTTCACAGAGTGACATTCTCTGACTTCAAACTCTATCCAAAAGAATATCATATAGATTGTTTTAGGAAGCTGCAGACTCCAAATCTAAAGGCATATTTTAAGGCATGAGTTTATTTCATATACTTTCCACGTGGTGAATTAATTTTATGCCTTATTTTTAACGTTTCGTTATTCAAACTTTATTAGGAGAAGAGGTTTTTGGATAAAAGGAGAAGGGAGGGGAAAAAAAGCAATAGAAGTCATAATGGGTAAGGACCATCGTCTGCAGGTAAATTATTGTTACTCGTCTTTGACAGGTGAAAGAACTAAGGAGCCTAAATGTTAAATCTGAAATACAAACTGCTCAATAAGGATTTTACTGAAATAGAGTTTTATTTTTTCTGTTTCCATACAAAACTAAAACATGACTGTTTTAATCCCATTAAAGTCTCACTAATTCTTGGAATTGTGTGCATATGGCATCTGAATAGTTGTCATTATCTTCAATTATCTTGACCACACAGTGCTTGACCAAGTTTCTTCATAGTAGCTTGAGGGTACTTGATGTGTTAAATAATGACCTGTAATCACAGTTATCTGTAATGGAGCTAGAAATAGAATCCACAAACTAGTTCTTGTGTAGCATTTTCTGCTTTCTGTATGTTTTTGGGGCATTTATGTTTGTGCATCTTGTGTTCTAAAATTTTATTTTCTTATAGAAGGAGCATATCCCAGCACTCTTGGGAATGGCAACGGCTTATATGATCTTGAAACAGACTCCACGAGCCAGAAACCAGCTGAAGCGTATTGCGAAAATGAATTGGAATGCTATTGATGCTGAAGAGTTTGAGAAGAGTTGGCTGCTACTTGCTGATATTTACATTCAATCAGCAAAATATGACATGGCAGAAGAACTGTTAAAACGGTGCCTGCGTCATAATAGAGTAGGTGATTGAAGAGTAAAAAATAATTATTGACCTTTTTTGCATAAGCTTTCCATATAGATATTGTTGAGTGTTAGTCCATTTCCAAGGATTCCTGTGTGATTTTTGAAAATTATATGTTTATTCTTACACAATCAGGAAACAAGCATTAATAATAAGAAAAAAACCATTTGTCCTTTAAAGTTAAAAAAAAAAAGATTTATGCAATTTCAAGTTTCAGCTGTAGTGATGCCCTACTTAACGGAAAGTGTTTTTGGAATGTCAAACGCTTGCCTGTGATTATCCATCTCATCCCAGAACTAATGAAAATTGCAGAAGAACGTTAATTGCGGACGTCTGTCCCTCCCATTAAGAAATACTCTTGATGAATTTACTGCAGCTGCATGTCATTTTCTCATTATTAGAATCTATTATGCATAATATATTTTGTGGGAGAAAATCTTTTCAGCTTTTAATTTCATTCGTTTAATAAAAATTCCTTATATTTAGGTATAAAATTGAATATTATAAAGTCCTTAGAATTTAAGGCTTTTTACTAACATTTTGATGTTTAATTACAAAAGATGTCATTATAACAGTTCTTTAAAGTTAAGGTTTATTTTTTTGTTGACAAATAATTGCACACAACTTAGAAATGATATTTATCTTCATATATTCATATCAATTACTTCAAAATCTTAATCACAGTAAATCTGTTTTATTCTCATTGACCGAATTAGATTACAAATGGACCGTTTATTTTTTAAAGAGGAATTGTGATTATCTAGTACTATTAAGATACTTTCCTAGGAACTTAAGAACCTGAAAGATCCAAGCATTTATCAATTTATGAACTATTCTAGATGATTAGTTACATAAATTTTATGTTAAATTGGCTTTGAAAGCAGAATGCTCATTAATAGGCTTTGAAAATCTAAACTGCTGAGTAGTTTACCCTTCTATATCTAGTCTAGGATTAACCAAGATTGCATGAGAATTTCAGTGCACACAGAATTTCAGTTTGCCAGAGCGCTGATAACAATACATTGCATGGTTGAACGTGATGGCTGCTTTAAAAGCTTCATTCAGCCCTGCTGGTTGAATATGTTGATCTTGAAAGCATGGTATTTAAGAACTAAAGCTTAAGAACCTTGAATTACATAATTTAAAAAATGGAAGTCATCCATATCTGGGGCAGGAAATGTACAAGACGACACTAGACTGTCTTGCCATACCAGATGAGGAAGGAAGCTATCCATGATGATTAGAGTTTGTGTGAAAGATCTAGGGGCCAACTTGAAGACATCTCCAGTAGTCGAAGTTGGGATGCTTTAAGTATCGGTAAGAATGATAACTGCAATATATTGAAAAACATAAAATCTGTTTAAATCCATGACTTCTCAAAGATCCAAAATAGAAAAAACAAAACAAACAAAAAACCTAATTGGTAACTACTACGGTATGCTAGTGAACTGACTGCTATTTCTAAAGCTTGCAAATGAATATCCTGCCTTTTCTGTACAGAATTGGTTAACCAAATAGTCAATGAGACATTTCTCATCAAAGACATTTTCCCATAAATGAAGAAAGACTGATAGGCTATCGCCATTTTTCAACCCTGATAAATTTATCTATGGATGTAACATCACAAAAAGAGGGAGAATCAGACATTCTGTGCCTCCCAATAGAAGAACATACATCTATGGCAGGGCTAGGGTTGGGATGAGACAAGTGAAACACTTAGTAATCAAGATAAATAATAATTTAATGCAGCTGTGCTGAGCTTTATTGGAGCCTGAATCAAAAGGGAATATGTGCATTCCTATATTCATATTTTTATGTTTTTTAAAAAATGGGTAATTGGTAATGGTTTTAATGAAAATATTACTGGTGAGATTTCTTCCATTAAAGTGAGAAAAGTAAAATGATAAGAAATTAAGTTTAGGTATAAATAAAGTGTTCAATCTTAAATGTAGTGATTTTTAATATATACTTTCAGATATTTCAATATTTTTAAACTCATATTCTGGAAAAAAATTACAATTAAGAAATATACAAAAACATGCATCCATGTTTTTATGCCTCAGTCTCCAGTGTGGCTTATCATAGCACTGATGTTTGAAGTAGATTCACCTCTCTCCTCCAGAATCAAAATTGAATCCAAACCTCTAGATTTAATTACAACTTCCAGAAAATGTCAGTGACATAGGAATGTATTATATAAATACCACAAGGATGCAGTCAACTAAACCTGCATTGTGAGAAACTTGGGGTTAAATATTCTTGTTTCTCTATTGCATTTAATTTCAAGAAAAGAGACACAGAGAGACAGACAGACATACCGAAGGGAAACCTCTAGATCAAAAGAGACTAGATCAAAACATTGACCAGTTACATTGTTTGGTCCTTATTTCAGTCCTCAATCTAACAAAAACAAATTATATTGAGACAATTAAAATTTAGACAGTACTGGATATTTGGTGCTATTAAGGAGTCATTAACATTTTAGGTGTGATAAAATTGTAGTTCTGTTTAAATAACGTCTTTTTCTTTTAGAGATGCATACTAACACATTTAGACTTAGTTGATATAATATCAGGATTTTTTCTGGTAATACAGAAGGGTAGGTTTGTGACATAGAGGTGAAACAGTATTAGTCACAAAATAATTGTTGAAGATAAGGGTTCATGGAGTTCATTATGCTCTTATCTCTGTATTTGTATGTGTTTAAATTACTCATAATAGTGTACATGTGCTTGTGTAAAACACAAATGCCCTGTTGTGTATTTCTGATTCTGTAAAGAAAATCCTGATTCTGCAGATTTGTGATGGAGACTTGCCATCAGAATCATTTATTAAGTTCAGTAAAAAATTTGATTGCCTAGCCAAGGTTGAAAACCATTGTTTGATTTGTCATTTAAATGGGTTGATATGATTGACCTCTATAGTCACAAACATCCCATAAAATCTTAGTGATATCAAGTTTAATCTATTGATGACTCCCATTTTTCTTCAGTCTTGCTGCAAAGCTTATGAATATATGGGATACATTATGGAAAAAGAGCAAGCATATACAGATGCTGCCTTGAACTATGAGATGGCATGGAAATATAGCAATCGGACCAATCCGGCAGTAGGTGAGTTTGGCAATCACCTAGATTTTTCACAGAAAAATTATGTTTTATTTATTAATTTTCATTTAAATGCATTTGATTTTTTTCAAAACAAAATAAACATTGAGTCAATTTTCATTGTCAATCTTTCTGAAAGGAGAATAAATTTTATATTCATAATATATTATTAGCTACTAATAGTTCAGTTTCCTGAGTTCCAAACTTGTCCTCAGTCACTTAGTGTACATCTAGTCTAATTCTGCCCCCTTCTCTTCCTTCTAAAAGGAGGTGCTATTTTGAAATTGGGAATGCCATGGAAAAAGATGTTTCCATTGCCAAGTAAGTTAGGAAAATAGTGCATTAAATTGAATTACACAGGTGTCTTTACTTCTCAAAGCCTTTAAGAACTAATGTATATTGCGATGGATATCACAGAGGGGCCATGTTTCCCACAATTATTTGACAATGGGACATTTTTTTTTTCTCCTGAGCATCTAGGAACATCATCCAGTCCCAGAGTTTTGCAGGCTGTTAGTTTGAGTAATGCTAGTCTACAGTGTCCCTAACAGAGGTGGCATCAGAATATATGTCATGACCAACCTCTCTCCTCATACGAGGGAGCTCATCCTCATGTTTGTGTACTCTTTCTTTGTATTGGGTTGAAATATGCCTCCTTGAAACTGCCCGAGTCTGTTTTCCGGAGCAACTTACAGAATGCCTCCCTCTTACAGATCATGACCCTTTAAATTGCAATCTTCAGTCCTGTGTCCTAGGGCCTCTCTTCAAGCCAACTGCAGTTACTTGTCCATTCTTCCTAAGATTGGATTCCGAGTCTCTCATCTTCCTTGTTGCTGTCTCCTGGAAGCTCTAAAATAGTGTTTCCCAAACTGTGCTTTGGAACAGTTGGAGAGATTTTAATAATTATTATTTTTTTAAATTAAAAAGAATGGAGTGTGAAGGTGGTAGATGCCATGGCCATGTAAGTTTGGAAAGTGCTGTTTTATTTTTCCATGCCTCCTGACCTGTTGTACCATAAATGAACAACCTCTCAAATATGATTTGGCTTGTTATAAGTATAATTAAGCTATTTTTTTCTTTTGATTAGGGAATTTGTAGTTGTTAATTCAGCCTAAGATGGCATCAGTCTTTTCAGCAGCCATGTCACAGTGTGAATTCGATTTTGATTTGCAGTCAAATGAGTCACCCTCATACTAACTGCTGTTAGCTCAGGTCTTCCCTCATTTTTTAGTTTCCTGGAGTCTATTCTCATACTATACTAGACTTGTACAAAGCACAAGAACTAATGATTTTTATAGTATTTTTTATTCTAAGGTGTGATATATCTTTCAGAATAAAGTCACCTGGTAAGACGAAAAGTCCTTAAATATCCTTAAAATATTACTTTTGACACTTTATTCCACAGAAGGAATGCACATAGAAGTTAAATTATTTATATATTCCATTCCTTGGAAGACCTCAGCAAATAAAGAGATTCCAAATGACTAGTTCTTTCATTGCATCATCATTGTATTTTATAGATTATTTTATCAGTTCCTCCAACTTTGCTTTGGTAATCATTTCTTTCTAAGTCTCTCCATTAATTCCTCAATTTCATCCTTAAGATTGTCATTGCATCTAACACCCTCAACCTGTCTGGCCAAATAAACAATGCATTTCACTTTTTCAGTTGTCAGAAAACCCTTAAAATCATGCTCATGGCCAGGCACGGTGGCTCACGCCTGTAATCCCAACACTTTGGGAGGCCGAGGTGAGTGAATCACCTGAGGTCAGGAGTTCGAGACTAGCCTGGCCAGCATGGTGAAACTTCGTATCTACTAAAAATACAAAAATTAGCCGGGCATGGTGGTGGGCGCCTGTAATCCCAGCAACTTAGGAGGCTGAGGCAGGAGAATTGCTTGAACCCGAGAGGTGGAGGTTGCAGTGAGCCGAGATCACACCACTGCACTGCAGCCTGGTTGATGGAGTGAGACTCTGTCTCAAAAAAAAAAAAAAAAAAATCATGCTCATGCTCTTTCCATAGAATTCAGGGTTGAATATTGTTACTATGAGAGGCACCAGGATGAATGATGAATGGATAATATGCTTGACTGCAGTAATCATTTATAAATAAATAAATATATATACACACACATATCTACACACCCACATCATTTTGTATACCTTAAATATATACGAGGAAAAAAAGAAACACACTAGGAACAACTGAGATGAAATGAGAGAAGAAACTATTCATGTTTCCCCCTTCATACCCATTCTCAGGTTACATGACAGTCATTAGACTGTGTACGATGTTTGCATTCTCTCGCTGTCTTTCCTGATTGCATATAGTTGAGTTCTAATAAGTTTGGCAGGTGTAGTGCAGCTGCAGTGCACATTTTCTTTCCCCTTTTTAGGTGTTTATTTCCTCTGAAATTTTTGCACTAGGTCATGTATCAAGTTTCTTCCAGTGTTAAAATTCTGTGATTATAATATAGTGAATGTTTACATTAAAAAATGCTAATATTTTGTGGTATTCTAAGGTTTTAAAAACCATTTCACAAGTATTTTATATGATTTTTAAAGTTATACTAAGAGTTAGAGGGAGGAGTTGTTATTCCTGTTTTAGCGATGAGGAAACCTGAAAATGACAGCTCAAGCCAGATCCCAAAGCTAGTCAGGAAGCCACAAACCAAAACTGAAATCTTAACTAGTTCCCATGTAAGTATGTTTGGCATGACATCTTAAAAATTGCTTTTCTTTTTGAATGTCACAAACCCTTTTAGTTCGTTTCAGAATTTGTTGGTAATGACATTAAGTTTACCTCTCTGAAACTTCCTATTTTTGTCTAAAATCTGAGATGTGAGATTCTGCCATAGGCCCTGCACATGTGTGCCTCTGTGCATGTGTGTGTGTGTAGAGATATATATATACACACATATATAGACACATATATATATACACACACATATATAGACATACATATGTATATATACAGTCATGTGTCACTTAACAATGGAAATATTCTGAGATATGCATCGTTAGACAATTTCATCGTTGTGTGAACATCTTAGAGTATACTTACACAAACCTAGGTGGTAGATCCTACTACACACCTAGGCTATCTGGTATAGCCTATTGCTCCTAGGCTGCATACCTGTACAGCATGTTACTGTCATGAATGCGATAAGCAATGTGTGTATGTAAACATAGAAAAGGTACAGCAAAAATACAGTATTAAAATCTTTGGGACCACCATCATGTATGTGGTCTGTTGTTAATGAAACATCATCAATGCAGTGCCTGACTATATATAAAATAGTGTGAATTTTAGATCATTTCTATTTCTTTCTTTTTACTACCATCTGATAATGTTAGCCAGTAATTCTTTTCAAACATTTAAAATTTTAAACATTTGTTTTGGTACTTTTATTAGAGCCCAAGAGCACTATTCACATTTCTTATTTCATATTTTTAAGAGGTAGATTGAGATATTTATTATTACACATTATTTTACATTGCATTATATCTTGTTTACTGAGTGCACAGCTGCTGTTACTTTTCTTGTCTTCTTAGTTTTCTCATTTTTATAGCATGTTACAGGAGAACAACATCCATTAAGAGGAATGTCTTAAACATTCTTCTAATTGTTGATAGTAGAAGTGTGGCATTTCACTATCAGTAATTGTGATAATTCTTACCAGTCATTGATGACTAATCTGCCTTCCTCTGTGTCTCTCTCCTATGTGCTCTGTCTTCTCGCTATACTCCAAGTTCATTAACTCCATATGTGTCCTACCACTGGCCTTAATCCATGCAGTTTCCTCTGTCTGAGAGTATCCTTGATTCCCACCCTAGCCTAGTTTATGCCTCATTCTTCAGATTTCAGACATCTCTTGATACCCTCTTCTTCCCCGATTCAGGTTCTTTATGGTAACTCACTTGGCCTGGATCTTTCTTTCATAACATTTATCTCAGTTTTGAAATTATTTATTTACTCATGCAATTATTTAAAAATTTACTTTTTCTCCTAATAGAATGCAAACCTCATAACTGTAGGCATCAGTTTGCCTGTGTAAGTGCTAAATAAATCTGTACTGTATAAATGAATGGCTGTGTTGTCATTTACTGCCCTATGATGAGTTTTTACTATAACCTGAAATAAATGAGACTTTTCTAGTAAGTTATAGAAACCAGACTTGTGGGATGGCAGCTTTCTAACCGATGAATGTATTCACTGTGATCCTTTTTTCCAACTCCACTTTCTTTTCTTCTTACACTTCTTTTGTGTCACTCTGCCTTCTATTATCACACAACTTCTCTGTATAGTGTAGTTTAGTTGTTCGTTCACCAGCCTCCCTTACAAATTCTCTAGTGAGTAAACAAAGAGAGGAGGAGGCAAGGAAAAATAATAGTAGCAGTTTACTCCATCATTCTGTTTTATGGTTTTTGTCTTAACAGGATACAAACTGGCATTTAATTACTTAAAAGCAAAAAGATATGTGGATTCAATTGACATATGTCACCAGGTAAACACTTAAATTTAGATTTCTTAAAATTTTTCAGATGCACAATTTCCTACTTTTTTAAATCTCCAGATGTATGTGAATAGAAATAGAGGATACATTATTTTAGTTAAATGATTTATCGAGTATGTTTAGGGAGATTATCAGTGTTCAAAATTTAGAAAATGATGTTCACCTAAATAAAAAACATATTTTTACTTTGAGATCAAATAATAAAATGTTTATGTCAATTTAAAGACAAAGACCACTGAAAGGTACATATTAAACAATAAACCATAGAATATTTACATGTATGGAAAGGAGTAGGATTAAAGAGGTGGAGTAAAAGAGACTTTTACTTTAACAAAAAAAAAAGACAAAGACCAGTGAAACATGTTAAATAAAATTCAGTCTTTAAGTTAGAAGATATTTGAAGACAGTATAGATTCTCCAGATCATTGTTCTGATTAGAAGTTCTTGTGAATGTATCTGAGTCTGGTTATTAGAGAATTCAGATTGATCAATTAGAGATAAAAAGGAATTCTATTAGAAGTCATTCAATTACATTCTGTAATTCATCCCCTAGTAAATGATCACCTACTAAAATGACAAATATTTAAATTACAGTTTTAGAATTTGTAGTCTCTTTATATATACATTGTCCCGTTGATATTCCATATAAGACATTCTATTAAACATTGTAAGGACCTCCAAGAAAAGTTCCTTAGAAAAGAATTTTGTAATGCCCCTTATCCCACACAGCGATCTGTTAGCATCATTACAGTAAATACTTGGCCTTAGTAATTGCTGTTGATTACTGAGTCCCTGTAAAGCAGTATTTCCGCCAGGTTAGGGTTTTGTGTTAATGTAAGGCTATATATTAGGATCATTTTTGGAGTTATTAAAAAAAAACTAGCATCTCCCCACTCTTAGACTCAGTAGATCTAGAAATACGTATGTCTCAAGATCATTTCAGGTAAAGCTAATGTGTGCTGCTGTATAAAAGTCACTCTCTAAGGGTTTATCAAATATGAGTGAAAAGCCAAATTACAAAAATATTTTAAATCATTGATACATAATTGTTTTATACAACTCATCTATTAGGTAAGCAGTTATATTTGTTTTATTTTCTACATTTGATATTTACATTCTATTGTTCTCATCCAACTACCATTAATATAAAGGAGTCATCATGTTACATTTAAAATGCCACCATTAAAAAGTGTTATAGCTGTTGTAGTATTAGTACAAGGAAATCTTAACTGTAATGCTCATTTCTAGTAAATTTTGTAACTCCGTAGTTTTTGATCATTAGTTACAAGTTTTTATGGGTTCTTTATTTGTTTTGCAGGTTCTTGAAGCACATCCAACTTATCCAAAAATCAGAAAGGATATACTTGATAAGGCCCGTGCGTCTTTAAGACCTTGAAAATAATTTTAACTTAGGTGTTGGTTTAACAGGAAATGAAAGAAATCTAACTTTCAGTTCTTCCTGTTCAAAACAGGTTTGAGCTCAGTGCTTTATTAGAAGTATACCCTTTTTTCTCCAGCAGAGGTTGCTGCTGTACATCAAGAGAAGTACTATGTGAAATTGGTGTTTCCTAATGGAGTTGAATGAGAGCTGGTCTATTTGACTGTTTTGATTAGGTTACAGATTTGGTGACTGTGGTAAAGACTATAATTATTTCTATAAAGAATATTTTGTTTGTTAAAATCTAGGTAATTAAATACCCTGTATCTTTTCTAAGGAATATTGTTTATTTCAGGAAATACATTTAAAATGCATTGTTCTCTTTTAAAGTGTTTTTGTTATATTCTTTTTTTTTTTTCTTTTAAGACAGAGTCTTGATCTGCTGCCCAGGCTGGAGTGCAGGGGCACGATCTTGGTTCACTGCAACCTCCGCCTCCTGGGTTCACGTGATTCTCCTGCTTCAGCCTCCCAAGTAGCTGGGACTAAAGGCATGTGCCATCACACCCGGCTAATTTTTTGTATTTTTAGTAGAGACGGGATTTCACCATGTTAGCCAGGATGGGCTTGATCTCCTGACCTTGTGATCTACCTGCCTCGGCCTCCCAAAGTTCTGGGATTACAGGCGTGAGCCACTGCACCCAGCCTGTTTTTGTTGTATTCTATGTTGTTGCAAAGATTGGAATAAATCTCCCTGTAAATAACTCATGAAAAAGACAATATATATATATTAAATGTATATTTTAATAAAGGTTTTATAAATATATGGTTTATATTCCTCTTGGAACTCAAAAGCTGTGGTAAGTTTTACAAAATCAGGGTAAGCTCCCCCTGCATTTTGTAATGTTAATGGGTGGTGCTATAGCACAGAAAATGTAACTTTCATTAAAAAACCTTTTTTAGAAAAGGATAAAGAGTGTGTGTTTCCCTTTCCTTTCTTGAGCTCATTCTTCCTGCTTTCAAGGTCATTGTGGTCTTAAGAAAGAATCAGGACCCGAAATCTCAATTTAAATAGGTCCCTTATTAGAGATATTTAACCTTAGCCTAGAAGATTTGGTCTGCAGGTATAATTTCAGACACTGTAACATTTGATGGTAACGGGTGACCAAATACTTTTGGTCAGCAGGGAGTCACAAAGCACCCTATGTGAAGGCAACGGTTTTTACCCAGCTCTGTCTAACAGCACCCTGGCATAGAAGCTTTCACTCTCTTACACTAAATTTAACCTCATCTAAACTTAATCCTTAGCATTATTTTTAATTTCTCCTCTACATCTTTTTCAATTTTCCTTAAAATTGTAGTAAACACAGTCCTCAATTTTATTTGCATTTACAATAAACAGTATTTATAAGTCATTTGCTGCTTTTTATTAAATGTCCTGTGTTTGTTTTGAACTCCATTCTCTTGTTTCTGATCATTTCTCCCATTTTTCAAAATCCCTTTAATTTCAATTATGTTATAAAATTCCAATTATTCCTCTTTTCACTTAGCAAAACAGTTTTTTGTGGGGGTTTTTTTTGTTGTTTTTTTTCTTTTTTTTTTTTTGAGACAGAGTCTCACTCTGTAGCCCAGGCTGGAGTGCGGTGGTGCGATGTTGGCCCACTGCAACCTCTACCTCCTGGGTTCAAGCAATTCTCCTGCGTCAGCTTCCTGAGTAGCTGGGACTACAGGCACACACCACCACGCCTGGCTAATTTTTGTATCTGTAGTAGAGATGGGGTTTCACCGTGTTGGCCTGGCTGCTCTTGAACTTCTGGCCTCAAGTGATCTGGCCGCCTTGTCACCTAGCTGTTATTTATGGCATTTCATAGAATGTTTAATAATAGAATTTATAAGTCACTTCATATATGTTAAAATACTTTTATATTCCTTACATTTGATCTTCACAAACCTAAAGTGCCAGCATTATTATCCCTGTTTTACAAATCTGGAATCATGAAACACCTCTTTTTCTTTAATTGAGGTGGAGAAATATCTTTCAGCCTGAGTGGATATTTTTAAGGACAATGCTATGGACTGAATGTTTGTGTCCCCCAAACTTTATATGTTGACATCCTAATCCTTAATGTGATAGTATTGGGAAGTGAAGCTTTAGGAAATAATTAGGTAATAAGGCTGAAGCCCTTGCGAGTGGGATTAGTGCACTTATAAAGAGGATCCCAGAGAGTTCTCTAGCTATCTTTCTACCATGTGAGGACACAATAAGAAGTCAACTATTTGCAACCCAAAAGAGGGTCCTCACCAGAACCTGGTGGTGCTGGAACCATGATCTCAGACTTCCAGCCTCCAGAACTGTGAGAAACAGATTTCTTTTGTTGATAAGCCCACCAGTTTATGATATTTTATTATTGCAGCCGGAGCTGACTCAGGCAGAAATCACATTAACAGAATGCCTTTAGTAGTTCCAATGAACTTGCATCATGGGATGCTAGAATCATGGAAATTGGATAGAGAAATAGAGCATCTGTTCTCTCAGCAAGACATTTCCAAATCAGTTTTCCTATCTGTAAGAGGAGAGGAAGGTTTTGTTTTTGTTTCTTAAGCAGCCATTTATTTTGCACCTGCCATTTGTTAGATGCTATTTTAGGGACTTTCCTTACTTTATGTCTTTTAATTTTCAGTCAGCTGTTAAGAGAAATAATATTCCCACTTTTCAGATAAGAAAGATGAGACCTGGACTAAATGATTTGCCCAGCGTCACAGAGAAAAGTGTCAGAACCTGAATTCCATACTGGCCCAGTCAACTTCAAAGCCTCTGCCTTATTTATTATATTAAGATGCCTTCTATAACTAAGAGATATTGTTTCTATAATAAAAAGTGATCTTGTCTACGTCTGGCTAGCAGAAGAAACTGGTGTATCACAGAGATAGCTAAATAATGAAGAACAAGATGGACTGAGTGGAATGAACAGCTGTTACAAATGTAGAAACTATCAAAGAGCAGTCTAATTGAGGAGCAGTATAGTGTAGCAGTCAAGAGCATGGATCTGAAATCAGACCAGCCTGGATTTAAGTTTTGGCTCTACCATTACCTAGATGTTTCATCTTTCTCCAAGTTACACACTCTCAGCCTCAGTTTTCTCACCCATAAACAAGCATATAAGGATAATAACCTGCCTCGGGTTGTAAGGATTAAAGGGAACTTACATAAAACCTATAATGAATCTGACTCACTAGGCTCTTAATAAATAGTAGCTCCTCTTATAAGCAGAATAGGGCCAAGTAGTAATTGCAACTGAGAGAGAAAATGCAGTTCAAAGCAAGATGAAAAGGATGAGTAAAGTCCCCTAGAGAGCTCAGCCCTACAGGATTCGAGATTCTCATTCATTCATACCTTCCCTCCTTGCCTCCCTTCTCATTTTTCCTCTTCAACTACTTCCCTCTTTTCCTCTCTCTCTACCCACCAACCATTATGCTAGACTCCACATGCAGCATCTCATTTTATCCACCTTGAGCTTGCTTTTGTCCTACTCTCCTCAGTGTAGAATTCTCTTCCTCCTGTCCCTCCCTTCACCCCCGCTTCCTGTCTCTGAGCTTCCTTCTCCAGGTTTGCTCCTTCTTTCCATCAGGTATCACTTTATCACCACCTCCTCAAAGAGGCCGTGTTCTTGTCCAGGCCCACAATCTCAAGTAGCCATCCTGTGATTCTGTATCATATTATCCTTTTTAAACTCTGTGCAGCACTTACTACCTCTGATGTTTTTCTTCTTTAAGGATTTGATTGCCTTATGTGTGACAAGCCCAAGATCTGTGACAGTTGGAGCTCAAACTAGGCAGTCTTGATTCCAGACTGCTCTGAACTAGTATTTGAAGGAACTAATGACCATGACATGTTAAATGAAAGTTTGGAGACTTACACTCAGGATGGAAGCAGGGGGACACAACAGAAATGAAAGAATTTTCCATAGATCTGGGATCTGGACACCTGCCCCCCCTCATGGTAAGGACACAGTTGTAAGTTTAATGTACTTTTGACCTTAATTCAGCTAGTATGGTGAACTGGGTCCCAAGAGGAAATAGCTTTCTTCCCCAGAAGTCAAGAACCTAGAGCAAATCTGGACGGCTTTTATGCATGGACAGCTGAGGAAGCAGGTTGAACTTTGCACTAGAGAAGAAGTAGATAATGGAATCACTATGGAAACCAAAAGACCAATTAAGAATCTGACAGGAGCTATCCTAGTTTGTGACCAGAGATGACAAGTGAATAGCTTTAAAATAGGATCATATAACAGCGTTCATGCTGACAGATTTTTTTAGATGCAAGGTTGGCAAAGGTGTAAGGAAACCACCACATTCGGACGCTGCTCGTCGAAGTGTAGCACAGCCTTCTTGAAGGGAATAACTTTAAACAGCAAAATAATTTTAAACAGCAAAAAGCAAGTTTGAGAAGGCTGTTCTCTAAAAACAGCACAAAATAAGAGTCTCTCGTTTAACCAAGTGATCCCATGTAGAGAAATTTATCACAGGAAATATTCTGGAATTTTCTCAAAGGTTCCCAATTTTAAAAACTGTAACAGTGAATTTTTTGCTGCTTTTGGTTATCAAAACATCCAACATGAGGTTGTCAAATATATAAGATTTGACCAATAATACAGTACTAGGTAGTCATTGAAAACTATTTCAAGGGTTTATTTATGTATTTAATTTTTTTGGCTCATGCCTATAATCCCAACACTTTGGGAGGCCGAGGCGGGCGGATTGCCTGAGCCCAGGAGTTCGCGACCAGCCTGGGCAACATAGTGAAACCTTGTCTCTACTAAAATACAAAAAATTAGCTGGGCATGGTGGTGTGTGCCTGTAGTGCCAGCTACTCGGGAGGCTGAGGCAGGAGAATTGCCTGAACCTGGGAGGTAGAGGTTGCAGTGAACCAAGATCACACCACTGCACTCCAGCCTGGGCAACAGTGAGACTCTGTCTTAAAAAAAAAAAAAAAAAAAAATTTTTGAAAGATTTTAACTGTTAAAATGCTCACAAAATAAGTGAATAAAGAGGAAAATGTAACTGTTCAAATAATAATATATCCATTTGCCAAAACTATAGATGCATATAAGAATACACAAAACTAGATGAAACCCAGTTGTTAACATAGTTATGTCTGAGTGATGAAATATTTATTTACCACTGTAAAAGTTAACTGGAATTCACATATATTCTACACTAAAAAAAAAGTTTTTTGTTGTTTTTTAGAGAACAGCCTTCTCAAACTTGCTTTTTGCTGTTTAAAGTTATTTTTCTGAACACAGACGAAGAGAAAAAGCTAAACAAAAGCTGACATTTCAACTCTCAATACCACACTTTACTATTAATTGTTAGTGCAAAATGCAATCTATATTACTTCGATGGCCAGCGATAGAGATTCAGGAAGTGAAAGATAGAAAAAAAAGCCAGAAAGTAGTAGTAGGAGTGGTGACAGAAGTGGTACTAGAACGTAAGAGTTCCAGCGGGGATGTGTAAGAGCATAGTCCTGCAATTACATAAAGAATTGAGAGCAAACCCAGTCCTCTGTAATTTTAGTCCATTATTCCAGTAACAGAGTTTTAATGATGATTCTACCAAATATTAAATTAGAAGCCAGTGGAAATACCTGAAATCCTGCAGAGCCTCCACGTGTGGTCGTGCGTGCATTGTGTGCACTGCACAGAGTGACCCAGCCAAGGGCGCAGGAGATGGAGGCAGAAATCCTCCAAGTCTTAGCACTCTGCAACTGCATCTCCATGCAGGAGGACTCCCTTTTCTAATTTGAATACAACTGTCTCATAGGCTATTGGAAGCCCTGCGAATGGAAGGAGAGGAACTAGAGTCAGTATAGAAAAGTTCTTAGAAATAAGGCTGAGGGTGAAGAGTGATGTGTCCATAAGGGTGTGAGAAGTCTGTCTTTTAATATAAGAGCTACTTGGACATCTATGGAGAAAAAAAAAAAAAGCCAGTAAATATTGAAGGTACAAGAAAGAGAGGAGGGGAAAACCTGAGTAGAAAAATGGTGGCGTCCGGGGGGTGCACAGTTTTTGCAAGGGGAGTGAAGGAACAAATGGAACTGCAGAGTCACTGATATAAAGGCGGCTTCAGGAACCCTTATGCTAATTGGCTCCAGTAGTTTTATAATGAATAAAATAGTCTTTGAGCTAAGGGCAATACCACTCCTTCATATGCACAGGATCTTGGACCTCTGTTTTCTTTGGACTCTGAGGTATTTTTCACATATTTCCAGGTTCCTGGTTGTGGTTGTTGGAATTCTGCCTGCCAGATTAGAGGGGAGTTACTGTAACATGATAAATCCCAGTTATGATAAAAAATGTGCTACCCACCTTCTAATGCTCCTCTTAAGAACCAGATGTTTTCTAGAAAAATGTTTCACTCTGCAATCTGCCTTACAGTGCACATCAATGAATCTGGCACAATGCCCATAAAAGCAATCTGATCCCGTAAATGAGGGATGCAGAGTAATGAGCAGGTTCTAAATGTCTTACTTCCGAGTGGTATAACATGAGACTCGATGGCAATCCTTAAACCAGGCTGCTTTCAAATAGTATGTATGTTATATTTATCTTCCTTCAAACAAATTCTTTTGGCAATGTAAAAGAAATCCTGTTTTTTTTTTTAAGGGGGTATTTTAAGAAGGTAATTACTATTTCCATTTTCACCAAAAGCAGCCTAGTTTTATTTTTAATGGGTAAATGATGTAAGAACCTTAAAAAACCGCTTGAAACACAGAGGACAGAGCTGCAAAATGTTCAGTAGTATCCTCACTTATTTCGAGTCAGGGCAATAGGTCCTTTTTCACAGTTACAGATTAAACTTTCTTTGAAAAACACAGTAAGCTTAAGAACTTTGAGGAAAAAGAATGCACTAAAATGCTAAGGAGTTACAAAAATGCTCTTTTCATACAGTTTAAGTTTAATATGTGAAGTTGCTCTAGTAAATAAATAAAAACCCCTCCCTTACATAGTTTCCTAAAGAATTTTTTTGTCCAATTTTTCACATTGACTTAAGTTACAAATTGCAGAGGATAGATTGAGGGGGACTCTGGGTGGGCGCAAGCGCAGGATATTGAGAAATAGCAAGGGCAAAGTTAAAATGATTGAATACGTACCATGTGAAGAGTCAAGGTGAGGAAACGGGACAAACGACATGTCTAGATCCTGATGTCACTTACTTTTGTTAAACACATAAATCTACTGCCTTTTATAAAATATATGTGCTGGGTGGTTGTTTTTGTAGATTTTTTTAAATGCCCAATATTCATTATTCAAGTTTCAATAAGAATGATTTTGTTTCTACAAAAAGGAAACAATTTTTTAATTTTTTATTTGGAAAAAAATTAAATGTACAGAAAGTTGCATGAATAAGATTGCAAATACCATGTATATTAAGGTAAACATTAAACTGTTGCTAGTATTTTAAACCATTTGCTTTATCATTTGTGCTTCCTGTGTGAGTATATGAATTTTATATATACATTTACACTCACACATATGTATACACACATATATACATATGATGTTTTTTTCTGAAGATTCTGAAAGTAAGTCACAAGCATCGTACACATCCCTGTACCCCTAAGTACTTCAGTGGTCTGTATTTCCTAAAAATATGGGTACACTCCTATATAATCAAACTGTAGTTATGAACTTCAGTAAAGTTAACATGGATACCGTACTTTAATCCATATCATTTACCACCAGTTGATCCAATAAAAGTCCTTTTTTATCCTCCAGTCAAGATCCACTCTGGAATCAGGTATTGTATTTACTTGTCATGTCTCTTTATTGTTGCTTAATCTGGAGCATATCCACAGCCTTTCTGTCTTTTACAATATAGACATTTTTTGAAGAAAATGTCCCTCACCCTCTTTTTTTTGTAATAGAATGTTCTTCATTTAGGATTCGTCTGATATTTCATCATGATTCAATTTGAGCTAAACATCCCTGGCCATAATGCTATATAAGTAGTATGTCCTCAGGGTATCAAATATGGAAGCACACATATTTATCTGCCCTCACTTGTGAATTAATTTTGATTACTCCTTCAAATTTCTTCACTACATAGTTATATTTTTTCTCGCAACTAATAAGCAATCTTTGAGGAGAAACTTGTAGATCAAATATCCTGCTCCTCTTCAAAACTTTCCACTGGATTAATCATGATTCTTGCCTAGTCCCATCTTTGCTGTGAGGGTAATAAAGGCTCCACATGTACCCAGCAGTTAGTACTCAGCGTTTTACCGTAAGCAGGAGCCCCACCTTTGCTTATTTATTGTTGTTTTTGCTTTTCATTTTTATCCATTATTTAATATAGGAGAGTAGGGGACTCTGGAGCTTAAACAAACTATCACATAGCGAGGACTGAGAGTTGAGCTTTATTTTTTTTCCTCCTGGATAAAATAATTTTATCCATTGTTTAATATAGAAGGAGAGTAGGGGACTCTGGAGCTTAAACAAACTAGCACATGGCGAGGATTCAGATTTGAGCTTTTTGTTGTTGTTAAAAATATTTAACATCATACAGTCTTGTGAAATTCTATTTTTTCAATATTTCATCATTCATTAATGTCTTTAGTTATTTTGGTGCTCAAATTATTTCAGATTTGTCCAGCAGGAGCCTCTTCAGGCTGGTTCCTGTGTCCTTGTGATATGCTCTCATTGTTCATTTTTCTTTTTTTTGAGCACTTTCTTACTTTCTATCATAACAAGGTGTCTCAGGCTCAACTTCTGATTTCCCTGCCTCAACCTTGGAATCAGCCATTTCTCTGAGGAGCCCTGGTTCCTTTTATTGGGAATGGTGTTAGAGATGAAGATCCAAGTGCTAAGTCTGCTCATTGCTACTAGGGTGTAATTGCTTCTAGATCCTTTCAGAAGATGGAAAACATATGCATGCTTACGTACCTATGCATATACAGACATGTACTCATAGACACACATATACTCATAGACATACAGGTGTTTGCACGAATACTGTGCATACACACAGTCTCACATACACTGACATCTAGTTCTTATTTGTATGACCCTTTTCCAGAGTGTGGTCCTGGATCCTAACAACCTCAATCTATTTGTCCATTTCTTCAACCTTATAATCTACCTAAAATGGTTTCAGAATTGCTTCACCCAAACACTTATAACAAAAACAAGTCTACAAAATCTACAAAAACCAGTTCAGAATTTGTTTTCAGTCTCCCACCTCGCACAATGCCACCAACTTTGGTTGATTTTTAATTTATTGTTGATAAATTTAACAACCTATCCTAAAATGTTACCAGAACCATTTCCCAGTAGTATGACGTATTTCAAAAATCAAACTAGGCCAGGCACAATGGTTCACACCTGTAATCCCAGCACTTTGGGAGGACGAGGCAGGTGGATCACCTGAGGTCAGGAGTTTGAGAGCAGACTGGCCAACGTGGCAAAACCCTATCTCTACTAAAAATACAAAAATTAGCTTGGCGTGGTGGTGGACCTGTAATCCCAGCTACTCAGGAGGCTGAGGCAGGAGAATCATTGCTTGAATCCAGGAGGTGGAGGTTGCAATGAGCTGAGATCGCGCCATTGCTCTCCAGCCTGGGCAACAAGAGCAAAACTTGTCTTTAAAAAAAAAAAAAAAACGAAATTATTTATTGCTGATAAGAGTGTGTGCTCTGTTTCATGGATCAGCTTTGCAATTTCCTTCCAAATATTCATCTACTTGCAGAATAAATGCCATCCCTTCCCACGCCAACCATATTGATGATATAGTGGCAGGAAGGAGAGTAGGGGACTCTGGAGCTTAAACAAACCATCACGTGGTAAGGATTGAGAGTTGAGCTTTTTGTTAAAAATATGTTGTAGATCTACATTATTATAAACTGATTTTTCTGTTTGACCTTAAGTATTTTCAGCACTTTTACTGTGATAGGTTAACTGTCAGCCATAAACATTTCTAAAGAAATAGGAAAATTTTCTTCCTATATTATTCAAAATACAAGTTTCTGGTTTATAGCAACTAATACTATTTTTTCCCCTCAACCTGCCGTTTCCAACTGCTACCTTTTCTCATTGAGTGAATCCTAGTCTTCACTTGAAAAAGTTGGATTTATATCCTCTATTCTTTATTTTTGTATTTATATTTTATTTCTATTTTCTTGAGTCCTGCAGTCTCATAAAATCGTTTTGAATAGCAGAGCTGCAGAGCTGATGGGGAGGTCAGCTATGTTAATTCCACAGCGCCCCAGTCTTCGGTGTGAGGTTGCCTAGCAACCCATCTCTCAGGCCTCCTTTGTGGATGAGAGAAGAGAAAGCAATTCTTCTATACACTCTCAAGCCGAGATGATTTTTATAAAGTGAAAAATCTTTCGCAAAGGGTCTAACACAACCCCTGCTTCTCCTCCTCTGCCCACTGTACACTTCACATACGATGAGAAACATATTCCATCCTTTTAAGCTTTAGATCTGATACAGATATAAAGCGGAGCTAGACACTGTATGGTCAAACAGTGGAAGTGACCTGTATCTTCATGTTAAATTGAGACACATTAATTAAACCACTCATCTTCCCTTTTCTCTTCTATGAAAGCATAGTTTCCCCTCAAGTTCTAAAAGCCAGTTATGTTAAATGAAACTGCAACTGCCTGCTGAGCATCAGTTACCATAGCGACGAGAGCCAGGAGTGGTGTTTTTCTCCTTAGGCACAGGATGACTGAAATGTGTTCAACCAGGGGATTCAAGCAGCCTGCTGACTAGAAACAGGCATCTGGGAAGAGCCTGCTCGGTTGCTTTTTCTCCACACTCATTTGAAAAAATAACTAACCCCTCTGCTATTCCCTTAAAGCTGCTACCTTTTTAGAACCAAACTTCAGTGGGTGGCAGAAGTGCCCTACCTTAGGCATACAGAAGGGGGAGCAATGATGCATGCCAGTGAAACCCACACGAACAGCTGAGAGAGCATGCGAACAGTGCAGAGAAGATGCATGGCCCTTTCAGATGTCTCTGAAAATACAGAGTACCACATGTATTTTCCACATTGTGAAAATACTTAGGTACATTTTTCTGAAACATTTATAATCCTATTACCTTATTTTCCAGGCAGATGATGTTATTCACAAGAATATTGTGGTTCCAATGGATAATAGTTTATGGAGGGTTGTTGTAAGTTAAAATAAGTATAAGGAAAAATGCTTTGTGCTATTCTCATTTGCCTCTAATTATGGCTGAGAAGAGAGAGGCAGGGTAACACAATGGGCTTTGGAGTCAAACAACCTGGGTTGACCTCCTCTGCCATTTAACAGTGTGTTTTGGGGCAAGTTCCATAAGCTGTCTAGGTCTCACTTTCCTAATTTTTACAAAGAAACTAAAAAGAGTATTGTTAACAGTGTGAAGTAAGAAAATATACATGAAGCACCTGATTGAAACACTGATGACTGTTATAATCAGTTTGGCTTAACTGACCACTCAGTACTAATTGAACACCTGGTACATGCCCATGCTTGATGTGAGAAGAGTACTGAGGTCCCAGCCAAAAAGAGGGCAGCCAAGTTTGGGGACTGCAACTGCAGGTTATCTACCTTTCTGATGCTTCAGAAAGGTTTGGTATGTCATCCTCACCAATGTTCTATCCATAGTGACAGTGACATGATACTCCTTTTGGATCTATCTTCATGGCCAGTTCACAGTGAAAACTCTTACTGCTGTTTCTTAACTAAATTTTGCTTTTCTACCTGAACTGTCATTACCAGCACCCTCAGTCATCACAGTCATTAGACCGGACATCTGCCTCCATGGAGAATATGTGAATACCTCTGAATGTACTTCCTGGAGGAGCTGCCAAACTATTTCCAGTAATGACAAAACATAGCATGTATGTGAATTCCCAAAGTGGCTTCCCTGGGCATTCTTTTCTAGCAACAGTATACCTTCTGGTGACTTTCTAACAAAGCAATTACATAATTCCTGGAAAGAATGTACTTTTAAAATTTTAGATCATTGAATCTAACCCTTTCATTTTAGAGATAAAAAGGGAGCTCAGGAACATTGATTAAATTGCCCAATTCATTTTTATATATGCATTTATATATACATATGTATATATCCAAAAATAATATCATATAAATATATACATGTATCTACACACACATTCATATATAAATACACACATGTAAAGAGAAGGAATCAGTTACACAAATACATAATTTTTTTTCGGGTTGTCTAAAAGTATACTCCAAGTTCCCCCAAGCTAGAGACCATTATTATCAGTGATCGCTCTATAATTTGCAAGTAGCGGAAACCAACTTAGGATGGCCTGAGTTATATGTAACTCTTCAAGTTGGCACTGGAGCTGAGAGGTGGGAAGGAACTGGAACCAGGGACTGGAATGTGGGCAGGACTCTATGCCTTTCTTCTGATACTTTCTGCATGTTGGTGTTCACTCTACTATCCGTCCAGATATTCACTGAAGACCTATTCTATGCCAGGCACTGTGCCAGGCAGAAGGAAAGCCCTCATATTGGGCAGACCTGGTCTTCTCCAGTAGATCTTGTGAAACTTATTGGCTCTCATTCTCTCTTGCCAGCGCCATGTAAGTAGTAGCTTTTGCCTTCCACCATGATCATGAGGCCTCCCCAGCCATATGGAACTATGAGTTTGTTAAACCTCTTGTATTGGTCTATTTTCATGCTGATGATAAAAGACATATACCTGAAACTGGACAATTTACAGAAAAAAAGAAGTTTAGTGGGACTTACATTTCCACATGCCTGGGGAGGCTTCACAATCATGGTGGAAGCCAAGGAGGAGCAAGTCAAATCCTACATGGATGACAGCAGACAAAAAGAGAGAACTTGTGCAGGAAATTCCTCCTTATAATACCATCAGATATTATGATACTTATTTGCTATCACAAGAACAGCACTCAGATATTATGAGACTTATTCACTATCACAAGAATAGCACCTGCCCCCATGATTCAATTACCCCCCACTGAGTTCCTCCTACAACACATGGGAATTCAAGATGAGATTTGGGTGGGGACATACCCAAACCATATCACCTCTTTTTCTTCCCAGTCTCAGGTATGTCTTTAGCAGCAGCAGGAATACAGACTAATACAGTAAATTGGAACTAAATAGAGTGCAGTGTGCTGAAAAGATACCCGAAAACATGGAAGCAACTTTGGAACTGGGTAACAGGCAGAGGTTGGAACAGTTTGGAGAGCTGAAAAGAAACCAGAACAATGTAGGAAAGTTTGGAACTCCCTAGAGACTTGTTGAATGGCTTTGCCCAAAATGCTGATAGCAATATGGACAATAAAGTCCAGGCTAAGGTGGTCTCAAATGGAGATGAGGAACTTTTTGGGAACTGGAGCAAAGGTGACTCTTGTTATGTTTTAGCAAAGTGGCTGGCAGCATTTTGCCCCTGCCCTAGCGATCTGTGGAACTTTGAACTTGAGAGAGATGATTTAGGGAATCTGGTGGAAGAAATTTCTAAGCAGAAAAGCATTCAAGAGGTGACTTGAGTGCTGTTAAAGGCATTCAGTTTTATAAAGAAATCAGAGCATAAAAGTTAAGAAATTTGCAGCCTGACAAGGTGACAGACAAGAAAATCCCATTTTCTGAGGAGAAATTTAAGCTGGCTGCAGAAGTTTGCATAAGTAACAAGGAGCTGAATGTGAATCATTGCCAAGACAATGGGGAAAATGTCTCCAGTGAATGTCAGTAGTCTTTAAGTTAGCCCCTCCCATCACAGGCCTGGAGGCCTAGGAGGGAAAAATGGTTTCATTGGCTGGGCCCAGTGTCCCTCTGCTGTGTGCAGTCTAAGGACTTAGCACCCTCTGTCCCAGCCACTCCAGCCATGACTAAAAGGGGCCAAGGTAGAGCTCAGGCTGTGGCTTCAGAGGGTGCAAGCCCCAAGCCTTGGCAGCTTTCACGTGGTGTTGAGCCTGTGAGGGCACAGAAGTCAAGAACTGGGATTTGGGAACCTCCACCTAGATTTCAGAGGATGTATGGAAATGCCTTGATGTCCAGGAAGAAGTTTTGCTTCAGGGACAAACCTCACGGAGAACCTCTGCTAGGGTAGTGTGGAAGGCAGATGTGAGGTGGAAGCCCCCACACAGAGTCCCGACTAGGGTGCTGCCTAGTGGAGCTGTGAGAAAAGGATCTCTATCCTCCAGACCCCAGAATGGAAGATCCACTGACAGCTTGCACCGTGCACCTGGAAAAGTCACAGGCCCTCATCGCCAGCCCATGAAAGCAGCCAGAAAGGAGGCTGTACCCTGCAAAGCCACACTGGCAGAGCTGCCCAAGACCATGGGAACCCACATCTTGCATCAGCATAACCTGGATGTGAGATAAGGAGTCAAAGCAGATTATTTTGGAGCTTTAAGATTTAACTGCCCTGCTGGATTTTGGACTTGCATGGGGCCTGTAGCCCCTTGGTTTTGCCCAATTTCTCCCATTTGGAATGGCTGTATTTACCCAATGCCTGTACCTCCATTGTATCTAGCAAGCAACTAACTTACTCTCGATTTTACAGGCTCATAGGCAGAAGGGACTTGCCTTGTCTCAGGTAAGACTTTGGACTGTGACTTTTAAAAGAGTTAGTGCTGAAATGAGTTAAGAATTTGGGGGACTGTTGGGAAGGCATGATTGTTTTTGACATGTAAGGACATGAGATTTGGGAGGGGCAAGGGGCAGAGTGATATGGTTTGACTGTGTGCCCACCCAAATATCATCTTGAATTCCCACGTGTTGTGGGAGGGAGCCCGTGGGAGGTAATTGAATCATGGGGGCAGGTGTTTCCCATGCTGTTCTCATGATAATGAATACATCTCACAAGATCTGATGGTTTTATAAGGGGGAGTTTCCCTGTGCAAGCTCTGTTTGCCTGCTGCCATCCATGTAAGATGTGACTTGCTCCTCCTTAGCTTCTACTGTGATTGTGAGGCCTCCCCAGCCATGTGGAACTGTGAGTCCATGAAACCTCTTTCTCTTTATAAATTATCCAATCTTGGGTATCTTTATTAGCAGCGTGAAAATGGGCTAATACACTAGTTCTCACTTCTCACAGACGTTTCACTACTCCCATGTTGTAAGTTTGGCCACATGCAGAGAATGATGTGTAGTTTCTTAGTCCCCAACCCCCACCACCAATATGGCCAGGAAGGAGGCCACCAGGTGACACAGGTTACACAGGCCCACATCTATGGATAAGAAGGTTGCTGGGCAGACAGCCTGAAGGCTCCACTACAACGTGTTATCTGATCCTTTTGCACTTCTCCCTCCACAGTATTTAGTCCAATTTTTTTTTTAATTCACTCAAGTGCTAGCTTAGTTGAACACCTTCATTTAAAAACCCACAACTTTTAGTTAAACAATGTAGAAAATTACTGGACTTTCACTGATAAAGAAATTTGCAACATGGTAAATTATTTGTTTAAAATCATAATTCTCCCATCTGTTTTATTTCTCCAAATGTCCAAGAAACCCAAACTAGGACAGTACCAAGGGCTGTACCACCCTAACGGTACAACCACTAGGTATCACCATGACTAAACTAAGAGTTTAGTTGGTCCTGTGCTGCTGAGAGTATCAATGAGTTGACAGCTGCCCAGGCTTGCACTTTTCCAAATCACGGAAGAAGGAGCCATAAAGAGCCAGGCTTATCAAAATTGAGTATAAGCAATTCTCAAAGACCATGTTGATATACAACAAGACCCTTGACCTTTATATTCCTTCTTTATGTGCTAGGTGGCCCTTATATTTACACATTTTTAAATTATTATATAAAAAGAGCCATTAACCATTGTCCCAGCTCATGTAAAAGATGGAGAGATGCTGGGAAGGTATCAAATCAGTTTGGCTCCAGTTAGCCCCAAGGATTTTTCATTAGGCCACACTACTAAGTCGGACCTTAATCCCATTTTCTTGGGCTCACATATATCCTGGGGCATCATGAGGTAAGAATAAGTCAGTCAGGAACCAAACAAAATTCAAAGAAATGGATAGGCATCATGATATGGTTTGGCTGTGTGTCCCCACCCAAATCTCATCTCAAATTATAATCCCCACATATCAAAGGAGGGACCTGTTGGGAGGGGATTGAATCATGGGGGTGGTTTCCCCCAGGCTGTTCTTGTGATAGTGAGGGAGTTCTCACAATATCTGGTTGTTTGATAAGTGTCTGGCATTTCCCCTGCTTGCTTGCTCTCTCTCCTGCTGCCTTGTGAAGGAGGTAGCTTGCTTCCCCTTTGCCTTCCACCATGATTGTAAATTTTGAAGGCCCCCGGCCATGCAGAACTTTCAGTGAATTAAACCTCTTTTCACTATAAATTACCCAGTCTTGTGTATCTTTATAGCAATGTTATAACAGACTAATATTAATACATATCATTTCTTTAGGGAAGTCAGCAAACAAGATGCTAACTGATGGAGTGAAATCCCCAGGAGATGCAGAAGGCAAGTGCAGCTGAGGCCTCAGGGGCAGGAGATGCCCATCAGGATGAGAACTATGGCTTTCTCCAGTGATGACTCTGCTTCTATGAGGTCACTAGCAGTAGAACCATATCTTGCTGGCATACACTCAGGGTAAGAATATCATTGGCAAAGTTGTTTAAGATCCAATCCGCTTAACTATAACTACCTCCTCCTTCCCTGTTTCCTTCATCTTCCTACTCATATACACATGATACTTTCCTTTCCCTTTTTCTAGTTCATCCCCCTGGGAGAACCGCTTTCTTGCCTAGAGTGAAACCCTACTCTCTTGTTTTATGTTCAACATATTTTGTTGATGCTCCAAATTCTCTTGTTCTGGCTTCTAGCCAAGGCATTTTGTCCTTTTCCTTACAACTAGTGTAAAAAAAAAAGAAATATCCTTGAACTTTAACTTTTTTATAATAAACCTTAGTGATCCATCGATCCAAATGTCTAATCAACAAAAAGAATCTAAAAACATTAACTTTTGCTCAAATACAAGAAGAGCTTAAACTCCAGACTCTTCTAGCACAGCAAGGAAAGAGAAATAACAGTACAGCTAGTTCCATATTAAAAAAATAGGAATATTCATCTCCTTCCATAATACAAAAAATACTACTGGAGAATCAGAAAAGTAAAAATTGTGCTTGTATAAAGAGTTCCTGGATTGTGCTGGCTTCCTATATCAATCATTTCTCTCCTGCTTTCCTGTAGATGGCCCCGCCTCTCCTGGACTTCCATCTGTCATCAGGAGAACATGACCATCTGGAGTCAGTACAGATCATCAATCTTTCCACATATACAAGTTCATTTTAAATTTTTAAAAATATAATACAACTGAGAAGTCTTCATTAAATTGCTCTGGTGGTCCTACCTGTTTTCTGTTAGGGATCCATTACATCTCAGAGCCACATGGGTGATGCCATAATGCCAGGGCTGAAACACTGCTTTAGGGGTCTGTTACTTTCCTATTGCTGCTATAAAAAATTACCACAAACTATGTGGCTTCAAACATCACACATTTATTTTCTTACACTTCTGGAGGTCAGATGTCCAAAATGGGTCTTAGAGCTAAGACCAAAGGGCAACAGAGCTCCCTTCCTTCTGCAAGCTGTAGGGAAGGCTGTGTTCCTTGACTTTTCCGGCTTCTAAGGCCTGCCTGCATTCTTTGTCTCATGATCACATCACTGTGACCTCTACTTCTGTCATCATGTTTCCTTCTCTAACTTTCCTGCCTCCCTCTCTCCCTAATAAGGACCCTTGTGATTATATTTGGGCCTACATGGATAATGCAGCATATGCTCAAGATCTCTAACTTAATCACATCTTGAAATTTCCTTTTGCCATGTAAGTTAACACATTCACAGGTTTTAGGGATTAGGATGTGGACATCTTCAGTGGGGATGGGGGCATTATTCTGCTGACCACAGGGTCTGATATAATCAGAGGCCCACTTCCTAGAAATCAGAGAACCTGATTTCTAGTCCGCAAATAGGAAATTCAATTGAGAGTGTGCATAGGGATTGTTGGTATCTCTGTTTTACCTTTGACTTATTAGACTGTAGCCACAAATTCTGGCCCCAGCCTATAGAATGTTATAATGAGAAGCACTGGCTTTAAAGTCATACTAACTTGACTGGGATTTGTTTTTTGTTTGTTTGTTTGTTTGTTTTAGACAGGGTCTTGCTCTGTCACCCAGGGTGGGGTGCAGTGGCATGATCATGGCTCACTGCAGCCTCGACCTCTCTGGCTCAAGTGATCCCCACATCTCAGCCCCACAAGTAGCTGGGACTACAGGCGTGCACCCACCACACCCAGCTAATTTTTTTATTGTTTGGAGAGATAGGGTCTCACTATGTTGCCCAGGCTGGTCTTGAACTCCTGGGCTCCAACAATCCTCCCACCTCAGCCTCCCAGTGCTGGGATTACCCTCATGAGCCACTGTGCCTGGTCTCACCTGGGTTTTCATCTCATAGGAGCTCTGAGAGCTTGGGCAAGTTCCTCACCTTCTGTGAACTTCAGTTTTCACCTGTCTTCTCTGGGGAGGTCTTAGAGGAAACAGACTCAGAGACTCGCCTGCGGGATACTCTTAGGAATAATGCTGGTAAGGGAGGGAGAAAAGCAGGATTGGACTGCAACAAAGTCACAAGGAAGGCTTCAGCTGATCCCAAAGGGACTATGTTGATGGGATGGCCTCCCATGGCCTCCCTTTAAGGCAAAGGAGACAGACTTTGGTTTCCCCTGAGTCAATCTGCCAGGATTGGGACTACATAAGAAGAGTGAGACACTTGCCTTGAGGACAAAATTTAGAGGGCGTCAAAAAGCTCAGTAGCCAAGATAAATAATATTTTAATGCATTATTATTTTTTAAACCTAAATTAATGCAAAAGTCAGCCTTTATTTAAAAATTTCAGTATTTTGTTCAGGGTGCACTTTTGCATTGGTTTGTATTTTTTAAATAATGCTTTAAAATAAACTGTTTTGGGGAGCCATATTGGAGCCTCAAGCAAAGAGAAAAATCAGTCATATTGATTATATCTTTATTTAAAATTGTGATATTTTGATAATTACAGAACTTTTGCATTTTTTATTTTTAAAATATTACATTAAAATATTGTTTATTTTGATTACTGAGTTTTTGGCTCCTGCTTAAATTTAGCACTCAAGGCCAGTTTTTCACCCTGGTCCTGGCCCCGCATTGTACACAGGCTGCCCCACTCTCTCTTCAGGAGGAAATATAGTCTTAATCCAAGGCCAATGCTTGGAGAGGGGTTTAGCTATGAGCCATTAGCAGCCAATACTCCTGGCATCTGGGGAAATGAGTGCCTTGATTTTGAATAGGGGCATGGTGCCTACCATAGTATCCACTGTGATACTATGATGTCTACCTATAATGAGATTGTTTTGTCATATAGTCATTCACTCATTGGAATAGTAAGATTGTCATGAAGGACATAAAGACTTATGTGAGAGGAACTTCAAGAAGCCTGACTGGAGGCATCTGGCACTTACCTCCTCCACAGACAAGAACGAAAATAGCAAGCACATAATCAAACTTTGAATAGAGCATCTAAGAGAGAATACTGAAATTCAACAGAGAAGGAACAGGAAGCACCTGAGGCATAGAAGGAGGAGGAAGGGAGGCAGTCAGCTCAGCTGGGATCAGCTGGGAGCTCATAGAGGCTCCCTAGTTCAGGAAAAGGGTAAGCAGTAGATACCCAGCTTTCCATATTCTCACCATGGACTCCTGAGACCCTAGCCATGGGAGACCCCATCACAGGCTCTGAGAATAACATGGGGACGTGCCTGGAGATGACACAAAGGCATTGCTCTAGAGTGGGAGTTCATAATGGTCCAACACACCCACCAAGTCCTAAGCAGATTCACCATGGGGCCATTTTGAGAGCCTAGAACCCATTGGAGGTTGTATCCTGCCCTGGGGCCCAAGAGCCCCTGCACCTTCACATCCCTGGAGCCCCACTGACACCATTCTGTGTCCACCCAGAGAGCCGTAGCAGCAATAACACCAGTCAGACTCAGCAGAATGGCAGGGTCCCCAGCACTCCAGCACACACAGTGCCCTGTATGCCAGGTAAACGATGGTGCAGCACCCTAGGGAGGCTCTCCCAGGACAAAGAAAGCCAAACCACATGCTCTCTACGGCCAGAGAACCACCTACCTGAGACAGCTACCACATATAATGACGCTGCCCCCAGCAGCAGGGCTGCTGCAATCACACTCTGAGGACAGACTCTCTTATCACCAGCCACAGCCACTATTGCTGTCACCAGAAGCCAAAACACATGCAGCTGGTCATGACTCCATCTACCAAGCAGCAGGGCTGCCATCACGCATTTGCACATTTCCTGAGAACTAGTTTTCCCTGCTGCTACTACAGCTGATATACAACTGCCACTGCCATTGGGGACTAAAGCATCCCTCCTCCCACACAGCCTAAGAACTGCCTGCCTGTGGCTATAGTTACTGTCAGAAACTCTGCCTCTACCCCAACAGCAGGACTGCAGCATACTTGGACATACCCTAATGGCAGGCTTTCCCTGCCTACCACCCCTGTTGTAGCAGACTCCCAAGCTCTCTACTGGGAGCCTGAGTGTCACTCCACTCTGCCCACCATAGCCAGGGCCTGATTACATTCCTGGGGTCCCTGGAAAAAGGCCTACCTGGCCTGGCACTCCCCCAACTCCAGTGCCCTAGAACACTGTCTAGGGGCTTGCCTCACCCTGTCCACCACCACTGGCTTCTGTGCAGTCGTCCTAGGGCTGCTACCACCACAGCAGCACCCACTGCACATACTACCTAGGGAACGAGGCACTGACATACCCAGCTCATTGTAGATATAACTAACACCAATGTGTGTCACTTCAGAGCCCAAGGATTGTCTTGCCATTACTACTGCCATCACCCACATCACACATGCTATCCAGGGACCAAGGACCCACTCACCTGACTGACCCACCACTACCACTGCAGCACTTGAGCCACCTGTAGACCTAAGTATTGGCCTGTTTCAACCCACTAACACTGGTGACTGCATACGCCAACTGGGAACCCAAGGCTAGGCATGCTTGGTCTACTGCTGCCGTGACTGGAATCTGATGACTGGCCTACCTATAATCCTCATCCTCAACAAAACCTCACCATAGCCTCCACTAACAACAACAACCTAAACCACTGAGGAAATCACAAACACAACTGATGCTGTTTGCAGCTGAATAAATCATATGGAGACTACACTACTGCATGCACCCAGAATCAAAGCTACTGTCCTACCCAACCAACAGCATAGATGTATCTTCAGGAAAAATCCCTTCCCTTGTAAAAGCTAATCCAAAAAAAAAAAAAATTGGAAGAAGTGACTGTTACACTGGAGGTACAGTTATCAACATAAAAACACAAGAAACTAATCCAGGCAACATAGCAAAGCCTTGTCTGTGCTAAAAATAAAAATAAAAATAAAATGTTAGCCAGGAATGGCAGCACACTGCAGGCTATAGTCCTAAATACTTAGCAGGTTGAGGCAGGCTTGAGAGTAGGAACTTGAGTTCATAGTGAGCTATGATTGCAAACACTGCAAATAATTGAAAGAAATCAGAAAAACAATTCAGTATGTGAGTGAGAAATTCACCAGAGATAGATATAATAAAAAAGAACAAACCAGAAGTCCTGGAAAGAAAGAATTCAATGAATGAAATTTTAAAAATTCATCCAAGAGCTTCAACAATAGATCAAACAAAAGCAAAAATCTCAGAACCTGAAGACAAGTCTTTTGAAATTGCCCAGTCAGATTTTTTGAAAAGAAGAAAAGAGAATAAAAAAGAATGAACAAATCCTGTGACATAACACCATAACACAACTAAATACATGAATTTTGGGTGTTCCAGAAGGTGAAGAGACCAAATCCATAGAAAACCTATTTAACAAAATAATAGCTGAAAGCTTCCCAAGTCTAGCAAGAGATTTAGACATACAGACATGGGATGTTTATAATCCCTAAATAGATATAAGTCAAAAAAGTTATTCTCCAAGGCATAATAAGGTAAAAGTCAAAACCAAAGAGAATTATCAAAACAGCAAGAGAAAAGTGTTTAGTCACATATTAGGGAAACTCTATCAGACTAACTGGGGATTTTTAAAAATACGTATAGCAAAAACATTACAGGTCAGGAGACAATAGGATGATATATTCAAAGTGATTTAAAAAAAAAAAAACTGCCAGCCCAGAATACAATACCCATCAAAGTTGTCCTTCATAAATGAAAGAAAAATAAAATCTTTCCCAAACAAGCAGAAACTGAGGAAATTCATCACTGCTAGACCAGAGCTACAAGAAATGATCAAGGGCATTCTATACCTGGAAACAAAAGAATGATATCTACCATCATGAAAACACATGAAAGTATAAAACTCACTGGTAAAGCAAACCCACAAATAAGGAAGAGAAAGAACCCAAATGTTATCACTACAGAAAAACACCAAACCACAATGATAAACAACAAAAGAGAAAGAAAGAAAGGAAAAAAGAAAGGAAAAAGATAGAAAATAACAAGAAGATAATTAACAAAATGACAAGGATAAGTCCACACTTATTAATAATAACCTTGAATGTGAACAAATTAAATTTTCCACTTAAAATGTATAGACTAGCTAAATATAATAGATTTTTTAAAATATGACTCAACCATATGCTACCTATAAGAAACTCATTTTACCTGTAAAGACATATATAGACTAAAAGTAAAGGGATGGAAAAAGACATTCCATACAAATGGAAAACAAAAAAACAAGCAGAAGTAGCTATACTTATATCAATATCATATAAAACAGAATTTAAGTCAAAAAACAGTAAAAATAGATAAAGAAGGTCATTAAAACATAATAAAGGGATCAATTCAGCAAGAAGATTTAAAAATTCTAAATATATATCACCCAACATTGGTATCTATAAATTAAATATTATTAGACCTAAAGGCAGAGATAGACTCCAATATAATAATAGTTTTAGACTTCAACACCCCATTATCAGCATTAGACAAATGATCTAGACAGGAATCAATAAAGAAACATTGGATTTAAATCACAATTTAGACCAAATGGACCTAATCAACATCAGCAGAACATTTCATTCAACAACAGTAGATACACGTTCTTCTCATCAGCACATGAGACATTCTCCAAAAAAGACCATATGTTAGGCTACAAAACAAGTCCCAATAAATTCTTAAAAATTGAAATCATACTCAGCATCTTCTTAGACCATGGTGGAATAAAATTAGAAATCAATAACAAGAGGAACTTTGGAAACTGTACAAATATATGAAAATTAATATGCTCTCAGCAACCATTGGGTGAATGAAAAAATTAAGAAGGAAATTAAAAAAGAAATTTTTGAAACGAAAAATGGAAACACAACATACCAAAACCTGTGGGATGTAGCAAAAGCAGTGCTAAGAGGGAAGTTTATAGCAATAAATGCCTATATCAATAAAGTAAAAAAATAACAAATTAACAAACCAATAATATACCTAGGGGAACAAGAAAAGCAAGAACAAACTAAACTCAAAATTAGCAGAGGAAAAGAAATAATAAAGATAGGGGCAAAACTAAATGAAATAAAGACAAAAAAATTAAGACAAAGGATCAACAAAATGATAAGCTGATTTTTCTAAAAGATAAATAAAATGGATAAACTGCTAACCAACCTAGCCAAGAAAACAATTCGCAAATAAACACAATCAGAAATGAAAAAGGCAACATTACAACTGATACCACAAGAACACAGAATACCATCAGATACTATTATGAACACCTATACAACAAACTGAAAAACATAGAGGAAATGGATGAATTCCTGGACGTATATAACCTACCAAGAATGAATCAGGAATAAATAGAAAACCTGAGAAGACTAATAACAAATAACAAGATGGAATCCATAACAAAAAGTCTCCTGACAAAAAAAAGTCCAGAACCAGATGGCTTCACTGCCAAATTCTACCAAACTTACACAGAAGAATTAACAATAATTGTTATCAAAATATTCCAAGAAATTGAAGAGGGGGAGGGAATTCTTCCCAACTCATTTTACAAGGCCAGCATTACTCTGATACACAAACCAGACAAGGGCACAACAAAAAAAGAAAACTACATGTCACTATACAGGGTGAATATAGATGCAAAAATCTTCAACAAAATACTAGCAAACCAAATCCAGTAGCACATCAAAAATATAATACAAGTGGGATTTATCCCAGAGATGCAATGGTGGTTCAATGTATGCAAATGAAAATCAATAAATGTGACACAGCACACCACCAGAATGAAGGACAAAAACCATATGATAACCTCAATAAATGCAGAAAAAGCATTTGATAAAGTCCGACAATCCTTCATAATAAAAACTCTCAACAAACTAGGCGTACCAGAAGCATACCTGAACATAATAAAGTCCATAAATAACAGACCCTCAATTAACATCATAATAAATGGGGAAAGACTACAAGCATTTCCTCAAAGAACTGGAACAAAACAAGGATGCCCACTTCCATCACTCGTATTCAGCATAGTACTGGAAGTCTTAGCCAGAGCAATCAGGCAAAGAAAAGAAAGAAAAGGGTTCCAAATTGGAAAGGAGGAATTCAAATTGATCCTCTTTGCTGATGACATAAAACTGTTAGATATGATAAGTAAATTTAGTAAAGTTGCAAGATACAAAGTCAACACAAAAAAAAATCAGTAGCGTCTTTACATATCAGTAATGATATAGCCGAAAAAGAAATCAAGCAGGCAATCCCACTTACAATAAATCCCATTTACAATAAACTAAATCCAGGAATAAATTTAATCAAAGATGTGAATGATCTCTATAAGAAAAACTACAAAATACTGGCGAAAGAAATTAGAGAGGACACAAAACAAATGGAAAGTCACCCCATGCTCATGGATTGGAAGAATTAATATTGTTAAAATGACCATACAACCCAAATCAATTTACAGATTCAATGCAATCCCTATTAAGATATCAATGTTATTTTTCACTAGAATAGAAAAAACACATCTAAAATTGTTACAGAACAAAAAAACAGCTCTAATGGCCAAAGCAATACTGAGAAAAAAAAACAAAGCTGGACGTGTCACACTACCTGACTTCGAAATATATTACAAGGCTATAGTAATCAAAACAGCATGGTATTGGTACAAAAACAGACACAGGCCAATGGAACAAATAGAGAACCCAAGGCTAGGCATGGTAGCTCACACCTGTAATCCCAGGATTTTGGGAGGCCAAGGTGGGAGGATTGCTTGAGGCCAGGAGCTCAAAAACAGTCTGGGCAACATGGCAAGACCCCAGGTCTAAAAAAAAAAAAAAAAAAGTAGCCAGGCATGTAGTCTGCTTCTGTAATCTCGGCTACTTGGGAGGTTGAGGTAGGAGGATTGCTTGGGCCGAGGAGGTTGAGGCTGCAGTGAAACATGATTGTGCAACAGAGCAAAACTTTGTCTCAAAAACAAAAACAAACAAAAAATAGAGAACCCAGAAATAAACCCACATTTTTATAGCCAACTGATTTTCAACAAAGGCTCCAAGAACACACATTGGGGAAAAGATATCCACTCCAATACGTGGTGATGGTAAAACCGGATCTTCATATGCAGAAGAATAAAACTAGATAGCCATCTCTCATCATATAAAAATATCAATTCAAAATGGATTAAAGTCCTAAAAATAAGACCCAAAACTATAAAACTACTAGGAGAAATCACAGGGGAAACACCACAGGATATCGGCCTAGGCATAGATTTTATGGCTAAGATCTCAAAAGTGCAGGCAACAAATACATTAATAGAGATGGGACTATGTTAAACTAAAAATCTTCTGCACAGCAAAGGAGATCATCAATAGAGTGAAAAGACAATCTGTTGAATAGGAGAAAATATTTGCAAATTATTCATCTGATAGAAACTAATATCCAGAATATGCAAGGAACTCAAACAACTCAACAGCCAAAAGAAAACTAATAATCCTATTAAAATATGGGCAAAGTACATAAATAGACATTTCTCTAAAGAAGACATACAACTGGCCAACAGTTATATTTTAAAAATGCTCAGTATTTCTAGTCATCGGTGAAATGCAAAGCAAAACCACAATGAGATATCATCTTACCCCAGTTAGAAGACTATTAATAAGAATAAAAAAAAACAGATGTTGGTGAGGATGCAGAGAAAAAGGAGCTCTTATACACTGTTGATGGGAATGTAAATTAGTACAGCCACTATGAAAAATAGCATGGAGATTTCTCAAAAATCATACTATCCAGCGATCCCATTGCTGTGTATTTATCCATAAGAAAGGAAATCATCAAAGGGATACCTGCACTCACATGTTTATTGCAGCACTATTCACAAAAGCAAAGATATAGAATCAACCTGAGTGTCCGCTATTGGATGATTGGATAAAGAAAATTTGTATATATACACAATGTAATACTATTCACTTTTCATTAAGAAAGAATGAAATCTGGTCATTTGCAGCAACATGGGTGGAACTGGAGGTCACCATATTAAGTGAAATAAGCCAAGCACAGAAGAAAAATATTGCGTGTTCTCACTTGTATGTGGGAGCTAAAAAAGTGGATCTCATAGAAGTACAGAGTGAAATATTAGGTTGGTACAAAAGTAATTGCGGTTTTTGCCATTTAAAAGTAATGTTAAAAGTAATAGTTACCAATTGGCAAGAATGTGTGTGTGTGGGTGGGTAGAGGAATGGATGGGCATAAATTGGTACAAACATACAGTTAAGTCGAAGGAATAAGTTCTAATATTTTATAGCAGAGTAGGATGTCTATAGTTAGCAGCAGTGGATTGTATATATATCAAAATAACTAGAAGAGAGGGCTAGAAATGTTCTCAACACACGGAAATGACAAATACTCAAGGTGCTGGACACCCTAAATACTCTGACTTGATCATCACACATTCTATGCATGTAACAAAATACCACATGTACTGCATAAAAATGTACAAACAGTATATATTAATTACAAAAAAAATTGTGTAGCTACCAAAACTCATTATTTCAGGTGCTAGCAAATGTAGTCACAACGAAGACTAGGCTTGAACTCTTCCTTTCAGCTTCCTGACAGCCAAGTAACAGAGTGAAAGGTCAGATAATTTACTTAGACCTGAGGCTGCCATTAATATTGTCAACAAATTGCTTTGATCTACAGCTCATTAGCTTTGGTTAGAATTGCTAAGCAAATAAGCCAAAGTGAAATTTTGTTCTATCCCACGGCCTATCTACTACCTTAACCCCAGACAACCTTCTTACATGGTGATCACAACCAAGCTGGTGGATGGGCATAAATCTTTTATTGCTACCAGAAAAAAAAAAAATCAAAGTGCAAGCTCTATCAAATGTAAGTGAATGCCCATGATGTGTCTAGCATCTATACACTGTGTTCTAGAAGTGTGTTAATTTGGCTTAAAGAAAAACTATAAATTCTTTGTCTTCATTCGGAAATCAGTAATTCTCAAAAGGGAAGGTAGTTTATAACCCCTAGGAAGATCAGTGATTCTCAAAAGGTGGTACGGTTTATAACCTCTAGGGGGTCACATCAGAATCTCCTGAGGAAAATGCTGAACTATGCAATCGCTTCTCAACTTTCCCCTAGAGAGAGATTCTAACAACATTGTCTCCTATGAAAGATTTCATGGTTACTGTCATGAATCACTACTATTGATAGGAGAAAAAGTTTATATCAGGTGTATTGAGATGCAAAAGGAAAAGAATCACTGTTATAAGCTGAAATTGTTAATAGAAGTGCACATGAAACAAAACAGCAGCAAGATATTACACAATTAGCTGACATGTATAGTGACATTTTTGCCAGATTATACAGAAAAAAATATAACTGTAGTTTTTTCATGAGCCAAATTTCAGTAACAGCTATTAAATGGTATTTAAAATGCATCATTTATAGAAATGACCTTTTTCAGAAGAACTGGAAAATTTTAACTCATATATACTAGGTGAAGGAAAAAAAGGTACCTGCTTATATTTCAATAAGCCCTCTCTGCATTGAGAAAAGAACGTTGTTGACTACCTTTTGTTTCTTGGCTCGATACTAGTTCTCTAGCTTTCTTCTTTTTTTGTTTTCTCTTTTTTAAATACACAATTCTTACTAATGCAAACCTCACATTGACTCAGATGAAAGAGGCAACAGAATTTCTGGACACCGTGTACCTTTTAGATAATGTACCTCAACATTGATTCAGTTTCTTTTTCTAATTTTGCAGATCATTTAACAAGGTGTACAGCTGAAAATGGTTTGTGTAAGTGGTTTTTCATCTGTGAGCTTATTATATTTCCTTTGAAAATTGTTCTTTGTGATTTCAACATCTTCTGGGGGTAGGGTGGTGACATTTTATATATATAATATGTATTTTTTTCTCTCTCTCTCTGTATGCCTTTTAAATCCAACAGTCACTTCTCTTTCCTCGTGATAATCACTTCTTTTATGGACTGAAAGCACTTTGTGCTTTTTCCTCTGTAATCCTAGTTGATTATACAGTATCTTCATTGTTGCTCAGTGTATAAGTCTTCGAGGTTTCGGCTGCACTGTCCAAATCATGATGAGCTTCAACCATGGCCACTGACGAAACCTCAGGCATTTCAGCTGGTATTTTGAACAAATTTATTTACTGCCTTTATTATAATGTTGTCAGACAGTTGTGCATCTAGATGATCTGATGGAGTTTACACTTCAGAGGCACTGGGAATGCCAAAGATTTATTTGCTTCTCATTCATTAAGAAGAAAAAAGAAAGAAAATGTAACTAATTGAAGAGTATGGATGACAATTATCTTTTTGTGAGTATTTTCTCCTCAATCTCCTCCTAATTTAAACCAATATAATGCTTAACTGATGCCCATTCACATTTCACAGGTATTTGTTTTGTTTTTTTTAAAACAACTAACTCCTCCTATACATAAAGGGGAAGAAAATAGAAATATTTTTTAAAACCCTGGAAGAACTTTTAAGTCCTAGAATATTAAAGGAAAGTTGCAGATAAGTTAATCTCACAAGTATGTTACTAAATTGAGATAAATGACAAAAGGAATTATTATAACATGGATTCACTTCTGACCTTTAAGGTGGAAAGTGTAACAATGATATTCTTAGGTTTCATGAATTGTACATGTTTTAATTATTGTTGTATTATGCTTTAAAAGTATCTTTCCACTGGACATTCTTAAATCAAGGTAAAAATTACATTAAAATTGTAATTGCCATTATATTTCTTCTCATTTATATGTATATGTATATCAGAAAAAAAATTTATGTATGTGTATATTTCTTTTTACATTTGCCATCACTGAAAAGAAAAGCTTTTATAATATCACAGAATACATCAAGAGTAGACTATTTTATTTCTGCCACTGGTAAACTTGATTATTTGCAATAGTTTTCTTCATTGAAAATTGCCACCTATCACTTGTTGGTGATCTTTATCTGAATGTTACTATTCAGAAATATAACTAAAGCTTTGTCACTTTTTAAGGAATGAAATTCTTTTTGGGAAAACTATCTAGTACACGTAAATTTGTGATATAATGTTATTTGTGGCTTGAGAGTATAATGAAGATGTTAGATTTACACAGAAATATTTTCTCAGTATGACATCAGAGTTGACAGTACATTATTACTTAATAATATTAAAGAAATACAGGCACAAATTAGAAGATAATTTTCTCATTTTTAAAATTCTTTTCATGAAAATAACCTGTGAACCCTTGAAAAAAATAATTGTTTTAATATTGATTTAAGACATTATTGAATTATGTGTGATTATAGGAGCCCAGCATATTGCAATTCATGCTTTTTTGAGCTTTTAAGTGTTGCTATCCTTGTGTGCCCTCTGTGCTTACATGTTGAAAATTATTCATGTGACATTCAGGCTGTTCTGAGGGTCATTTGATGAAATTGTTGGTGCATCCCATGGTGCAGGGCCCAAACCCCCCAATCTTTCTTTAACAATTGCACTTCTGCAAAGAGGCACGATGGTCGATGCTGGGAGGCTCTTAAATTGAGAGAATATAGACCAAATCAGAAATAGTTTTGCCACTGAGTTTGTGTAACCAGCTTGGATAGCCAGATACATCTTCTTTTTTTTTTTATTCTTAAAAATCAGATAACAATATTTACTAGTTAAGCCTATTTTAAGGATTAAGGGAAGGGAAATGGTGATCTGCTATTTATAGAGTATCAACTATGAATAGGGCATTGTATTTCGTGTTTGAAAAGCTCTGTTTGCAGGTCACACTTTAGGTACTGTTGGTTATGTTAATAGCTCAACTTCAGAGAACTTCTAACAAAAAGGTGGTTACTGTAATTTTATTACAATTCCACTGCTAAGTGTGGAGGCATAGCCCCATTCACCAGGTTTACTCTTTGCAACTGGAGAGTAGCATTCTAATGAGAAAAGAGGCTGAGAAGTTATTCATACCTCTTCAAATGAAGAAATGTTTGTACATTCCAATGCTAAATTTTGCTGTTGCTATAACAAGAACTAAATAAGATTCAGATTTTGTCAGCCTCTGAATATTTTGGAGTTAGCCAAAGAGAAAAAAAAACACACCTTTTTTTTAACTCATTGGTAAAATTTGGGAGTTGCAAAATAAAATAGGTACTACTAAAATTCTATCTGTTGCTTTTGGTTGATCACCTTATAGAAAGAAATGAACCATGAACCCCAAATGGAACACATATATCTATTAGTGGGCAGATAAATCCAAATAAAAACCATGACAATTTATTTAAAATAATTTTGAACAGAAAGGATTCCCTACTCTGGGTACCACAAAGTTTTTAGAACTTCCCCTGGATAATTGAGGTTGGTACACATACCCTAAAGTAAGCAGCAAGTAACTTCTCTACATGGTTGTCACAAAACCCATGGACTTTTATATATAGATATACATATATAGATAGATATATGCATACATATTTTATATATATATAAAAGCATACATTTTACATATATAGATAGATATATGCGCGTGCGCACACACACACACACACACACACACACACACACACAGGAAAGGATATGACCATGGTAGGCATGAGGATGGCCAAAGGAGGGTGTAACATCTAAAAAAAATCATGTAAAAAGAAGTAAAAGAAAACAGAAAACAGAGAGAAAACATACCAAGAAGAGGCAAATTGAATTTGTAAACATGTGGAAGTTCAGGGCTATTTGCATTATGCCAAGTCCTCACATTCCAGTGACCCTTGCAGACATTACTGTTATAGCACATTAATTGTTATGGATACTTGGATATTCTATGCCAAAAGTATATAGTTGATTTCTAATCACTGCAAACAGTAATTAATTCTACTGAAAACATTTAGGTTTTTTTAAAAAGGGAAATGAACTAACAAAAAGTAGTCATCAGGTTAAGGGATGAATCACATAAAATAAACCGTAATTCTTAAAAAGTGTAGATAAATGAAGTTATTTCTTATTTAGCCTATTTTTTCTTTATCCTTCGTCTATCTTATCAAAATGGATAAAATCACTTTCAGCCAAATTATAACATTTATTGTAGGACATATTACCTCAAATTTGTAGCCAAGGGTAAATATTGTATTTAAGGTAAAGATGTGTATCTTAGGTTTTCTGTTTTGTTTTGGTTGTTTTCATTTTTTGGTTTACTTATTTATTCAATTATTAATGTATCATTTCTAACTTCCTGAAACACTGGATTGAAAATGTGTTCCGGACCCTATGTCTAAAAATGTTAAAGTTGTGTGATTATTTGGAAGAGGATTATTTTAGCTTTTCCTAGTATTTCCTTCCTTATGAAATCAGGTTGACCAGGACAAAAAAACAATTCCATTGGTGCATTCTGCCTTGCAGAGCAAGGTGTCCACAGGAACCTGTGTGTGCAGGTCACAAAGCCCTTGGTTAGTGAGTGAATGAGCAGGATTGACAGTGGAACTCAGGCTGAAGGACTCTTTTTGCTATTTATACATAGAGTAACGATCTACCACGAGAATGTTCTGCTCAAGGGCAATGATTTTGTCAAACAGATTCTCCTCCATTAAGATAAGACTAATGAACAAATTCTAACACTGGCCAAAATATTTGCCATCGTGTTTTCTCCAAGTACAAATCTAAGAAATTAATTACTTTATCTTTAGAAAAAATTTTCCTCTGCTCCCCACAGAATTTCAGACCACATTTTCCTAGTGTGGCTTCCTTTCCCAATAAAATGTTGGGTACATACTTTTGTAGATTCAAATATCCAAGGTCAGCATAAGCTCTTTAGCCAGTAACAATAGAGCTTCATTCCACAACATTTTTAGTTGTCTTTGGGGATACCTCAAGTGCTGAGAGATGAGTTAGTCACACTCTGTAGTTAATAATGTTCAATCTTTAGCTGTCTGTTCAGGTCTCTCTCTTCTTTTCCTTCATAATATTTTTTCAGTTCATTCTTGACCTCATTTCTATTTCCCCTTCCCCCACAAGCAGCCATTCTAATGAGCTTGATATATGTCATTGAATATATAAATATCTTTGAAAAATACATAAACTCATTATATGCATGCATGTTTTAATTTAGATAAGTGATATGGTGCAATAGATTTCTCTCTGCCATACTTTTTACTTACTTGACATGCTTTTTTTTTTTTGAGATGGAGTCTTGCTCTGTCGCCCAGGCTGGAGTGCAATGGCACGATCTCGGCTCACTGCAACCTCCGTCTCCCGGGTTTAAGCCATTCTCCTGCCTCAGCCTCCCGAGTAGCTGGGATTACAGGCGCTGCCACCATGCCAGGCTAATTTTTTGTGTTTTTGGTAGAGACAGGGTTTCACTATGTTGGCCAGGCTGGTCTCGAACTCCTGACCTTGTGATCCGCCCGCCTCGGCCTCCCAAAGTGCTGGGATTACAGGCATGAGCCACTGCGCCCGGCTCAACATGCTGTTTTTAAGATGATGCTATATGTACTAATTCATTGCTACTAACCATTGCATGTTATTCCGTAGTGTGCATTGAATACATTTTATTTATCTGTTCCCTAATAATAGAACTTGTTTGACACCAGCTCCTAGCTCCCACAAAATACATGGGAGACCCTATCATTGGATCTAGGGTACACCCCCAAATTTCTCCAAACATTGCTAACTGACCTCATCAGTCCTAGATTCCCACTAACCTTGTACAAAGGCTTCAAGTCTCACTGTCCCCCCAACACCAAGTATTATTGAAAATTATAATTTTTACAAACCTGATGGGCATAAAGGGATATCTCATTTAAATCTGTGTTTTTCTGGTTATTAGTGAGGGTGACCATTTTACCAAACATTGTTAACCGTTTGAAGTTCTCTTCTATTAATTGTGCTTTCAAATCTTTTCCAAATATTTAAATTTGTTTTACCTTATAGCATATTCACAGTTTTTTTAATGTAAAATGATTGGAAAAAATTAGGATGGTTACCTATCTAGCAGCATCTTTTGGCTTAGAAGATGGCATAGAAGTTGGAAATTAGATTACTCGGGAAATTTTTCACATCATGAGGACTATTAAATATTGGTTTGAATCGCAGTTTTACAACTTAATTGTTGGGTGAATTAGAGCAAGATACTTTTTCTTTGTGTGTCTCTGGCTGGCTGTGTGTGTGTGTGTGTGTGTGTAAAATGGGGGAAATAATTGTGACTTATTGTAAGGGCTTGCTATTTTCTATAAGATGACTTATATAAAGTTTGCAGTATAGCACATGGACAACTGCAGATGCTCCATAAAAATTAGTTTCTTCCTATTCTGTATGACCTATATATATATATATATGAGGAACTCAGTAAATAAAAGCTCACAGTATTGATGTCACCATCATCATCATCGTTTGGAAGTATTTAGGAAAAGCCTTACCTGAAGATGAGTATAGACCATCTGTCTTCTTAAGATCTTGTCCAGTCCTATGTATTCATAGAATTCACTCACACAAATTTGCCTTAGTGGTGATGAGTTATCAGATTTCTTATATTCCTTTGAAGCCCTGGTAAATTGCTGATGTTTGTCATTTTCTTAAAATCTTGTAATTTCTTCAGATGTTTTCTGTACTGATTTGAAAATCACCACATTAAACCCAAAAAAATCCATACAATTTAACTAAGGCCATATTCCTTCCATCTTTTCTTTCTCCTTCCCTCTTCCTTTCTTTTCTTTTCTTTCTTTCTCTTTCTTTCTTTCTTTTCTTTCTTTCTTCTTTCTCCTTTTCTTTCCCTTCTTTCTTTCTTTCTTTCTTTCTTTCTTTCTTTCTTTCTTTCTTTCTTTCTTTCTTTCTTTTCTTTTTCTTTCCTTTCTCTCTCTCTTTCTTTCTTTTTTTTTTTTTTTGAGACGGAGTCTCACTCTGTTGCCCAGGCTGGAGTGCAGTGGCGTGATCTTCGCTCACTGCAACCTCTGCCCCACAGGTTCAAGCGATTCTCCTGTCTCCATCTCCTGAGTAGCTGGGATTACAGGCGCCTGCCACCGCGCCCGGCTAATTTTTGTATTTTTAGTAGAGACAGGGTTTCACCATGTTAGCCAGGATGGTCTCTATCTCCTGACCTCATGATCCGCCAGTCTTGGCCTCCCAAAGTGCTGGGATTACAGGCATGAGCCACTGCACCCGGCTTTCTTTCTTTCTCTTTCTTTCTTTCCTTCTTTCTCCCTTTCCTTCTTTCTTTCTCTTCTTTCTTTCTTTCTCTTCTTTCTTTCCTTCCTTCTTTCTTTCTTTCTTTTTTCTTTCTTTCTCTTTCTCCTTCCTTCCTTCTTTCTCTCTTTCTTTCTTTCGACTATTTTTATAGCTTATTTAGAACCAAACATCTTGTATTACTTACCTTTGCTGTTTAATAAATTACCTCCAAAGTTATTATCTTAAAACCAAACACTTTTATTATCTCACACTTTCTGTGAGTCAGGAGACTGAGCATGGCTTAGATGAGTCCTTTACTTATTGTCTCACCAGTCTTTAAGCCAGGTATTAACTGGGCTGAATTCTCATCTGGAGGCTTAACTAAGGAGGAATCTGCTTCGAAGCTCATTCAGATTATTGGCAGAATTCACTTCCTTGCAATTGTAGGACTGAGGGCTCTGGCTTCTTGCTGGGTGTTGGCTGGAGGTTACCCTCAGCTCCTAGAGGCCACCCTCAGTGCCCAAAGACCACCTGCAGTTCCTCATCACACAGGTTTTCCTAACACGGCTGCTATTGTAACTTCATCAAGCCGGTAAGGAGAGTTTCTAGAGCAGTCTGCTAGCAAGACAGAATCTTATATAAATGTAACATAATCACAGAGTGTCACCTGATGACCTTTGCCATATTTCATTGGTTAGAAGCAAGTCTTAGGAGCTTCTGGCCACATTCAGTGGGAAGGAATTACCCAAAATGTGAACACCAGGAGGCAGAAATCTTGGAGCATTTCTGCCACATGACTCAAACACCACCATCTGCAAGTAGACAAACAAAGACAAAGACAGGAAACTGCTGAATAGTGTTATGTTCTGTCATAGTTATTTAGAAATCTTAAAATTTGTGAATTAGGTAACTCTGCAATTCTTTACATTTAGTTCTGCTTCTATCTCTTTTTCCTTAACATTCATTTGCTATTCCATTTTTCATATCAATTTCTATATGAGTCCCTCCCTCCATCTCCGCTTCCTTCCTTCTTCCTTTTTCTGCAAATGCTTATTTATCCCCCTTTATATTTGCAAACACTATTTCAAGTACTGGGGATACAATGATGAAAAAAATGCCCAGTCAGTCTTAATCTTCACAGAGCTTATAATTAACTAGGGAATCAAAATTATATAGACAATCCCAAGATATTGTCCCAAACAGGATCACAGAGAAAGCCCAAAGTGATGATCAGGCTACCCCACCTGGGAGAGAACTCAACCCATTCTAGAGGCGAAACAAGACTTCTCAGCGGATGTGACCTCAAAATTCTAGTTAAAAACGTAGTGTAGTAATGAAGTGGTAGAATGTGGAAATCTATATTCAGGACTAAACATTAATGATCTAAAGAGCAAGAAGAATTGCCTTTATTTTCACATGCTTGCTTGAAATTGTAGCTTAAACCTCAATCAATAAGTACATGTAGTTCTACTGATGCATTAGTAAAAAAATGTATAAACAAACCCAATGAAGATTATATTGTAATATCATTTAATAAAAATTATTATTAGCTATCTAAACTTGGGCAAACTCTTTACTTTTTGTATTAGGCCATTCTTGTGCTGCTATGAAGAAATATCCGAGACTGGGTAATTTATAAAATAAGGAGTTTGGCTCACAGTTCTGCAAACTGTGCAAGAAGAATAGCAGCATCTGCTTCTGGGGGTGGCCTCAGGACGCTTCCAATCACGGCAGAAAGAAAGGCCAGGTGTGGTGATGGCTCATGCCTGTAATCCCAGCCCATTGAGAGGCCAAGTGGGGGCAGATCGCTTGGCACAAAATTTAGAGATTAGCCTGGGAAACATGGCAAAATCCCATCTCTACAAAAAAATACAAAAATCATCTGGGTAAGGTGGTGCATGGCACAAAATTTAGAGACCAGCCTGGGAAACAAGGCAAAACCCCATCTCTACTAAAAAAATACAAAAATCACCTGGGCATGGTGGTGCATGCCTATGGTCTCATGTACTTGGGAGGCTAAGGTGAGAGAATTGCTTAAGCCTGGCAGCTCGAGGCTACAGTGAGCTATGATTGCACTATTGCATTCCAGCCTGAGTGACAGAGTGAGACCCTGTCTCAAAAAGAAGTCAAGGGGGAGTAGGCACATCATGAGGCAAAAGCAGAAGCAAAAGAAAGAGAGTTGAGGTGTGAGAGAGGTGCCACACACTTTTAAACTACGTGATCTCAGTGTTAACTCAGAGCTCACTTATCACCAAGGGGATGGCCCAAGCCATTCATGGGGAATCTGCCCCCATGATCCAAACACCTCCCACCATGATCCACCTCTAACACTGGGGATTACAATTCAACATGAGATTTGGGTAGGGACAAATATTCAAACTATCTCACTTCTCTATGCTTCAGGTCCCTTATCAACAAAATGGGTGGGTATTGGTCATTTCTAAGGCATTTAACTAGTTTAAAACTCCATAAATCTATGAATCTGTAGGGCGTGAGAATGGCATGTTATGCTAACAAGAATGTTGCTCTTGGAAGACACTTTAGCTGAGGTCCAAACCTAGGTATCTCCTCCAGTCAAGGTAAGGCCTCCCTCTACTAGCAAGACCTTTGTGTGAATTATCAAAAGGCCTCCTCACAGATGCATCACTGAAAGGCATCCTTCTGCAAGGCACAGGGCTTTTCAAGAGCTGTGAGGGCTGGATTTTAGGCACCCCAGATGCTCACATGCAGAGCAGAAAAAAAGTACATGATGGTTCTGAGATCAATGTTATTTCTGATCTAGTTGTGACATTTAAAATTCTGGCTTCATGAGAAATGAGAGATGTTCTGGCAGAGGTATAGACAATGATTTGTCCATGGTCACTACCAACCTTATATACATATAAATTCCTGAACACTGCAGTTTAGGAAAGGAGGTCCTCTTGGATTTTAACAATATTTTCCTTGGCACATTTTTGTAGGCAGAATTGTGTGTTTGCATTTAAAAAAATCTATTTTAGTTTTCTCTTTAGCCAGTCTTTTTTCAGGCTTTGGTATAATTATACTTAAGATGTTTTGGGCACAGCAAAATGATCAGATTTACAATGCACAGGCCACTGTCTATTGAGGTAGATTTACCATTCACCCCTTCTGGGTGAGGGCTCCTGTCACAGCCCCTCCTCTGCTGCGGAGCTGACAGACTGCGTTTATTGCTCTTCCTGGGATCCCAGACACCCATCTTCCCTTCTCCTAGGGACTTGCTTCTACCCACGGCTCAGCCTGTGACTCATCTCCCTAGAGTAGGTTGCACCACTGGCTGTCTGGTGGCTATTCAAGAGTCATTATTTATACCTGTTTAAATCCCCACTGGTCTCAAAGGCTCAGAGGAGGTGAGTCCCACCCAGCAGATGTCTTTCTTTTAGATAGAATTAACTTAGGCTTTAAATGCCCTAGAATCTAAATATCTTCTTTGCTGCCTCACTAACTGACAGATGGATGGATTGTATTTTTTTGTTCAATTTTGGCACTGTACTAGGTCGCCATGGGCTGGGCAGATCCTGAAGAGAACCAACTTGAGTCTGACAGTCCTTCCAGAACATGGCACCCACCTCCACCATATAACACAGCCAAGTACGTCCTTAAAATGAAAATATAAAATGGGAATATTATATATAAATGTACATATTGGGCAATTAAATAAAATAAACCACCTCTCCAACAAGAGAAATTTATTGAGAATGAGCTTAGAGAGATAGTCATCTTTAATCATCACTATCATCAATATCATAATTGCTAATATTTATCAATCATTTACAATCTGCCAAACATTTGCTAAGCATTTTTCTGAATTACCTAATTTAATCCTAGCTAAGTTGCTATTTTATTTTAAGGGCAGTCTCCTTTATTTTACAAACAATTTTCCAATAATTAATTAGTAAAAATATTTAAATTACTCTGTATATGGTGTTTAAAATGGGATTGATGAATATGTATTTACATGGAAAGATGCCCAGGAGACATTTTAAATTGGGAAATGAACAAATCAAAAAAGCTGTTGCAAAAGATTTTCTTTTCAACAACTTTGAACTTTCTGCAAAAAAAAGATTTTTTTTTCATTTGGAAATAGAAAGTGTATATTATACATGTGTATATCCCATTATATAAAAATGATATTTACATACAAGGAATAATTGGTTACATTGTAATATGGTTAATTCTAAAGAATGGGATGGAAAAGAAGGGAGGGGGTGGACTCTCTTCTTTCACTTTACTCACATCCCTATAATTTATTTTTAACAACAAACACTATATTGATTTTTGTAATAGAGAACTTTTTAAGGTAAAAGTAAATGAATAAAAGATGTCATAACCTCATCAAGTTCTAAGCATTTTCTTCATACTACCCAAATGAGTGTTTCATCTAAGCTCTGAAGCATCAATGTAATGGCAAGCCTATAAACATTCACAGTTTACTAAAGTTAAGTAAACCTAACAAAAGCAAAGAAGTCTGTATCTATCTATTTTTAATTGACCTAAATATAGATTGATCATAGTAGAGAATGCTGGCAGTTAGCCAATTCCTTGTAATAATTTAATGGTGATGATGATAATTATAACCAACATTTATACAGTGATTCTCAGATTTATGGATTAAAAAGCAAGCTCACTTATAGGTTTCATCCGACCCTTACAGTGACCCTTTTAAGGAGATATTTTATGCTAGTAATAAAAACAGTCCTATATTAAGCACCTGCATTCCCAGGTGCCAAGCACTGTACAAAGTGGACTACATATGCCATCCCATTTAATTCTCAAAAAGATGCTACGGATTAAACATGTGTTAGGTTCAGCAGCAAGTTAGAGAAAATAAGTAACAACAATGGCTCAAAAAAATAGAAATGCATTTCTTTCTTCTCTAAAACCCTGGACTTTGTTGGTGATTCCATGGTCAGGAGAGACCCAGGGCTCTGCTCTTGTTCTACTGTTCTCAACACAGTTTACATTTTATGGTTCAAGATGACTTCTCTAGCTCCACCCATCATGTCTGAATTCTAGCCATAAGGAATAAAATAGCATTCTCCCTCCTTTTTTAAAAGGATAATTCCTGGAAGTTACAGACACCACTTTTATTTTGACCTCCGTGTCCAGAATTTAACCACATAAACACATCTAGCTGCAAGAAAGGGCTGAAAACATGGACTTTTTTCTGGGCATCTGTGTCTAGCTAACTTTTGGTGGTTATTTACTGGTGAAGAAGGGGAGAATGGATATTGGGATATTGGGATAAAACTAGCAGTCTCAGACATAATATATTATTATTCTCATTCTACAAGTGAGAAGGTAATGAATATATCCAGCGTTACAAAGCCAGTAAGTGATAGGGTTAAGTTTGTTTGACTCTGAAGTTGATCTCTTTCCACCATAGTAGACTGTCTCTTACACTGTTAGTTGATCTATTTCTTAAGATAGTTAGAATTCAGCTAATCAGATATAAAACACTTTTTAAACAAAAGGCCAACTATCAAAATTTTGCTTTTGGCCTGGGTACCTATTTGTTACATCAGCTAGTGGGCTTACCAGAAATAAGCAGGTACCCCATACATGTGTAATTTTGGTTAATACATAGTCTAAAAATAGAATTTTCTAGAATAAATTATAATCTTCCTGTCTAATAGCTGTAAATGTGACATTCAGTAAAGAATAATAAGGAAATCTTTGGATAAAAAGGAATGACATCTCTATACCCATCAAGACTGGCTTATATCTCAATATAAGAAACTGTTTCATGTAAGATTGCATTAAATCAGGTAGGGGGTTGGAATGACACTTGTTTAATGATGATTGCAATAACAGTGTAATATAGTTACGTAATTAATTAGATGCTAAACATTATGTGTCTAAGAGTTTTATGCTGTAACAGAAGTAAAGGAGATTTGTGTGTGGCTACAACTGTGCTGTCTATTGAGGACTTGAAATGTGGCTGGTCCAAATTGCGATGTGCTCCAAGTGTAAAATACACACAGGATTTTGAAGACTTAGTATAAAAACAAGAATGTAAAGTAACTCTATAGTTTTTATGTTAATTACGTGTTGAAGTGATATTTTAGATATATTGGGTTAAATAAAACATAATATTAACTTTATTTTCACCTGTTTCTTTTTACTTTTTAAATGTAACTACTAGAAAAATTTAAATTACATATATGTAGTTTGCATGAGAAGCTCATGTGATATATGCTTTTTGAACAATGATGGTCTACACAAAGAGAAGCAAAGGAGAAGACAAGGACAGAGGGTCTTCACCATTGTTCAAGAAGAAAAAAATGTTCTCACTGTGGAGTGTCTTGAATCTCTCAGTCACTAGAGAGGGGACCTTGTTTCTGGGTTGCAGTACTTCAACAGGATTTCTAAAAATTTATTTCAAGCTCTCTGAAAATTCATCCCATTCCCTTTTAAAGAACTCACCCTCAGGAGGGAAGGGAGGAGTTGAGGCAGAGAAATTTCCAATAACTAATTTGGTTTCCCAGATCTTCCAATAGAGGAAGGAGTGTCTGGGGGAAGCAACTAATGCCTTGTGGTTATTGGAAAGAATATGCCCCACTGGAAGTAAATGCATTGATCTTGAATCAATTATAGCACTTTTCACTGCAAATAATAGAAAAACTGGCTTAAGCAATGAGGAAACACATTGTCTCAACACAAAGTCCAGAGATAAAGCAGGCTTCTGCTCCATTTTTCTGCAGTTTCTCAGGCTCTGCTTTTCTGCGTATATTGGCTTTCTTTTCAAATTATTTTTAATAACATAATGAATTTGTGGCTTCATTACTTCTTATTATTCTGTTTAATTTTTACCACACTCTTCATCATTAAAACTTTCCAAAAAATAATCACACAAACTATTTTACAGGCTTTTGTTGGCCTTTATTTATTTATTCATGTAGTGAATATATTTCTTGAGCACCTACAATGTGCCAGATATAACACAATTCTTGTTCTTAAGGAGTTTGCCATCTCTCATTAGATAAAATAGACAAGTACACACAAATCCTATCTCAAGTTTGTCAAAACGATAAGGTTCTTCAGTAGACTTAAAGTTACCTAAATTCAAGTCCAAAACTTTGTCTTTGAAATCCAGGGGCCAAATTGGGTGGAAGAACCAGCCTGGTCAGTCCAAGCCATTCCTGAGAAGGGACTTGTACCAGCAGGTTTTTCTGTTCTTCAGTCCGTGCTTTGGATCCTTCAATGACTAATGCTTGTGGAACTGTATGATGAATCTTGCCAAATATCTTTGTCAAAGAAAGAGAGTAAGGCTTTAATTTTCTGTGAAATTCTGTTTTTCTTTTTGCCCAGGTGAAACACTAAGGAGGCTCTGTAAGGCATGACTCTGAAGAAGGCCACTATCTTTTACTGCCATGACACCATTTCTCAGAACACATCACATGGCTCCTGAGTGGTCAGGAGTCCAGAGAAAAACAGTCAAGCCCTCCTTTAATAGTAAAATTTTTGTCTGACCCTCTCAAATGGCTATTTAGATCTCTTGCAAATTGAACCAGAAGGTCTTTTGTTCAAGTTCCTGACTTAGCAATTTTGGATGTGTTATCTCACATGCCGTGATCAGGTTCTTTGTGGAAGTTCTCTCTTTAATTCTTCTTGAAATAGGTTTTGTTTTGTTTTGTTTTGTTTTAATGCCTATTTGAAATCTGAGGAAACAAAAGCTCAGAAAGTGACTGGGTCCTTGACTTCCAGCTCTTTACTACAGTCACTGGGGAACACAGTGACCCCATCCCTAATCGCTTCTTCAAGAGGTGCAAGTGACCCAGGAATTCCCCGGCCGTTGCACAATGAACTTTCCATACCTTTATTGGAAATTCAGTTGTGGGGAGGAAATCAAGGCTTTCAAACACATTATCAGGAGACAAAAATGAAGCCCCATCTGCATTTGAATTTTCCAGTTTCTCAGTGTCAGGCATTGAATTGTTGTGGTTTGGTTCCCACTCGTTTTCTGCTTCAACACTCAACAAGAAGACATGGAAGTGCAGCACCACCTAGAATTCACTTGGTAAATATTGTTGAAAGAAAGAATGAATGGATGAATGAATGAATGAGCCCAGGTTTTCTCATCCTAGAGATTGCTATGAACTTCTGTCTTTAAAGATTGGTTTAATTTCAGGCCCATCTCAGAAAGAATAACCAGTTGGTGTGATGAAAAGTTTTTACGTATGGGGTTTCATTCTAGAGCTCTTATTACATTTCATTACCATTCTCCAGAGCAGACTTTTTTTTTTTTGAGACAGAGTCTCACTCAGTCTTCCAGGAGTGGCGCCATCTCGGCTCACTGCAAGCTCCGCCTCTCGGGTTCACGCCATTCTCCTGCCTCAGCAGAGCAGACAATTTTAAATGAGGATTAGGAGAGCTCAAAATATCTTTAGCATGCCTCGATTTTCCCACACTTTCGACCAAGATACAGGAAAGAAAACAAAAAGTAGGGAGAATGAGTAGCGAACTTAATTCTTCAGGTTGGGAAGAAATGCATTTCCTGTGAGTTGGAGAAGGTCCTTCTGTTCTTTGCAGGTGAGTGGACAGCAGAAGCATTTTTTTGGTATTCTAAGTAGAAGTGGCCCTGGAAGCTGCTGAATTTTGGTTTTCACCAGTCAACTGAATTTGGTTGTGTTATGGGAAGTGGACTGCTAATAACGAGTGCCTCTCCTGGGGTATGCCTTAAAATCCTCCCACTCCATTTCCTGGCACTATAAGCCCCTTGTTTTGACAGATAGATCTTACCTCGTGATACAGATAATTGTTCAATTTATGCATAATGTTTTTAGTGGTAAATTCATAACACACCATGTAGTGTTTAGAGCAGTGTATTGATAACACACATACATATGTGTAGCTAAAGACTAATAACTTTCTATTTTGTCATTTACAACAATTTGCACTCATTAATGATTTTTTTCCCAATATTTATGATCCGGAGGTAGAGTCATTACAAATAAAGTGAGGGACCTATGGCAAGAGAGGGTTTGCTTTTCCCCAAACTACTCTCTATCATACCCCCTGACATCCTATTTCTATCTCCCTTCCCTAACCTAAAAAAAAGAAAACCACAAAATCTCTCCTAAAGATGTTTGTCAATGATTAAAATTCTACCATCAATGGCATATATTCCTTTGATAGACTGCATCTCTTAATGGTATATAAATTACTCTGGAGAAAGGTTAACGTTGTGATACTATTTAGCCTTTCATGTTGATGGCGAAGAATGCATAGATCATGAAGCTGCTAAATAAATCCTCACAGTGGTATTGGTGGTAGGTGAGACTGCACCAGGCAATTTTGAGTATCATGGGAAATTTTTGTCTACTGAACATTGTGGGCAGGATTGGCACTCAGATTGTGCTTCTTGCTTTTTGCTCATGGCTATGGAAGAATAGAAAAGCGTTATATAATCATGAAAAGCACTTGGAACGACTCCTGGTACTATCAGCTTTGTCGAAATTTGTACTGACTTGAGTTATGTTAACTAAAGTCTAATTGTTAAAACATTTATTATCAGAATGTATTTCTGATAATGTTTATACAATCAAGAAGTGGCAAAGTTGGCCTAAGAAGCCTAATGTATCTGATTCTAGATACAAACATTATTGTTTTGGAATCGTATACATTAGGCTTCTTAGGCCAACTTTGCCACTTCTTGATTGTATAAACTTTAACTCTCAGAGCCTCATTTTCAGTTGAAGTCTATTTAAGTCAAGAGTAGTCTCCCTTTATCCACAGTTTCACTACCTGCAGTTTCAGTTAGCCCTGGTCAACCTGATAATATTAAATGAAAAATTCCAGAAATAAACAATTCTTAAGTTTTAAATTTTGTACCCTTCTGAGTAGCGTGATGAAATCTCGTGCTGTCCTGCTCTGTCCTCCCTGAGACATGAATCCTCCCTTCGTCCAGAGCCTGCATGCTGTACGCACTACTCACCTATTAGTCACCTAGTATCCGTCTTGGTTATCAGATTGACTGTCCTGGCAGCCCAGCGCTTGGACTCAAGTAACCTTTATTTTACTTAATAATGGCTCCAAAATGCAAGAGGAGGGATACTAGCAATTTGAATATGCCAAAAAGAAGCCGTCAGTTGCTTCCTTTAAGTGAAAAGATAAAAGTTGTCAACTTTAGGAAGGAAAAGAATCATATGCTGAGATTGCTAAGATGTTCTATCTGTGAAATTGTGAAGAAGGAAAAGAAATTTCTGCCAGTTTGGTTGTCACATCACAAATTGCAGAAATTACAGCCACAGTGCATGCTAAGTGCTTGGTTAAATGGAAAAGGCATTAAACTTGTGAGTGGAAGACATGAACAGAAGTGTATTCCGATTGATGGCCATCAGGTGTGGTACTCTTCTAGGTTTCAGGTATCCACTGGGGTCTTGGAACTTATCCCCCATGGATAAGTGGGGGACTATTGTACCTATTTTGTAATATTAGTATAGTATATTGTACAGTACTTTATAGTATTACATATGAAGTAAGATAATGTGTGGTGGTTATTTAACACAGTGTAGATTTACTTAAATAGTAAAGGCAACAATGATGATAATGACGATGATAGATGGGATTTTAACAGATGCATGTCAAGGTTTTACTCTTTTCAGTTGCCGTATTAGTATTAAAAGAAAACCTCTTAGGTTCCTAAGTAAAGACATTTTTGATGACATGGTAATAGAATTTTTGAACATTAATGTCTTTTGACATGATAAGCCCAAATCTATACCTATTCCCAAGGCCCAACCTGGATCTATTATTACTAAAGATATTAATACATGCTTTGAGTTATTTGCAATATAAGTAAGTCAGATGCTACATATCATCCTACCTCTTTCCTTGACAGTCTGTGAGCTCCTTGAGTTCCATCCTGCATACTTTTTAGACTGTGCTTCCATTTTGACTTCAATCATTTTCATAGAATCAACCTACAGTGATTCCTTACCCTGTATCCATCCATATACCCAACTACCTATGGTTGTCTCCATCTGAATGCCCCTCCCCAGCCCACTCTTACCTTCTCGGAGCCTTAAGAATTTGGTTTGGATATCACCTCTTCTAGAAACCTTACCTTTCATATATACTTCAAGAGTTCCTCTTCTGAGTACTTACACGTTACATTACATACTTCATGTAATGTGACTAGTTGGCAACACACATGCTTGATATATAATTAGTATATCATGAATAGTTAAAGTCACTTGGTCCTTTCAACCATTTCTATTTTCACACACATATGCTCCACTTACCTTATTTATATTGAACACGTCTTACAGATTACTAATTTACTTATCTATGCTTAATGCATCTTCTGAGCTTCACCCATCCTGTTTGTTTTCTTGCCTTCTACAGCCGAATTAATTACTTGCAAATACACATTACAGATTATGTATTTTTATCATTCAATACCACCAATTTGAAATATTATCTCTTCTTGAAATTTACCCTTGACAGTTTACCCTTTGAACCTAATCCAGGTATTAAAGATTTCTAATTTAAAGGAAAAACAATTTGTTCCTTTAAGTCTCAAGGTGATTTACAGAAGTCAAGTTAAATGGCACCTTGGTTAACTACTTATACTTCTCTGAGCTTATTTTTCTTTATCATAAAAATAGGATTTTATATCAGATACATGTGAATGCTGCCATTTCAGCCTCAGGGGCACAGGGGGATGTTCACATTTGGATGGTTTAGCAGATCATATGGAGTGAGTATCTCTCAGGTCTAAGGATGGGTGGAGAGGGTTGAATATCTAAATCAGTACATACAATGAAAAATACCCTATAAGGCTGGACATGGCAAATGCCTGTAATCCCAGCACTTGGGGAAGGTGAGGAAGGAGGGTCTCCTGAGTCCAGGAGTTTGAGATCACCCTGGAAACATAGTGAGACCCCAAACTTTAAAATTTTTTAAATTAAAAAATTAGCCAGACATGGTGGCAGGCACCTGTCATCTTAGCTACTTGGGAGGCTAAGGTGGGAGGACCCTTTGAGCCCAGGAGTTCAAAGCTGCAGTGAGCTGTGGTTGTATCACTGCACTCCAGCCTGGGTGACAGAGCAAGACCCTGTCTCCAAAAAAGTAAGATACCCTATAACACAGAAAGAAATGCTTTTTGCCATGTGCAGTTGCTTTCAAAGCTTTAGTGCAGTAGGCCTAGCCATGCCTTTTCCATAACCAGTTAGTAAGTAAGTGACCTGCTGCTGCAAAAGGTGACCAACCATTCTGGTTCGGCCAGGAGTCTCCTGGTGTTAAGAGTGAAAATTCTGCAACCTGGGAAACCTCTCAGTCTCGGGCAAATCAGGATGGTTGCTGAACCTGTTTCTTAGTCTCTTTAAGCATCAGTTTCCTCAAATATAGAGGGGGAGATACAGACATATCCATCACAGCAGTTACAAGGGCTAAAAGAGGTAATGAGAGTAGAGTGCTTAACAACAACGCTTTTACTGTGAAGGCCATGAACATCATGTTTCTTAATCACCAATCTAGTTTGGGGTTTCATCATCTCTGAGTAAACTTGTGCTTATTTTTGTTTTATTTTACTTTATCTCATTTTTCATGGAAACACATGTAAACTGTCAGAGAATGGCAAATGGTTCCTCCTAAAACTGCTGGTTCTTAACAAACTTAAAAATGATAGATTTTCCTCCTCTGCATATTATTACATGCAGCATTTGACTGCTAAGGGTTAAGGTTCCTCCTGTGTGTGGTGTTCACAGTTTCAAATCTTCGGTGCAGTAGGCTTAGCCATGCCTTTCCCATAACCGATTAGTAACTAAGTGACCTATGCAGATCATAGTTTCAGTCAATATCTCCCAGGCAACTTATTAGCTTCCCATAGTTCACTGTAAATCAGAATAGGCAAAATTTTCCCTACTAACCAAATATAATGTTCGACCTAAACTTAGAGTTTCAAAACATTTCAAATAAATGCAGAGTAAAATGTTCGGTAAGTGTAGCCAGATTTGACAATTACATTTTGAATGGCTGATTACATGTTTTACAGCTGTTTAAATTTAAGTGTTTCAATTTGGATGCTTAGTTACCTTCTGCCCTGTGAGATCACCTTGACTACTCTCTGCATTTACCCTTCCTTGTGCGATGAGTTCTTTGGAGGAAGTCAAATCTCATTCTCAGTAGCAGAAATAAAGTGAGCAGTGAAATGTAAACAACGTCTCTTGACTTGACAAGATGTTCAAAATCCAAAATCCCTCTTCACAGTGTAATAGCTGTTGACACAGTTTAAACATATATACTCTTAGCAATCATGTTGCACCTCATTTAATGCTGAATTATTTGCCTCTATAAATCAAGCTGCAACATTTGTGGGCATCTATTTTCAAAGGATTGTTTTAGCTTTGGAGAAGACTTCATTGGAACTTTCATCTCACTTTCTTTTCCCTAAATTTGAGACACTTTTGAATTTGCAAAGTAATTCTATTTCTGGCATAGGAATGTATTTAGATGACAGAGGGAACTGATGAGATGTGAAGAGAAAAAGAGGGTTATTAATCCAGGTGACAGTTATATTGTGTTTGTCGTAGGTAATTTATCATTATGTGTTATCTCAACTCTTAGAAAACAGGGGATTACTATGCCTTAGAGGGGCATCGTCTCCAACACTCCGATTTACCTTCAGCTGTGTTTGGATGACCTATCTTAAACTTCAAGGAAAGATTAACACTTTAAAATATCTATAGAGAATCAAACAAGGATATTGTCTAGTAGATTTTAAAGGAATAGAGATTGAGAGGCTGTTCCTAGATGGAAAGGGAAACTTACAAGTCACAAGATCTGATACTAGGTGGGGCTCTTGCTCATTCTAGGGCCTATTCTTCTCTGCATCATTTGTCTATTGTTACATGACTTGGTGGCAAAAATCAACAGCAATCACTTCTTGTTATTATGACTTCTCATGGTTTCGGATGCTGACTGGACTCAGCGAGGCGGTTCTTATTGGGGTATCTCATATGGCTGCAGGCAGTGATTGCAACATCTGGTGCTCCTTGATCACCACTCTCTATCATGAGGTCTTTCCAGCACTGCAGCTGTGGGGTGTTAGATTCCCACATGGCTCTTCAGGAGTTCAAAGGCACACAGAGGGTTTCCAATCTACTTCTTAGTTCCTCATTATTAAATATGAACATACAGCCAAGGATCATCAGGCATTTGGGGAAAATGTCTAACACAAATGGTAAAGAGTAAAATAAAACAGGAAAAAAAGGAACTTGGAGGAAATGAAATAATAACATATCATATGGGCTTCCTCTTTTCCAGTTACTGTTCTGAGTGCTGAGTACATTTTGCTCTCATTTGTACCTCACAATAATGCCATGCATTATTGTGAACTCTTATTGTTTCTATTTTACTGAGACAACTGATGAGCAGAGTTTAGATAACTTGCCCAAGATCATAGGCACAGTCAATGGTGGTACTGATTGACATTTAAGCTGGAAGCAGAGTCTGAATTTCCAGCCAGTACACCATATACTAGAATCCATTCATGGAGTGACAGGAAAAGTTTTTGTAAGCAATATCCCCAGAAACAAAAGTAGATTTTGCACCCATGAAAAAGAACAGAATGCTATCTAAAAGAAATAAATTTTTTAAAAGCTCTTTAAATTAAAAAAAAATACAGTAGCACAAATAAAAACAGAAGAATTTAAACACAAAATTTGAGAAAATCTTTCAGAAACTAAAATAAAAATCAAAGAGATGAAAAACAGTATAGAAAAGACAAGAATCAGAGGTTTCACATCCAATTAACCTGTTTATGCAGGAGGTTGCAAATTTTTTTGTGTGAAAAATCAGACCTTGATGATGACCTTGGGCAGTAAGATTTAAATAACTCTCACAAGCTTAGTGTTCCAATAATGGAACACTAGGCATAAATGGATTAATAGGAGTTTCACAAACAGGAAAGAGATATAACAGAGGGGATAGCATTATCAAGGAAATCATAGAATAAACATTTTTGGTACTGCAGGACACATTCTCAGATTGAAAAGTCTGATTAAGAACCTAACACAATGAATGAAGAAAGACCCACATGAAGCAAGGCTTATCATCAGGAAGCCAGGGATAAAGAAAAGACCTTAAAAGTCTCTCAGAGAGAAAAATCAGTTCTCATTACAAGGATTCAGAATCTGGATCAGATTCCACTGAACCTCTCAACAGCAGCATGGACCCCGTTCCAGTCGGAGCACTGCCTTCAACATTCTGAGGGAAAATGATTTCCAACCTTGAGTTTGGCACTGTGCCAAGCAACAATCAAGCATGAGAACAGAATAAAGATATTTTTGACATGCAATACCTCAATATATTTACCTCTCAAGTCCTCCTTCTCAAGAGGCTGTTGAACTATTTGCTTCTTCAAAATGAGAGGGTAAATAAAAAAGAGGAGGACATGAAATCTAAACTATACAGGGCTGATTAAAAATGAGAAGGAATGGGAATACTCAGAAAAAAGCAGATGAAATTTCTAGTACCACAGCAGTTCAGGCTACAAAATCATTTTTGGTAAAGACTTGCAAGGGGAATAAAATTAGCCATTTGAGAGTAGGATGAACTAAGGAATCTCTGGAAAAATTCTTCTAGAGAGACAGTTTTGGGAATCTGTGTCTGTTTTGTAGGCAAAACAGCAACATTTGCCCTTTCCTGGTTATCCCTCACTCACACAAGAAACCTTATTTGAGACATAGGAAAAATAATCAAAATGAAAATAAAGTTATGTCTTCGAATCACATGTCAAGATTGCTCTTCACTAAATATTGAGCTTTATTGTCATTTGAATGAAGAGATACAGTTAGGAATAATAGATTATCTGCAATAGACCAGAGAAGCAAAAGGACAGACAGCCCCAGGAGGACTGTCTCCACGAAAGGAGAAGTACTACTGATAGTTCACCTAATATGTCTGATTTTACTGAGAGTTTAGCAGCAGTATCAGAAAATTTGAGATTGCGTAAATGATAGGCACATAGGAAACGAAGAAAACAAAACAGTGCATGGCTATTTCAAAGTTTAGGAATAATGGAAATTAATATGAGAAAAGAAATGTAAATTACAAAACATGGCATCTTTCAGCTGTGAGTGATAGGCACAGTGACATCAATGGAAATATTAAATATTAATTTAACCCAAAAGTCTGTTATAGAGTAAGAAGATGGAAGGAGGGACATGTATTTGTGGTGTGTGGTGAGAAGCGTGCATCAGACTGCTTAATCTTCATTCCTCTTACAGGGATATCATTCAATAATGATATCTAAAATTGAAAAGTCAATAAAGTGGGCAGGTAGTTTAGAAATTCGGAAGTACACATAAACAAATCAAGTGTGGAAGATCCTGCTTTTGAAGTGGGGTAATGCGGCAGGCAAGCTACTTTTATTAAAAGCTCTCTAAGTGCTATTTTACTTTATAAAAGCATGTATCTGTGCATTACTCTGATAAAATTAAAAATTAAATAGAATTGAAGCTCCAATGTAATAATATTTATCAAATATTTATCAGTATCTCCTACCTGTATTTATGATTGTGACTAGAAACTAAGAGCTGTTGCCCTGCTTGGTATGACTATGGATTGAACAGAAAACATCCTGTTGCAAGAAACCTGAATTCCCTTTATGGAACAGATTTCTTTCCACTGAAGCACTGAAGGACACTTTTAAATTGCTCTTGTTACCTGGAGTAGTAACACACTGGTCTACCGTCAGTCATTAATTTTCAAAATAGTTTATCAGTTAAAAGAGCATCATTTAGGAGTGCCTTGAGGAAACAAAGTCAAAGGCTAAAGCATTCAGAGGGTATAGAGTGAGGTAAATCTGGTCCTTGGGGCCCCACCTAGAAGGTCTGTCTGCAGAGACAGAGCTGAACAAGATGGGGAGAGGCTTCAGGCTGAGGTATAGCAGTGTCACCTGGAAAAGTTGGGCACCAGAGAAAGCGTGGGGGAAGATTGGATAGTAGTATTCGAAATAATACATTTTTCTATTTCATGGGTTTGCCATGTGCTTGTTTTGCAAAATTAAAGACCTCTGTGGTTTTACCCATTTAACAGACACATTTGGATTTAAATATCTGTAGAAGTATAAGAATTATCTTTATTTGCTTTGGAAAAACTTCAAAACAATAACTTCTTTTTCTAAATGTAGTGTCTTCTAAAATATTTAGTAACCTGATCCAAACAAGAAGGTCCTGATACAAACAGAAGTGTGAGGGGGGAAAAGGACAATGCATTTTTTTAAACTACAGTAGGAAAGGGAAGACTTGTTTTTATAGCCTACTGAAAAAATTATTAACATTATATTTGAAAATAGATTTAAGCAAGGTCTCTTGTTATCTTTCTAATTTCCTGAGTGAAACAGTAACCTTCCAGCTCATTCATACTAAAACTTCTGAGTTTCTCTCCTACAGTTAACTTGTAGGTTCACAAGATTGTTCTCTCAGCAACTTCTTTGGATTGGTGCCTAACTTCATGTAACACATACCTTTTTTATTGTTATGATATTTCAGCATCTCTAAGCTGTACTCATTTTTCTATCTTCTCATAGACTTTTTTTTTAAGAAATATATCCAGTATCATCCTCATCTCTTAATCCTCTATTCCTCCTAATCACTTCCTTTACCCAAAACCTCCTTCCAAATAACCTTTGTGTAAAGTAGAAACTACCTTTAAGGATATTCAAACCATTGGTTTTAACATTGTTGAAGGTGAAGTTAAGAATACATTTCAAACATTTTAAATATCCATAGTCAGTAAACTTTGGGAATGAAACCTAAAGAGATAATCAGAGAAACACACATTGGTATTTGCTATAGTGTTATTTAAAATTGAATTGAAATTACTTAAATGTTCATCAATAGTGGATTGGTAAAATATGTAAAATAGAATCTAATACGATACAGCACTTTAAGTGGTGAGTTGGAGATCTCTCTATCTAATCATCTACTTATATTTATATATTTTAAAGAGTATATTGTTAATTTTAAAACAGTATGGTATTATAGAGGAAATAAAATGTGTCTTCTACCCTCTTGTGGTCTCTGACTGGACCTAAAAGTCAAATTGACATAGATAGATGAACAAGAGAAAAGCACATATGTTTTATTAGAATGGTACATGTGCATGGGAATCCTCACAGGAAAATGAAACCATGAAGAAGGGACCAGAGCAGAAAGCATATGTACCTTTTGGACAAAGAAGTGATGAATTTGTGAAGAAATGACAAGACAAAGTGGTTTGGGCTAGGGGCAGTTAATTGTGGGGAAGTGATAAAACATAAAGTGGGGAAAACTAGTGGAGAGTAAGAGTTATTTTAGTGAATTTGTGTATATGGATTTATTTTAGTGTTGATTCCCAGTCTCTGCTGATAAGGATGTTCTTCACTTTTTGGTACAAGGAAGGCACCTTTTTCATAAGAAATTTTATGGGCTGTTTTTAAATAGAAAAGGGGCGGTCAGAAAGCCCTTCTAATGCCTAGTGTCTTCTAAGTGTCTTTTTATTTTTTTGAGACAGGATCTCACTCTGTCACCCAGGCTGGAGTGCAGAGGTGTAATCTTGGCTCACTGGAGCCTCCACCTCCTGGGTTCAAGCAATTCTCCAGCCTCAGCCTCCCAAGTAGCTGGGACTACAGGTGAGTACCACCACTTCTGGCTAATTTTTGTATTTTTTTGGTAGAGATGGGGTTTTGCCATGTTAGTTAGGCTGGTCTGAACTCCTGACCTCAAGTCATCGCCTACCTTGGCCTCCCAGAGTGCTGGGATTAAAGGTGTGAACCACCATGCCCAGCCCCAAGTGTCTTTAAATCAAAATAATCAGTATGGCAAAGGGACATATTTTGGGGTGGAGTGTCCTGAACTCCTTCAGTATTATCCCATTTGTTTTAAAAAATGTGTATGCCTAATGACTATCCATATAAATGTCTGAAAGGATGTTCATGAACATTTTCATAGTGGTATTCTTTGGGTACCTAGAAATATAGGTGGGTTGCATTGGGTTTAAACAATTTTTTAATGAATTCCCCTATTTTGTTTTGCTACAAGTAGGCATTTTTTTCATCAGAAAGAAAGAATAAGTTATTTTCATTTAAAAATACATATGGAAAATTAATTACTCTTTAAGTTCTCTACAAATCGTTTCAATAAAGAGTTTACCCTATTCTTGCTATATCTGAATTAATTATTTGGTAAAAATAGCTAAACAGCTTTCAAATTATAAAGCAATAGTCTTGGAAGCAGCTCCAAGATATTGCCCTGATCTTTGAGCGAGATAATGATTAAGTTAAATACTTTTATATATTTTTCCATGGGGATATATTTAGGGGCAGTGTTGGGAGTATAATTAAAAGGCCAACCATAAATCTTAAATGGAAACAGCAATGCCTTTTGGGCAGAGGCAGTAACTGCTTTCATACACTGAGTGAATATCACTAATGAGAACATTTTATTACATGTGCACAATGGAAGTCAAAATCTCACTGTTCCATGAACACATTGTGAAATAAAGTATGCCGACTTGTCAGAAACCCTAGGAATACAAATGTGAGTTTTAAATTTCTTAAGTAAGACAAAAGTGCAAAAGTTTTGACTGTACCATACACATACTTTCTGCTCATCAGCGGAAGTTAGCACAACTTGATTAGAAAAATTGACCAGAGAGAAACTGGAATATCTAGAACCTAAAGAAAGGTTGTATTCACCTGCAAAGCTCAAACTCATTGAAATACAAATGAAGTGGATTTCTCAGAGCTTTCAGAGTCCCTCATGTTAGTTCCTAGTTTTATCCAATTTCCTTGCCCGGCAGTAAATATGGATTGCTTTTGTAAAAATTTTTACTTTTATACTAATTGTTATTGCTCTTATTAGTGAGGACAAGTAGCTTGGATTAGGTCCAATTTAAGGTCTGTGGAAATTAGTTTGGTTTCCTTCCAGACCAAGCCAATGAAAATAACTGGTTCCATTCATTTATTAGTCCAGATAAACAGAGCCAGTTTTATTCTGGGCATAATGCTTATCTGTGTGACTGACCTGCACTGAAGCTGAGGGGAAGACAGAAACCATGAAAGGCAGAAACTGAAAAGTTGGCCTCTTTTCCCAAGAGCTAATTGTGTTCCAGAGCAAAGAGAAATATTACTCAGAGGAGCTGATGTTAAGAGCAATAGGCTCTCCAGTGTTTTGACCTTTGATAGGGAAAAGTCCAAGTAATTACTGATTAAAGTAATTTTACGGTGTATACTGCAAGAACAGTTTTTCTTAGTTTGTACTCAGCTTAAAGACACACAAGAATGCAAATGAAATTACTCACTAAGGCACTGCTCCCTATTTGAAAACAATACTTCTCTCTTTCCCAAACTGTGTGAAACATATTTCCTTTCAAAATTAGATTACCACTTTCTTTTATTTTGAGATCTTTAAAATAATTCTACAAGTTCTTGAACTACTTAGAAATGAACTTGTAATAAAATCAAGATTGGGAAATACTGGTTTATTAATTTGCGCATTAATTTCATGATCGCATATTACTTAGCCTCTAACTAGCCACTATGGAATTGACCAAAAATGGCTTATCTCCAGTAGTTATTCTTTCTTTAATTAAATAATTTTTAATAAAAATATATTAGCATGGTAAAAATCACATAATACAAAGGACAGGCAATGAAAAGTGTGCCTGCTGCGTAGTCCAGATTCCCATCCAGAAATAATCACTATTTGTACTTTCTTGCTGATCTTTTCAGAAATATTCCATGCATACATAGCATTCATGGGTACTAAATAAATATACAAAGCACAGATAAATATTTATGTCTCACAAATGGAAATCTTCCTTATACCTGTTCTATACTTTTCTTTCTCTCTTTCTTTTGTTTGTATTTGTGTTTTAGTTTAAAAACATGTCCTGGAGATCATTCCAAATAAGCTCATATAGATCTATATTATTCTTTTTAATGACTGAATAATATTAATTATATGGATATAACATAAATTAACTAGTTCTCTATTGATGGACAGTTGGGCTGTTACCTGCTTTTTTTCCCTATAAACAATGCTTCAAAAAACAATAAACATTCAGATATATATGTCTTTGCACATATGTATAAGTATGCATAAGTAGAATAAAATTCCAGAAGTGAAATTGCTCGGTCAAATCTCTCTGCTTCATTTTAAAAGCTCCCTGGGTAATACATTTGACAAAATTTTGTCTTCATTGGAATAACTTCACAATGAAAATATTAAAAAGCCAAGAAGCTCACTGTATAAGATAGAAACAGTGATGGGCATTGATTTAAGGTCAATAATATACTCATTTTTGCATGTTCAGTGCATTTTAAAAAATCAGCATATCGATGCAGCTAAACCAAAGAGAAAGGTTCTCCACAAGCTTATGCCCCTTTAAAACACATGCAACTTTCAGTTCCTGAAATAATTTGCCACCAAGTTGTGAAGAAGATACCTTCTAGAGCATTTAAAATTAAATTCTCTAGTAATTCAGTTGAGATCTGCAAGTCTCTATTGCCTGCCCACTCTTTACTAAGCCCACATAAACTGAAAAAAAAAAAAAGGATTCTCTACTATCCATGTACTGTAGGGACATGGGAGTGAGAGCAGGCAACTGAACAAAGAGTTTAATGAAAGAGCCCTATTTGGGGTCTACTTTCAGTGTAACTTGGAAAATTATTTATTACATTTCTTATATAACATAACTTTGTTTCATATGAGGTGATTTCTATTATATCACTTATCATGGGACAAAGCTCTGTTATATAACAGGTGATATAAGGAAAGTCATATTTCTCTAGCACATTGTAGGTATCAATAAATTGAAGGAAAAAAGGAAGGAGGAAGTTAAGGACAAAAGGACACAAAAAACAAAAACAGTCTCCAGCATGCATCATCCAAAAATATTTCCTTCATGTCTTATTCATCTTTGTGTCTCCATCGCTCATGTGATGTCCCCAAGTACACATCTTCCATCTCTCTTGACTGCTTTGCTTTTTCTGTCACATGCATACACACACACACACACACACACACACATTTTTTGCCCTTTCATGCTTCTATGCCTTTGCAACCATTGTTGGTTTCATCAGGAATGCCTTCCCTGCACTAATCCACCCAGCAATAGTCTACCTAATCTTGCATTGCTGACTCAAAGATCATTACCTCTCCTTCCAATCTGGAAGGTACACCCATGTCTTCCTCTAGGATTGCATGCTCCTAGGGGATATCTCTTCATTTTTTGAAGAGATGGGGTCTTGATATCATGCCCAGGCCATGATGAGGAGGCCATGTCTCTATTATAGTTTTTTTTTTTCTTCCTGATCCCTTATTCTCCTGAACTATCAATTGGACATATCTGATCTTTCTTGCAATATTTATTGCATACCATCTTTATTATGATTACTTGTGAATGTCACTTATGACTAGGCTATAATTTCTTTCATGTCTTCCCTAAAAATACAAGGAACATTTATATTTCTTACAATGTTTAGCACAGTGCACTATAATAAAAAATAGCATCTACTATTCAGGTAATATGGTAATTTAGTGGCTTATATTGTATCACTAAACACTTGGTAATAATAGCAAATGGTTATAGGGCTTACCATGTGTAGTCACTTATTAAAGTACTTTATATCATTAACCTATCTGTTTAATTTACAACTACTGAGAGGTCAGTTTGCTATTATCATTTCTATTTTCAGATGTGGAAACTGAGGTACTGATAAATTCAATAATTTGCCCAAGTTTAGTAGCTAAGTGTTAGCACCAGACTTCAAACTGAGGCAGTTTGGCTTCAGAGTCCATGCTCTAAGTCATTATACAAGACTGCCTTGAGGCCTGAGGAGATGTATACCTCAACGCTTTGGGCTAAACATCACAATTCCTATTTTAGAGTGGAGGCTTAGAGAAGTAAAATAACTTATTCACAGTCACCACAGCTCATTGGTGAAGATGGGTTCAAAATTATTTTTAACACTCAAAACCATACATTTTCTACTGCCTATGCTTCAACTGGAATCAAAGTTCTACTTCTCCCTCAGGCATGGCTCAAGTCGCAGTTTGTATTTTTCAGCAGAGGTTTTTGCCTGCCCAGCATCTGTTTCCCCCAAGCACACTGTTATTTCTTCAAGGATCTATCTCTTCTCACTCTCAGTCCACAGAGGCAGCATAAGATTTCTACTGCCCTTGTGTTTACATATCTTCTAGCCAGCAGGATATGAAGCTCCTGAGAACAGGGATTCCTCCCAACTTCCTCCTTGTCCTCCTTCCTTCCTTCTCCTCCTCCTTCTTCTCCTTCATTAAGGTGAATCTTATGCATGATACATAGTAGGAGTTGAAAATATTCATTGAATGAATTGCTTGCACATGGTACTTGCTCACTCAATGTTTGTGGGATTGAACTGTTTGTCAAATTCCATAGCAAATAAAACGGGGCTCACCAAAATGTTAGAATGTCAGTAGGCAGAGAGAGAGATTAAGTATCATATATGCCCCAGGAATCCTCTACTTCCTTGTACCATTCAAGGACAAGAGTATTTGAGGCACTGGAAGTTTCCAAGGCAGTTTTTATGGGAGGGACCACGTAGACTACCTAAGCATAATCTAACCTGTTAGTCATAAGGGAGTGACCATACTGACAGATTCCTCACCTTAAAGGGGGGAAAAACACAACATTCTCTGGATGGAGCAGTAAAGGGATTATGATACCTGTCTCAATGGCAAAAATCAAGTAATTCCTATGCAGTCTTGGACTGAATCAGATTAAGACATTTAGAGTTTCTAAATAGTAAAGAAGATTACAATGTCCATCCACCTTCTACCCTTCCAAAAATATAGTTAAACAAAGAAACCAAACAAAACAAACTCTAAGCCAAAAACAAATATAACAAAGTCCTGTGAAATTCCAATTTTTTTCCACTGATAACTTTTTATAAAAGCATCATATATCTATTTTCTTCCCCAAAAATTGTTTATAGGAGCCTTCCCTGCTGTGTCCTAAATATGTTCTTGATTTTTCTTTTGCATAGTTTTGTGCTGCCTCTAAGATGAAAAGCAATGGTGGTGTAAGTGCTGATACAGTCATGGAAAGGTAGCCTCTCAGATTATGTCCTCTGTCGCTGCACAGTGACCCTGACTTCAGACTTACTGGTCTACATAGATTCTCTGTTTCTAGAATACTATTCTATTCTATTCAATACTATAACAGACATTCACTTTCCTTGTTCAAAAACCACCAGTTATTTCCCATTATCCACAACAATATTGCCCTGAGTATTTTCTGAAGAAAGCAGTCGTAATCTTCCTAATATTCCTAACTTTGCACTGCATCTGCAGTACAGAAAAAGTGCTTTGAGGTCGCTCATATATGGGCCACTCTATCTCATTCATTGGGGATATCATATTACACTTATTATCATATAAAGGCCCTAATGGGTAAAGAAGGTGAACACAATGATAATATTGGAGTCCCAAACATTTGGCTTTGAGATACCATATTTATCAGGGAATGAGATAGAAATGAAGAAGGCCAGTGTAAATGAGGAAGTTAGACAAGATGCAAATAATTATATTACCATTATTCTTAGTACCACACTCTAGTTCCTGCTTCTAATTAAAGAACCTCATATTTCAATCAGTTACTGTCCACACTGCTGAGCCTAGTTTAGGATGATTATATTTTTGACTCTGCATAACAGAAAATTGTAGGAGTGGAGGTGAAAAAGTTCAAGGGAGAGGGGTATGAAAAAGGAAGTGTTTACCAAGAGAAAATTTAGCGTAGGTCTGCATTACTTCCTTGTGCAGCCATTGATACTTCTCGTTTTACTGATTTTAGTCTAAGTTTTCCATTTTATGTCTCTCTTTGCTGAAAGACAACAAGAGGAAAGCTGGGCCTGGAAAAGGATTGGCCCACAAGATAGTTTTAATAATGGCTAATATTTTGAGTGCTTACAATTCGCAGTCACAGTGCTAAGACTTTGATCATCTGACTAAACCCAGTGCTCATGATGTAGGCACTATTGTTAACCTAAGTTTACAAATGAGGAAATGGAAGCTTAGATTGGTTAAGAAAAAAATAAAACTAACCAAGGCACACAGCTGTGCTTTAATCACTATTCTAAAATGACAAATGAATGATGTGAGTATAATAACCTGAGATGAGACAATGGCTGAGTAAAAAGGGTCTTGGTCTAGGAATAAAAAGGCTCAGTTTTTCATCTGCCTTGATTATGGGGTTATTGTGAAAAATCAGCTAATGTCTCTTTTAAGGCCTCTGTAAATGTACACGAACCAAACAAACACAATGCATTACTCTAGTACACATAAGACATAATGGTTTGAGAATTAGGAAAATCCCATCAGAGAACTAAAATTGAGGGAGTCCACACTTAATATTAGAGGGAGAAAAATGGCTATATGACTATGTGATTAGGTATTCTGATGTTTGGGAAGTTGGGGCAGACAGAGGAGGATGGGCCCAAGATGCTTTGTAGGAAAGCAAAAAAGCAAAAGAGGAAATACCAGATGAGGATGAGTAGGTGTTGGCTAGCATAGCATGGAGATGTTTAGACAAAAAAAAAAAAAAAAAAAAAAAGGAAAAAGCAGCAGAAGGAGACAGAGACACCTAAAGCCCAATTCCAAACTAGAGAAACAAGGAAGTGGATTTTTCTCTGGCTGCTGGATTGTCTATGTTTGCCACTGTGGCTGCTGAAACAAATGCTAACCTACTTGGTCTTCTGCATATTTGTTTTGTGGATGCGTGGGCCATCTAGGTTCCGTCTATGGGCTTCGCTTGCTTTGCTTTTCTTTCCTCTCTTTCTCTCTTTCTTCCTTTCTTTCTTTCCTCACCTCTCCTTCCTCCCTCCTTCTCTCCTTCTCTCCTTCCCTTCCTTCCCTTCCTTCCCTTCCCTCCCTTCCCTCCCTTCCCTTCCCTTCCCTTCCCTTTCCTTTTGTTTCCTTCCTTCCTTCCTTCCTTCCTTCCTTCTTTCCTTCCTTCCTTCCTTCGTTCTTTCCCTCCCTCCCTCCCTCCTTGGAAGCTCATGAAGTTGAATTTGAGATTTTTGCCAAATATCTTAAACCAGTGGTCTTCAAATTTAGTAAGCATTGGAATCCCTGGGATTTGTTTGCCAGATTTAGCAATTAAAAGTATAGGACACTCCACTTAATTTGAATTTCAGATAAATAATAAATAACTTTTTAGTATAAGTATGTTCCAAATATTGCATGGGACAGACATACTTATACTAAAAATTATTCATTGTTTATCTTAAATTCAAATTTAACTGGATGTCCTATAATTTATCTGGCACCCCTAGCTGGGGGAAGCTTGTTAAAATACAGATTTACTAGTTTCAACTTCTAACTCTGTCAGTTAGTCTGAAATGGAGCCATGTGGGCCTCCAGGTGATTCCAGTGCAGCTTGTTCTTGGACAACACCTTGAGAGATACTGGTCAAGCTCGGATGATGCTGACTTGAGGATGAAACATTTCAGGAGGAGAGAAGGACACCTGGGAGAGAGGAGGGAGCTATGCATAACCATGGTAAACCCAGGGATGCTAGAAGACCTGGTCCTTGAGTAAGACCAGAAATAGCTCTGAGTGCTAGGACCCCAGTATGGTAACAAAAGAAGACATTGATTGAGCCCCACTGTTATCATTTAATCCTCTCAACAACCACATGAGAAAGATAACTCTTATTATTTGTATCTCATTAGATAAGGAAATAAGAGCTCAGGATTAATTAACTTGTCAAAGGTCGTATAGGTGGTACTGAGTGGAATCAGGGTTTGATCCAAGACTGGTTATTTCCAAAGTCCACATTCTGTGCCAGTCCTATGAAAAAATTGTAGGCTTGCAGAGTTTTGTCAATACAACTATGTATATATATTGCTAAGTTACCTAAAATATAGTCAGGGATGTGACATTTGCCCTCTGGAAGTGCTCAAACATCTCTACATTCTAATATATAACAGGCAAAGTGCCTGGGCATTTGTGAAAAGCCTAAAGATTTAAGCTACTAAAATATTTGGAGACTGATTAGTTGAGATATTGTTTAAGGAAAGCTTTTTTTAGTCTAGAAGCCTCAGCCACATTGCCAAACCCATCATCCTAAAAGAAAATATGTCAAGGGACCACTTCCTTTGGAGAATAGACCAACAATTCTCTCACCAGTTGACTCGAGACAGCTGAAAAGGCTCAGAAGAGAATGTCAGATAAGCCCACTAGATACAGGGAACAGGTCAGTGGAGGAATTGGAGCCAATTAGACTAGGCAATGGGGAAGGAGGGATATGACTTGGAAAAGGATTTGACTCAATAACTATGTGGTACATTGCACTATTATTCCAGATATTTACTGCTGTTCTCTGGGTTGTCTTGCTCCTGGCCCTGTCCTTCTCTGTGGGATGATTCCATGTGATGCATGTTGGCTAATGACATGTGGAAACTGTAATGGCCACTATACAATCCTCCAGGACCTCTTTTCTTCTGCCGTGAGATCAGAAATGTCCCAGAGAGGGGCTTCTCCCTCAACTAGGATCCCAGATGGATATCAATATATACCAGAGCCAAGCTGATTTGATATGCACATAATGTTAGCAAAAAAAAACAAGACAAAAAAAAGAAAGCCTCTGTTGTATTAGAGCTGACACTTTAGGGCTGTTTGTTACTGCAGAACAGCTTAGCTATCCTGACTGGTGAAATAAGAAAGCACGCTCTAAAGTCGAAGTTGCCTGAGCATGGAAAGGACTACTTGAGGAAGTGTTAGTTCCCATGGACTGGAAGTACTCGATACAGCTCTAATACCAGTTTGGAGGATGTTAAAGAAAAACAAAAACAAAAACAAAAAAATGTCCTGGAGAGAGGTGGATTGAAATTTTGGCTGAGTAGTTGGATCTTAATCTCTTCTCCATACCTGAGAGTCTATGCTATGTTAATGGAAGATACAAGTAGGTACAAACTGAACAAGACAAATTGTGTGGATCCATGCTTTCAACTCACTTGAAGAAGAGGAACACAGTGACATTAGGGTAGATTAGTATCAATTTGTGGTTACTGAAACATATACTTGTTTGAGAACAGGCTTCTGCAATGTAACTAAAAGGAGAGTTAAATATTTATATGGTTTGAGATTAACCATAAAAGACCTTCAGGGGAGGATTAGAACACAAGAATAGCTAGGGAAAGTGCAATTTGGTCACTACCATGAGCCTCTCCCCAGAACGCTGCTAACTGTTAGTTGTGCAGTGCCAAGCCACACACTTGGCCAGAGATCTGAGAAGACAGGGTCACAGGGTGGGATACCACCATTCCATCAGATCCACAGTGCCCAGAGAAATATCTGGGTAGTATTCATTCTCTTCTTCTCTCTCCTCTTTCCTGTTTATTCCCTTCATAATCCTGAGCTTTCACCCCTTCTTCCCTTTCATTCACCTCTCACTCTTAACTTCATCTCTCTTAATAATCTAATGTCTCATTATTTTCTCATCTGTCAATGATCTGACCTTGTTCCCATCCATTCATCCACATAAGTCACCAGTGAGAAAGCTAGGAATGAAAGAGCATAAAAACAAAGCAGAATTATAAGAGGGAAGATTTTATTCATAAAATGAATTAATCAGCATGTAGTGGTATGTGCACTATGTGCAAGCATGGCTTGGGGAGAAAAAGAGATCTTGTCCAAACTTCAGCTCCACTGCTTATGCCCTGGGTGGCCTTGAATGAATTTCTTAGCCTCTCAGTGTTCTCAGTTTTCTAACACTTAAGATGAGGCTAATAACTACCTAGCAGTGTTGTTGTGAAGATTAGGTAAAGTACATTATACCATTATCACATAATAGGCACCAAATAAAAGGTTGCTATTATAGATTACATAACATTTTAGTTCAATTTGGATCTGTGTTCACCACTTCTTATTTCAGCTTAAATGCATTAAAAGCTGGGACCATTTTCTGTTGGTATTTTTTCAGTGTCTACAATTTTGCTGGGCATAGGAAGGTTTACTAAGTATTCTAATACATGGAGCAAAAATTGACTTCTGGAAATATTCTATATTATTTTTAACATATAAATACATAATGGTCTAAATGCTTATCTTCCCCCAAATTTATATGTTGAAGCCCTAACCACTAGTGTGATGGTATTTGAATGTGGAACCTTTGGAGGGTGCTCAGGTTTAGATCAGGACATGAGGACGAAGTCCCCATGATGGAATTAGTGGCCTTATAAGAAAAGAAGAGAGGCCAGAGAACTGTCTCTCCACCATGCAAGGACACAGCAAGGGCACTAAGAGGAGATCATTTAAACCACCTAGTGCATCATATTTTGCTATAGTAGCCTACACTGACCAAGAACATGTATATTTATAATCTCTTTCTAGTTTTGTTCTCAGTAGCACCCCCATATTAGAAAAATTGAGTGAAATTTGGGGTACTGCCTTAGTGTTTAGAATTTGTAGTGTCAAAGATTTTTCTTATGATCTGAGTCCTATACACAAAGAAGAGAACAGGCACAATCCCAGCCTTTAAGAATTTTACATTCAAATAAACTAGGGCATTTAGGCAGATCCTTTCTCTCCCCTACCAAATTTCATTCCTCTGTGTCCTTTGCTACTAGAATTTAAGATTTTGTTTGAATTGTCAATATGCCTTTTCCTAGGCAATGTCTCACAATGGTGCCAAAAATGAGAATCTTGTTTTCTGCTTTTCCACTCTTTGAAATTTGTGGCCTTGAGATGTAAGGAGGAGTTGCTAAGAGAGCTTCCCGGAAAGCTTTTGCTTCTTTGACAAAAGGAGACAGATACAGCTAGCAGCCCCTCCCTCCATCCTGCCCTCGCTTGAGCATTCAAGTATTACTGGACAATAGCAGCCATTTTGTGACCCCGATATGACACTCACTGGGAAGGAAACCCAACACGTTGAAGATAGTGAACAGAAATATAAAAAGACAAGACAGGGATTGATTATAGTGTTGAATAACTGAAAGAAAGGCAGCAACCACCTACTTCTTGACTTGTTACATGAGAAAATAAACCTGACACTATGTTATATATTTCAAATCATAGCCAAATACATTTTCAATAAATACCAGATAAAAGGATAATGTATAGCAGAATTTCTGCTGATGTGAAATTTCAGGACAAGTAAACAATAGGGTGAAATATCTTTTGCATGGAAACAATGAAAAAGGGGAACGTTTTTCTGAGATGCTTTTTCTTTTGTTGTTGTTTGTTTTTGAGATGGAGTCTCACTGTGTCACCCAGTTTGGAGTGCAGTGATCCCATCTTGGTTCACTGTAGCCTCTGCCTCCCAGGTTCAAGCAATTCTCCTGCCTCAGCCTCCCAGGTAGCTGGGATTACAGGCATGAACCACCATACCTGTCTAATTTTTGTATTTTTAGTGGAGACGGGGTTTCACCATGTAGGCCAGGCTGGTCTAGAATTCCTGACCTCAAGTGATCTGCTTGCCTCCGCCTCCCAAAGTGCTGGGATTACAGGAATAAGCCACCGCACCAGCCCTGAGAAGCTTTTTCTATTATAAGGACACAATTTATGTGAGCAAATATAGCCTTCACCCTGCTAAGAAATGATAAGTAGAGAACAGCTGTCAGTGGTATTTTATAAAACAAATTTTGATTTTCAATATTTAGAATATTCTTAAAGTAGATATATTAGGGAACATAAAACTTTATATTTTAATCCTAAAAGGAGAAGAAAAAATGTAATACATACATTTCAAAACATAAACAGGGAATGCTAGATGGATATGGCTATCTGATGATGAAAGAAAGTTATTTTAGGGACAATTTTTATAGTAAATATTAGTTATGTGATGTTGGCAATTAACACATACAGTTTTTACCAGCTGTCACCACATTTGTCAATATCATGTGTTGCAATGCTTAAAGGAAACTAAGCATCAATACATTATATTTAAATTTTTTTTTAATTTGGCTGTAGTCTGATTTCTTATTTCTAACTAGTTATCCCCTTACCCCCATATCAGTTTATGTCCCCCTGCTAATTTGATTGTTTTGGAGTGCTTACCTTACTGCTAATTTCTACTGGGACATTATTTACCTCAGGATTAATTCAGTAATCTTCCATACTTTTTTAGTTTCATGAATCTCTGAGTTTTATGTTTCTGTGAAAAACCTTTAATACAAGCAGGTCTTACCTACAATTTTTTTTCATGCAAGTGTTTGATTATAGTTGGGCAGTTTGTATACCTTTCTTGTTGACTTCTTTTAAAATTGGCCTTCCTGTATTTGTAACACTTCTTTGGTCATTACAAAGTTTTCCAACTCAACACTTTGTGACTTGCTACGCTCAGAGGGATCAGAGCCAAGTACAGATGTACCAAAGACATTTCTTTAACATGTTTATCTATCTAGTTACAGTAGAAGTTTAGATTGTGCAACTAACTGATGTTTAAATGTGTTAGTCTTTCTGAAATTTGTCCCACAGAGTTATGATATAGAAGGATATGCATTAAATGATCAAATAGCAACCTTAATAGTAATTGAAATGAATTTTCTAAATTATCTTTAAATGATATTAGACTCTAATAGTAATAGAATCTAAAATTATTCTAAAATAAAATATTTACTTTAAAAAGAGGTAATACAGGAAATGTAAACCAAACCATCAAAGTCTTTTCTACTCAGAGGCTTTGCTTCTGTTTCATGCAGGGCCATCACATTCTTAGTCATAGTGAAAATTAGCCTCTTTCTCCCCATCAACTTGTAGGAGCTATGAGGGCAGGAAATGGACAGGTCTGGTTCACCTCAATATTCCCATCATCTATCACAGTGCCAGGCACATACTGACACCCTACAAATAGTTTGTAAATGAATGATATCATTCCTTACTTCAAAACTTCAATGGTTCCCCATTGTTTAATAATTTGGTGCAAATTCATCAAAGAGTATAAAGAGTGCCCAGTCTCTAGGCACTTTTCATACATGCCCTGTACCAGCTCAGCCAGAATAAAACAAGTCATGCCTACAACATACCTTAAGCTTTTTGGCTGTAAAGCATGCTTTGTGCAAAATCCTGATTTTCCACTTCACTCTTCCCCAGAAGATTCACCTTACCTTCTTTATAAAGACTCTTTTTGTCCCACTTAGCCAATAGGATTTCTTTCTTCTGTGCATTGCCAGAATATGTTTCTTATGGCTATTGACATATTTTGCTTGTGATTATACGTATCTTTGTTAATGTCTTATCCCCTCCATCTACATTGTAAGCTCCTTGAGGAAAGGGTGAATGAGTCCTTACTTTACTTCCCATGGCATAGTGTATACAGCAGGCATTTCATTCAGGCATGAGTGTATGTACTTGGTGCTTATATATGTTTGGACCATCAGAGTTCATACATATGAGAAGAAGGATACTAATGAAAGACATATCTTACTAGAGTTGCATAGTATAGTAAGCACATAGCTTCTACATCAGCTGGCATGAGCTGAATCCTCACTCTGCTGCTCACTAGCTTTGTTGCCTTGGGTAATTCACACAAATCTTCTAAAACTCAGTCTCCTCATCTGCAACATGATAGTAATATTATCTACCTGAAAAAGCTTTTGTACAAATTAGAGTATGTACAATTATTGGTACATATAATAAGCAATCATTAATATTCCATTGGTATTTTTATTATTATTTGAGGCACGATTTTTGATTTTTTTAATGGTGGATGCTTGCTTTGTGATATTGGATTGTAGATTAGAAAAGCATCTCTGTGCTGAGTATGTCTCCATCAACAAAGCAAAAACAATAGCCAAATATTTAGGGCCCAATATATTTTGCTCAGAAAACTCAGAAAATTTTTGCAATTCTCTATTTAAATTGCAATATAAACCTATGATATGTTTCTTATCATAGTACTTACTGCCCAATAATTTCTCATTAGGTTAATATCAATGATTGCTCATACATACACTAGGTTACTTATTTAGTATTGATAAAGCATATTAGTGAGTGCACTGCACCACTAAAATGAACACATAATGAAGTACCTAAACCACTTTATCTTAAATGCAAGATAGAGTCTTACAGATTTCTGGTTCTCATGGAAGACCATCAGGGGCCCACACATTAAAAACAGCAGAGTGCAAGAGCTGGGAGGGTACCACTCTAGGAACATTTTAAAATAATATTACCATTTGCTTGATTCTAATTTAAATAATTTGGAGTTCTTATAACATTGGTAAATTGTGAAAAGTAGGATATTTACACAAAGAGAGTATAAAAGAAATAATTTTTTGGAATTTTGCAATGCATTTCTTTTAAGGGACGTCATATTCTTATAGGCCTTCACTGATTAAAGAAATTTTATTAGATATAAATGAGAAGCATGTGCTTCTGGTAGTATTGTACCTAGAGGATTTTAGTTAAGTCAAGTCTGAACTTTTACAGCATTTGAAATATACTTAGTTGGATAGTTAATGGATCCTCTTCAACTTAAAGTAGATGATTGTTATAAGAGAAAAAATGTACAAAAAGTTACAGAGTAGACAAAAATATCTTAAATTCTTTTCCAATGTTCCAATTCTGATGATTTTTAGGAGTTACAGCCGAAGAAGTATCATTCATCCCTAAAATTGGTTTCTTGCATAACACATTATTTTGAATGTCACCAGTCAGCCCTTGGGCTTCTTTAAAAGACCAAAGACCAAGATTGAAAATAGAGTGAATGCATATTTTAGCCCTATAAATGAAGACATCAGAAGTGTAATAGAAGGCATATGAAAGATAAATACATTTGTTTTTCCATCTGTTAAGATAAAACTGGCTGGGCGCAGTGGCTCACGCCTGTAATCCCAGCACTTTGGGAGGCCAAGACGGGCGGATCACGAGGTCAGGAGATTGAGACCATCCTGGCTAACATGGTGAAACCCCGTCTGTACTAAAAATACAAAAAAATTAGCCGGGTGTGGTGGCAGGCACCTGTAGTCCCTGCTACTCGGGAGGCTGAGGCAGGAAAATGGCGTGAACCCGGGAGGCGGAGCTTGCAGTGAGCTGAGATTGCACCACTGCACTCCAGCCTGGGCTACAGAGCGAGACTCTGTCTCAAAAAAAAAAAAAAAAGATACAACTAAAACATTCTTCCCATTTTTTTCCTTAATATTTTGTTTCCTGGCAACAAATGACAAAAATTCCCAATCAACCACATCTTTCACAATTCTAGCTTTTCTGAAAAGCCAGTACTAATACTATTATTTAGATTTTTAGTATATAAAATCATTTTCAGAAAAGGAATTATGTATATTAAAAGGATATATCTATATATCGTGTATGTGTGTGTGCCTGTGTGTGTGTGTGAGAGAGAGATAAATTAGTAAAGAAGTATGCCATTAAAACCATAAGGGTGTGTTATATAAGCACTTTGGAAAATAATTGGCATTATCTGGTAAATTTGCTACTACCCAGCAATTTCACTGTTAGTTATTTTTCCAAGAGAAGCTCTTTCACATGCTCTTTAACCAGAAGGAGAGTATAAAAATATTCTTAGCAGCACTATTTGTAATCTCTGTCACACATACACATGCACCTGGAGATTTTTCAAATGTTCATCAAGAGCAGAATGGATTAACATAATATGGTGTGAAAGTTAATTAATTACAGCTACATGCAACAACATGTACGAATCTCATGTACCCAATTTTGGGCAAAAAAAATCAAGTAGCAAAATAATATCCATACACTTCATTAATATACAAAGCTGTAAAAAACATGAAATTAACCAGTATTTTGTTTAGGCACATGCAGTAAACCTCTAAAGACAAACAAGGAAATGATTGAACACAAAATTCAAAATTAGGAGGGGACAGGATCTGAGAGGGTCCCATGATAGATACAAAAATATTATTTTTCTTTAAGTAAGTAGTAAGTACATAGTTGTTTATTATATTATGATTCCTTATGTATTGCATGTATTTAGTAAGTGTTCCTTTGAAACTACTCAATATTTGGTAAAAGTATAAAACAAAGGGTGCTAATATTTATTGCCATTATTCTATCTAAGCAAAATATTTTAAAAGTAATATAATCCTTCAGTCTTTCATAACTCATCCACTTGTGTGTGGTCTGGAACATTATTTCATGATTTCTATGATATTATGGCAGTGTTTAATTGCTGTTTAAAAAAAAGATAAGATGGCAAAACTGGTAAGACCAGTTCATTGTGGTCTGTGAGGCTGCAAAAAGTCAAACTCCATAAAGCAAACTGACAGGCTCTCTCAGGTCTGTTGTGTTTCACAATATGAAGAAAGGAAAAGTTACTGTGAAATTACTTTTATAATTGAGATATTATAAAATATTTCTATTTATGAGGATTCTTTTCTTATTTTGATCGACCTTTTCATGAAATAATTTCTTATACTTTTAGAATGACTCTTTAAATGCCTCTGAAATTCCACATATCTAGTGGTTTGTATGTATTTCAATACAATTAAATGATAAAACTTACAGTTCTAGTTTTGATGTTAAATTTATTGTATCTTCTCATTTCACACTTTTGCTTCTGTCAAGAAATTGCTTTAGTTAAGAATCATTGGTCCAGAAGTCTTTCACTCTCAACTAAAGTTTATGGAGAGACTTAAAGGAGAGACCCTTATGTTTACATCAATATATCAATTTGGAAGAATTTTATTTATTTTTCTAGTTATAATTTAATAGACCAAATTATACTATTAATATTATAAAGAATTACTTTGGATCGTTTTAAAAATGATCCAAATCATTTTGGATATGTTTTTAAAATAACACATATGGCTGAGTGTGATAGGCTCATGCATGTAATTCCAGCACTTTGGGAGGCCTAGGCCAGCAGATTGCTTGAGGCCAGGAGTTCGAGACTAGCCTGGGCAACATTTAGTAGAAACACTGTCTGTACTAAAAATACAAAAATTAGCTGGGCATGGTGGCTACTTGGGAGGCAGGAGAATTGCTTGAACCCAGAAGGCAGAGGTTGCTGCGAGCCAAGATCATACCACTGCACTCCAGCCTGGGCAACAGAGTGAGACTCTATCTCAAAATAAATAAATAAATAAATAAATAAATAAACAGAAATAAAAATACCACATACCAAGTTATTATACAATTATACCAAAATTGTTACAATTTTTTAAAGAAACCTCATTATACTTAAAGTTATAAAGTACCCAAATGAACAAATAACGTTCCTATTCTTAAATGAAGCGTTGTGTCAACCCAATTTTGTACTCCCTTTTTCCTCTGAGTTATCTAGAGTTTCCTGTGTTCATCAATATTTTGGTTATAGAAATCAGTGTGTTTGCTTTTTGGTATGACACTGTTTCATAGCATCTTACATTTGAAGGAATCTCTACGTGAAGTGAAATTAACAATTTTGGCTTTATTATATTTGAAAATATTATAAAATGTATACATGAAAACAAAGCCTTCTATTGCTTAATACTTCCACATGTTACTCCTATATGAATGGAACAAAAACTGGGACAGTAGAAATTGTTTATGAATGCCAAAGGGCAAGCTAACGATGACAAATTATTCACCCTTGGATTCAAGGTAAAATTATTTTACAACTTCTATGATGTAGTTTATAGAACATGGGTTTTTGAGTCTGGCAGACCTGCTTTTACATTTCAGCTCTTTAGCTATGCATCTTTGAGCTTGTCACTGAGGTCTTCTCACCTGTTACATAGGGTTTTCCGGAGACTAAATGAGATAATGTAGGAATAATTCCTGGCACAGAGTTAATACTCAGTAAATGTCCTCCCAGCTCCCACATCCCAGCTCAAAGTGAGGAGTAAGATTTTCTCAGTGTAAGAATGTCAGGCCATTCAGGGGTTGCAATCCTAGTCTCTGATAAAACAGACTTTAAACCAACAAAGATCAAAAGAGACAAAGAAGGCCGTTACATAATGGTAAAGGGATTAATTCAACAAGAAGAGCTAACTATCCTAAATATATATGCACCCAATACAGGAGCACCCAGATTCATAAAGCAAGTCCTGAGTGACCTACAAAGAGACTTAGACTCCCACACATTAATAATGGGAGACTTTAACACCCCACTGTCAACATTAGACAGATCAACGAGACAGAAAGTCAACAAGGATACCCAGGAATTGAACTCAGCTCTGCACCAAGCAGACCTAATAGACATCTACAGAACTCTCCACCCCAAATCAACAGAATATACATTTTTTTCAGCACCACACCACACCTATTCCAAAATTGACCATATACTTGGAAGTAAAGCTCTCCTCAATAAATGTAAAAGAACAAAAATTGTAACAAACTGTCTCTCAGATCACAGTGCAGTCAAGCTAGAACTCAGGATTAAGAATCTCACTCAAAACTGCTCAACTACGTGGAAACTGAACAACCTGCTCCTGAATGACTACTGGGTACATAACGAAATGAAGGCAGAAATAAAGATGTTCTTTGAAACCAACGAGAACCAAGACACAACATACCAGAATCTCTGGGATGCATTCAAAGCAGTGTGTAGAGGGAAATTTATAGCACTAAATGCCCACAAGAGAAAGCAGGAAAGATCCAAAATTGACACCCTAACATCACAATTAAAAGAACTAGAAAAGCAAGAGCAAACACATTCAAAAACTAGCAGAAGGCAAGAAATAACTAAAATCAGAGCAGAACTGAAGGAAATAGAGACACAAAAAACCCTTCAAAAAATAAATGAATCCAGGAGCTGGTTTTTTGAAAGGATCAACAAAATTGATAGACCACTAGCAAGATTAATAAAGAAAAAAAGAGAGAAGAATCAAATAGATGCAATAAAAAATGATAAAGGGGATATCACCACCGATCCCACAGAAATACAAACTACCATCAGAGAATATTACAAACACCTCTATGCAAATAAACTAGAAAATCTAGAAGAAATGGATAAATTCCTCAACACATACACCCTCCCAAGACTAAACCAGGAAGAAGTTGAATCTCTGAATAGACCAATAACAGGAGCTGAAATTGTGGCAATAATCAATAGCTTACCAACCAAAAAAAGTCCAGGACCAGATGGGTTCACAGCCGAATTCTACCAGAGGTACAAGGAGGAGCTGGTACCATTCCTTCTGAAACTATTCCAATCAATAGAAAAAGAGGGAATCCTCCCTAACTCATTTTATGAGGCCAGCATCATCCTGATACCAAAGCCTGGCAGAGACACAACAAAAAAAGAGAATTTTAGACCAATATCCTTGATGAACATTGATGCAAAAATCCTCAATAAAATACTGGCAAACAGAATCCAGCAGCACATCAAAAAGCTTATCCACCATGATCAAGTGGGCTTCATCCCTGGGATGCAAGGCTGGTTCAATATACGCAAATCAATAAATGTAATCCAGCATATAAACAGAACCAAAGACAAAAACCACATGATTATCTCAATAGATGCAGAAAAGGCCTTTGACAAAATTCAACAACCCTTCATGCTAAAAACTCTCAATAAATTAGGAATTGATGGGACGTATCTCAAAATAATAAGAGCTATTTATGACAAACCCACAGCCAATATCATACTGAATGGGCAAAAACTAGAAGCATTCCCTTTGAAAACTGGCACAAGACAGGGATGCCCTCTCTCACCACTCCTATTCAACATAGTGTTGGAAGTTCTGGCCAGGGCAATTAGGCAGGAGAAGGAAATCAAGGGTATTCAATTAGGAAAAGAGGAAGTCAAATTGTCCCTGTTTGCAGATGACATGATAGTATATCTAGAAAACCCCATTGTCTCAGCCCAAAATCTCCTTAAGCTGATAAGCAACTTCAGCAAAGTCTCAGGATACAAAATCAATGTGCAAAAATCACAGGCATTCTTATACATCAATAACAGACAAACAGAGAGCCAAATCATGAGTGAACTCCCTTTCACAATTGCTTCAAAGAGAATAAAATACCTAGGAATCCAACTTACAAGGGATGTGAAAGACCTCTTCAAGGAGAACTACAAACCACTGCTCAAGGAAATAAAAGAGGATACAAACAAATGGAAGAACATTCCATGCTCATGGGTAGGAAGAATCAATATCATGAAAATGGCCATCCTTCCCAAGGTAATTTACAGATTCAATGCCATCCCCATCAAGCTACCAATGACTTTCTTCACAGAATTGGAAAAAACTACTTTAAAGTTGATATGGAACCAAAAACGAGCCCACATCGCCAAGTCAATCCTAAGCCAAAAGAACAAAGCTGGAGGCATCACGCTACCTGACTTCAAACTATACTACAAGGCTACAGTAACCAAAACAGCATGGTACTGGTACCAAAACAGAGATATAGATCAATGGAACAGAACAGAGCCGTCAGAAATAATGCCACATATCTACAAGTATCTGATCTTTGACAAACCTGACAAAAACAAGAAATGGGGAAAGGATTCCCTATTTAATAAATGGTGCTAGGAAAACTGGCTAGCCATATGTAGAAAGCTGAAACTGGATCCCTTCCTTACACCTTATCCAAAAATCAATTCAAGATGGATTAAAGACTTAAATGTTAGACCTAAAACCATAAAAACCCTAGAAGAAAACCTAGGCATTACCATTCAGGACATAGGCATGGGCAAGGACTTCATGTCTAAAACACCAAAAGCAATGGCAACAAAAGCCAGAATTGACAAATGGGATCTAATTAAACTCAAGAGCTTCTGCACAGCAAAAGAAACTACCATCAGAGTGAACAGGCAACCTACAAAATGGGAGAAAATTTTCGCAACCTACTCATCTGACAAAGGGCTAATATCCAGAATCTACAATGAACTCCAACAAATTTACAAGAAAAAAACAAACAACCCCATCAAAAAGTGGGCGAAGGACATGAACAGACACTTCTCAAAAGAAGACATTTATGCAGCCAAAAAACACATGAAAAAATGCTCACCATCACTGGCCATCAGAGAAATGCAAATCAAAACCACAATGAGATACCATCTCACACCAGTTAGAATGGCAATCATTAAAAAGTCAGGAAACAACAGGTGCTGGAGAGGATGTGGAGAAATAGGAACACTTTTACACTGTTGGTGGGACTGTAAACTAGTTCAACCCTTGTGGAAGTCAGTGTGGCGATTCCTCAGGGATCTAGAACTAGAAATTCCATTCGACCCAGCCATCCCATTACTGGGTATATACCCAAAGGACTATAAATCATGCTGCTATAAAGACACATGCACACGTTATGTTTATTGCCGCATTATTCACAATAGCAAAGACTTGGAACCAACCCAAATGTCCAACAATGATAGACTGGATTAAGAACATGTGGCACATATACACCATGGAATACTATGCAGCCATAAAAAATGATGAGTTCACATCCTTTGTAGGGACATGGATGAAATTGGAAATCATCATTCTCAGTAAACTATCGCAAGAACAAAAAACCAAACACCGCATGTTCTCACTCATAGGTGGGAATTGAACAATGAGAACACATGGACACAGGAAGGGGAACATCACACTTCGGGGACTGTTGTGGGGTGGGGGGAGGGGGGAGCGATAGCATTGGGAGGTATACCTAATGCTAGATGACGAGTTGGTGGGTGCAGCGCACCAGCATGGCACATGTATACATATGTAACTTACCTGCACATTGTGCACATGTACCATAAAACCTAAAGTATAATAATAATAATAATAAAAGAAAAGAAAAAAAAAAAAAAAAAGAATGTCAGGCCATTGCAAAGGACAACAAGCTACTTCCTTATCATCCAAAGCACTTTCCAGTGTTTTATGTGCAATAAATCACAGACCTCTGGAACCGTGCCCTGTTGTCGCCTCCCACACACTTCATAGATGTTTTCCTATGCACCTCTTGTATCCTTGGGGTTTAGGACAAGGGAGAGAAATAGTTGTCTCAGGGAATAGAAAAACTTACAGTGAATGAAGGAGATGGAAATTAACAAGCATCATCATCATCAGAAAATGATTTTAGAAAACATAAGTTGTGAATAACATGCTTCCTACATGAAATGTCAAAATAATAGAAAAATGATAGAAAAATGCTATCATGCAGTTTTCTAAGGTAAAAGACCAAAGGAAAACCTACTGATGCAGAACATTCAGCAGGTATTTCCTTTGTATTGATTTTGTGCGATAATTATCACTATGGAAGGCTTTATAGTGGGTGCCAGTTTCTAAAGACAGAACCAGGTATATAAGAAACTTAATCTAACATTATTTTCTTATGTCTATACCTAAGGTTATTTTTTCTCTCAAATCCCTGTTACACCATGTGACAATAGCTAAATCTCAGTAAAATCAGGGACTTTTCCTGTTTCACTGGAGATGCAGCTAATTCCATGGATCCTATCTAGCATAAGGTATGGGATGGGAGTGGTAAGATGCATTTGTATGAGAAAATTAGGCCATCGCAGGTATCCAGGCTTTCATGTTCTGACACTACACCCTGGTCCCAATGTCAGCAGCTGAAGACAACGGGCCCTTTGATTATGGTCTACATGGTTTATTTTTGTTTTGTATTATTACACAAAGCTTAAGTTTTACCAGTTCTTTGTGTTTCATCTAATATAAGGACTTTTTAAAAATAAAGGACCAGATAGTAAATGTTTTAGGCTTTGTGTACCATATGATCTCTGTCACAACTACCCAGCTCTGCTATTGTAGTGTCAAAGCAGCCATAGACAATAGGTAAATGTATGAGTTTGCCTCTTTTCCGATAAAAACTAATTTACAAAAACATGTGGATCTAAACCATTCTCACCTGCACTGAAAAACTGCTTTTGGGCTCTCTGCATCTTCCTGGGGCACATGAGGGCTGTGGGACTGCTTAAGGCCTGTCTGCCTCAGGACCCTCTTTAGAAATGTTTTCTGTTCTTACTTAACATTGGGCAAAGAATGACTCTGGGGTCTTACCAATCTCCAAGGTAGGGCCTATGACCCTAGCTTCACTTTTGTTGGTGAGTTCTCTCACCAGTCTGGTTTCAAAGGTCAAGATGCAGTACTAAACATCTTACTCTATGTAAATGGCGGTCCATGTAGTTGTGCAATATGGTATTCCAGCATGGTGAGAGTCTACAGGGCTTTTTCTCAGGTACATTGTCAATATCCACCTCCGACCCACGATCTTACCCCTGACTCTCTTCTCCTTTCTCTAAGCTGCACCAATATAATCAAGATTTGAGGTGGAAATAGAAAACTGGCTCAGACTGAGAACATATTCTTCAAAATATATGGTTTTTGGCATGGTTTTGTTCAGAGTCCTTCAAAGCTTAGACTTCTAAAATTCCAATACATTCGAGCTTTTGCATCTCAAAAGCTTTCTCGGTATGAACAGGAAGAGTACAAAGGATGTACAAATGCAAAAAAGTGCTTTTGTTCATGTTAAGAGACCAAACTTAGGTGAAACAGTTAAAACACTCTGTCAAAACTTACTGGCTTAAGACAACAACAAATTAGTATTTCTCATGATTCTGTGGGTTGACCAGGTGATTCTTCTGCTGGTATTTGCTTGGGTCCATCACCAGGTTGCATTGAGCTGGCAGGTGGCTGGGGGCTGTGCTCAGTGAGAGCATCTGGGAAGCTAAGCCTCTCACTCCACATGGCCTTTCACCCCAGACTTCTTCATGGTGTGGTGATCTCAGGGCAACATTCCAAGGGAGTGAAAGCAGAAAGTGAAAAATCTCTTTAAGACTTAGATCTGGAAGTCACACAACATCACTTCCACCATATTTGATTGCTCAAAGAAAGTCGCACAGCTACTCTAGATTAAAAGGTGAAGAAGCGGACTTTACCTTTGATGAGAAGAGCAGCAAGTCATATTCCAAAATGACATGCCTATTGGAGAGGGAGAAATTTGTAGCCGTGTTTTACAATTCAATACCAACTTTCTGTGAATCAAATACACGATGGATCTTCATGAAGGCTATGATTTTTACTAGAAAGTTTAGATAGTTATGCCAAACCTGTACAGAGTTTGCAGTGGGAGGAGAAGGAGAGACAAAGAAATTGGATGTTGCTCCTGGTTTAGCTTCTCTGCTACCTGTACATTCTCAGGAGTGAAGCCACTTCTTTAAATCTTGGGGAGAATGTGTCCCCAAAGATTCTCCTTGGATGTTCAGAAGATGTCCCACATGGATGACTTTTTTTTGCCTTCTACTCTTCCCCGTCCATCTTTAAAAAAATCATTTTCTAAGCCCTTTAACCCCTTCTCTACTACAATATCCCCATCCTCACTACCTTTTTATATGTTTTACACTAACTCTTCCAATAGAAACAAACTTCCTTCTCTTGCAGTGACTTGACTTTTTGTATGCAACCCCAAATGTCAGCTGCCTGTCAGGGACTCCTGTCCCTGAAGCTTTGCAGAGGGGAGAAAGGGAATGTGATCTTAGGGTCTGTTGACTTACTTGGGAATGGAGAATTGGCACATTCTGATTTTGTGCTTGGATGTAGGAAAGGAGTATGGTGATGGGATTCTACCTTGGGCAGTAAATGCCTTTTCTCCTGGTAAATAAAAAGTAAAATATATAAATATACAGAAAAAGTATAATTTCCTTCAAAATTCCCCTTCTAACATGCATAAAAATTATTTCTCTTTTTACCTTAATAACCAAATGCTATTTCTTTTGGCCTGTTACCTCAAACCTAATATGCTAAAAGAGCATTCTCATCCTCTATGGCTTGAATTCCTTAACAAATTATTCTAACTTATCTGGCAACAAATTATATCAAACCCAGGTAGCATCTCTCCGCAACTCTCCCTTTGTGTTATTGGAGAAAAGAGAGAGGTGAGGGCCAAAGGATAAAGGAAATTTACTTTATGCCAATGCATTGGAATTAAGAAATATCAGGGTGATTTGAACTGATCCAGGAGGCTTGTATTAGTCTTGTTCTTATGCTGCTAATAAAGACATACCCAAGACTGGGTAACTTATAAAGGAAAAAGGTTTAATTGACTCACAGTTCCACATGGCTGGGGAGGCCTCACAATCATGGCAGAAGGCGAATGAGGAGCAAAGTCACGTCTTACATGGTGGCAGGCAAGAAGAACTTGTGTAGGGGAACTCCAATTTATAAAACCATCAGATCTCATGAGACTTATTCACTACCACAAGAGCAGTATGAGGGAAACCAAACCACCACCATGATTCAATTATCTCCACCTGGTCCAATCCTTGACATGTGGGGATTATTATAATTCAAGGTGAGATTTGGGTGGGGACACAGCAAAACCATATCAAGGCTCTATGGGAGACTAGGGTCTTCAGTTGGGCTGGAGGGGATTTAGAGAGGAGGAAGAAAATCATATTAGAAGATACAAAGATTTTCACAGGTGGGAAACTGACTGTGGTATGATCAGAGGAAAATAAGAGATCTGAGTTTTTTAAAATAAGTGGGGTATTCTATTTCCATATTTCTAAAATTATAAGGTGTTCATTGAAAAGAACATTCTTTGTATGAAGGTCTGGTAGCTAGAATTAATATTCTTATTATTTTTCTTACCAATAGAAAATTGTAAATTGTTAATATGTATTCTATCTCTTGTTTTTGTGATATGATGCCTCTGATGATATTGTCATAGTTTAGGATCTGGATAATCGACACAACGTGGCTTAATAAAAGTTGGGGCTGGGCATGGTAGCTCCTGCCTATAAGCCCAGCACTACGGTAGGCTGAAGAAGGAGGATTGCTTGAGTCTAGGAGTTCGAGAACAGCCTGGGCAACATAGTAAGACCTCATCTCTCCAAAAATAAAATAAAATAAAATAAAATGAAATAAAATAAAATAAAATAAAATAAAATAAAAGCCAGACATGATGAAACATGCCTGTAGTCCCAGCTATTCAGGAGGCTGAGGTGGAAGGATCACTTGAGCCTGAGAGGTTGAGGATGCAGTGAGCGATGATTGCACCACTGTGATCCAGCCTGGGCAACAGAACAAGACCCTGTCTCAAAAGACAAAAATATCCCTGGCCTGGTGGCTCATGCGTGTAATCCCAGCATTTTGGGAGGCCGAGACAGGAGGATTGCTTGAGTTCAGGAGTTCAGTTACAGCCTGGGCAACATAGTGAAACCCCCATCTCTATATAAAACAAAAACAAAGTAAAAGTCAATCAGAAGAAAATTGTAATAAGTGTTTCAACAGATGAAGAGTATGATCATTATAGCACTGCTTGCAATAGCAAAATTTGGGAGCAATCTTCATTGCCCAACAGTAAGTGACAGATTAAATAAATCCTTACAAAGGGATATCAGGCAGCCATTAAAATAATACTGTAAAATACATTTATTGACATTAAATTATATGTTAAGTAGAAAACTCTGGCTACAAAACAAGTCCCCAGAATGATCTAGTTTTTATTTTACAAACCTGTCTCTGTATCCCTCTATGTTCCCCATTCCATGCCATGCCTCCTGCCAACTTTTTCAATAAAAAAAATCTGGAAAGATACATGATAGAAAAGGTCTGATAGCACTGATTCATCTTGGTATAAGGAATTCTGAGTATTTCAAAGCTAATTTCTTTGCATTTATGTGTATTTTCTGATTTCTCTGTAATGAATATTAATTTCTTTTCAATTTAAAGAAACATGTTACAGAAAAAGAGAAATCAATTTAGGAAAAGAGTGATGAGGGATACCTGAGTACATCACTGAGGTCAACATCATGCAAGACTATCGCCATAGTTTCCCACAAAATATTCTTTGGTGCCACTGTCAGAATTTAGAGCCAGTTAGATTGAATATTATTCTGACTCAGCATTACATTTCTTTTTGCTCTTATGCTAATGCTTAAAAGCTTGAAACAATGCACTCTATTCAATACATTTCATCAAATATTTATTGAGTGCCTACTATGTGCCAAGTACTAGGAATACAAGATTAGCAAGACATAGTTTTGTTGTAATCTAAGTCAACCTCTCATAGTATGTGTACCACTTTGAAAATGTGAGATGATTGTTCTGAGATTCTACAGGGGGAAGAATCATATAAAACAATGTCCAAAAAAGTTCATACTAAAATAACCTATTTATATTTTCACTGTTTTAACTCTTGCAATATTTTAAACACAATGTAGAATTATGTTGAATCATTATTTAAAAGATACCCGCATGTTTGTGGCTCTTCACTGTGATACCACCTCTATTCTCTGCTTGAATCAATAACATTTCAACACTTTTACTGCTTTGAGAAGAAATTATTCCAATCTGTTCAGTCTTTGAGCCAAATCTCTCAGTCTGACTTTGAGATCCTAACTAAAAGCTCTAGTTCCCTCATGAGGCAAAACTGTTTCTAGAGTATGTTTCAAAGCAAAGTTGTGTAACCAACAATTAAACAATTAACAAACTAAAATAGTTTAAAGTTAGGCTTAGTAACTTTACACATTTACTTATTACATTATATATTACAATTATTTTTTATGAATTAAAATTTTGATCTCAGTTAAATAATTTCAGTTTCTTCATCTTTCTTGTCCCATTAATTATTATTGCTATATCCAGAAGGTGATTTATTTATTTATTTATTTATTTGCCCAATTCTCTTGGCATGGAGTTTATATGAATCAGAATGTAAAGAAGCCTGGAGATCATCTTTTACCACTATTTTGTTTTGTGGAAGAGAATATTTAAGCCAGATGTAAAGTAATTTGTAGGAGTGTAAGTTGTTTCGCGTAGTGTCTTTTGAAATGTAGGTATGTGAAAGCTGGTAGCTATTGTTCTTAGAACTTTGCAATTCAGATTACCAGTCTAGTGTTCTTATCTGCCTTGGATGAGTTCTTCTCACTGTTGGGTAAAACCATTCTTTAGACCTGTAAATTGCTCAAGACACTAGGCATATTTTTTTATGGTACTTGATGGGTCAATTTATTCATTTAACACATATTTATTAAGTACCTACTAAGTGCCAGGTGCTGGTCTTGGCATTAATTTAAATGTTAACAGAAAGTATTAAGGAGTGAGTATTGTTTCAAATCCATACAAATGAGCATTTTGTGGCTAGTCGTGTGTCTGTGTGTGTGTGTATGGAATAAGTGTGTGTGTGTGTGTGCGCGAGAGAGAATGTTTGTTTCCTTCCTGTGTAAAATCTGCCCAGTTTTCTATCTTAACTGTCATTATATGTCAAACATATACTATTAAAATTAGCTTATTTCTGAAGCATGTCTACACTAAGGTTCCTGGGTTTTATTTTATGATGAAATGCTAATTTCTCATTATGAAACAAATTCTTTATTTCATAATTTTGAATAGGATGGTACTTTCAAAATCCTGCATCTGATTAGATTTGGGGCATTAAATATTTCAATATGACAATTTTTTTTCTGGTTCCTGCGGCATTTTAATTTTATTGTGACATAGAAAATTTTTTATTAATATTAAGACTTTGCTTTCAGAATGCTATGAAATAGTACAAGCAGTGTTGTGTAAAATAGTACAGGTGGAGCATCCCTAATCCACAGATCCAAAATCTGAAATGTTCCAAAATTCAAAACTTTTTGAGCACCAACATGACACCACAAGTTGAAAATTCCACACATAAGTACTTTACACAAACTTTCTTTCATGCATGAAATTATTTACAATGTTTTATAAAATTACCTTAAGGCTATGTGTATAAGGTGTATATGAAACATAAATGAATTTTGTGTTTAGACGGGTCTCATCCCCAAGATATATCTCTCTCTCTCTCACTCTCTCTCTTTCTCTTTCTCTCTATATATGACACTCAACGTGCACAAGTAATGCCACACTCAGAAAAACTGCTTCCTTCTTTAAATTGTCTGTCTCCATTGTAAAACTGACAGTCAAATTTTAGTAACTCCTGATCTTTTTTGTTTCTTCTGTTCTTTTTAGACTCCTCATCCAGCATTTTGGTCCTGTTTGCTGGCTCTCTCTTTTAATAGGTCTACCCTAGCTTCTCTTTTCAGTTGTTATTTGACGTTCCTAGTCTTGCTGTCAATGCATCTCAGTCCTTGGATTCCAGATTGTTATTCTATATCCATCTGCTCTGTCCTGATTGTCAGTGAAAGTGTTGCTCTTCGCCTGGTGGGACATCAAAACTCTGACAATCTTTGGCTCTTCATTCAGAGATGGGTGGTGCGTGAAAAAGGGTACAGGTTTCTTGGTTATACATTTGGGATACCTTACAAATTTTCCAAAGACTAACATTAACCTCCGGTTAGGGGTAAACGACAAAGTGGCACAACGAAGAAGAAGAAGGAGAAGGAGAAGAGAATTTGAGTACTTAGTATTTTCAGTTCTGGACCTGGACCTAAGGAAAAACATTACCAAGTTAGTATATCAATACACACAAGTATCTCCTGAACTATTTTTTTGTTTGTTTGTTTTTGGAGGGAAAGGGAGCTTGGCAATTGCTTGTAGGTACTGATATTAAAATGTTGCAAATACATGAAGGTTCCTTGGTGCTTGCAAAATAACCATGACATGTAAAACAAGCAAAGAACTACCTAGTTTACTAAAGTCTTAAACCCTAACTCATAGATGTCGTAGTATAAAATAGTACTATGGATGCTAAAACCAATGTCTTAGAGTAGTCAAATACTAAAGATACAGTTGTTGATACTATACTAACCTGTATTTTAAACCTTATTTTTAGGTCACGCATAGCACTAATAAAACAGTAAATAAGCACCATTAGAGCATGTCAAAATGTAGGAGGAAGGCCACAACTAAACTTCATAGTAAAACCTGCCACCATGTGATTAAACACGACACCAAAAAGTTTTTAGCTAGTTTTCTATTTATATCCCTAGATATCTTTGGGATAGGGACAAAGAAATGAGTTCATAGAAAGGTATAAAGGCCATTTTAAGTCCTGGTTTTGGGTGTGTCAATGTTTGTTGCAGCAGCAGAAGGAAGGCTGAAACAAAGTTGTGTCATAAATGGAACAAATACTGTTTAACAATTTTTTTGTCTTAAAAACAGTAAAACCCACCATCTTCCTGGAGTCTGCATTGTTCCCTTCCAGAATAGATGTTGAGCTTTTAAACAAACCTACAGTAGAAGCAAGCCCTCTCCAGGAAATCCCAATCTCTTTCCAAACAGGGACAGCAAATGTTCTCTCTGTTGTGGCTGTTTTTCCCTCTCCTCTGGGAATTGGTTTGCCTTCTGAGAGCATCCCAGGAAGGGGAGGTGCGCCCCAAATTGGCGAGGCTCTGCCAAATACCAAAGGCTCTTCTTTGGAAGAAGACTCCTCCTTTGGACGTGAGGCGCCCCTACCAGAGCGCCCGCGTACAGAAACGGAAACCACTAGCTGCGCTGAAGTGAGTCAAATGATGAAATCAAGACTGCACGGGAAGGAAGCTCACGAAACCTAACTGGTGACAGAAGCTGCTGAACCCTGCCCGAGGAAACCGCATGAGCCAGCAGTTGCTGCCCTCCCGAAGTGGTCCTCGGAGGCAGCGCACCCCTTCATTTTGGCAAACCGAGGAGGAAGGGAGGAACCGTGTGGGGGAAATCTAGAACTTCTGGTTCCCCAAGGACCCAGCAGACTGTGTTCTGGCTACAGGGTGATCACTGCCACCAGGTCAGTGCAGGATTCCTCCAATGTAGATGGGCCGGGAGCCACAACTTGCGCGGAGCAGCAGCCTCGCTGACCGCTCAGAGAGAAGCCGCGCGACAGCCAGGCTTGGCCGGGACGGCGCCCCCACCCTGCGCGCGCGGTCCAAGGTTCTCACCTGGAGCGCTCAGGTAGGGCTGGGGCGGGGCGGGAGGCTGGCGCGCAGGCGCGGGAGCGGGGCCTCGCCCCTGCCGACGTCGCAGGCTGGAGCTCACCTGGGAGACTCCAAGTGGAAGCCGAGCCTCGGTTGTGCCTCTCCAGGCAACGCGGGAGGCCCAGCGGGAAGGCAGGAGGCGGCTGCGGAGGAGGAGCTCTACTGAGCCGCAACTGTGGCGACAGCAACCGGAGTCGCAGCCGCCGCCACCTGCACCTGGCGCCCAGCCCACGTCCAGCGCCTGCCCGGCCGCCGCTTCCCGCCACCCTGCCCTGCCCACCCGCCAGGTAAGCCAGCGGCAGGCGGAGGGAGACGCGGTACCCCTGGGTGCGTTAGAGCAGGCGGGAGGACCGCCGCAGGGATTCACGTGTTGGGGACAGGGCTACGGTCCAGGTGGCCGGTTGGAGACGGTCTCGAGAGCAGTGTTTCGGTTGCCCCTGGAGAGACCCCGAAAGGGGCGCCCTGGGCCAAGGGGCAGGTGGCGCCCCGGGGGGGAGCCCGGTCACACCCTCTCGCCCAAGGTGCCCCCGCCAGTCACTATGGGGCGGCCCCTGAGGAGCTGGACCGAGACCAAAGACCTGGTGGCCCCGGACTTGCACTTGGGAGGGTCGCAGCGTGGGGACCCTGAGAGGGAGGGCCCGGCGGGAGGCGGGCGCGCTTCCACTCCGGCTAGCAGGTTGCCTGTCTTCTCCAGCCTCTCTGCCCGAGAGGACATCCCGCGACAGCGAAGGGCATGGCTTTGCCAGGCAACTTTCCCAGCCGGGGACCCCAAACAGTTCTAGGCTGCAAACCGCGGCCGCCGAGCCATTTAAATGGTTTCCGAGTGGTTTGGAAAGGGCTCTGTGGCCGGGACGCAGACACCCCTCTCTCTCTGTTTCGCCTCTGCACTTTTCCGGATGCGCTCTCCAAGCCAGAGTTGGGCCCACTTTCCTGATCAATGGAGAAGAGTTCTTTTCTTCCGTGGCGGGAAGAAATCCAACTGCCACGCACCAACCACTCACCATCTCGTTAGAGGACCTGTTGACTTAAGGACCTGTATATCGCGGCTATGGTTTGCCCGTGGCATATGACTCAAACGTTCAAAAAAACATTGTTTCAGGATCCTGCCACGTCTAAGCTTGGGTGTGCCAGGCCCAAATTCCTTTCCCTGCCTAATTAGGCTTTTCTGAAGCCTAAGAATTGAGGGTGAAACTGGCGCTTACCTTAGACTTTTATTTCCTTCTCTTTCCAACTCATCAAAGAAACTATTTCTGTTTTAAGAACCCCATCGAGTTACCAATATTTCCGATTCTTGAAAACGTTAAGTTAACATAACTTGCTATAGAAGTTACACTACATAATGAAGACATTTACAGTCAAATTCTATAGCTAAAAAATATTAAAGTGACAGCATTTTAATTAGAAAATCTCTGCTTGTGGGAAAATCTGTTGCTTCTTTTATTGTATATATTTTTCTTTGCGTTTGTGGCTAAAATCCATGAGGTTAAAGTCACACCCTGCCATTAGATTCTTTTTTTTTTTAAATTTAACTTTTAATATCTGAAGTCTAGCGCACATGTTAAACTTTCCAGGCAATTTGTACCGAGAATCTTTCTTTATATATTGCTTTAGCCAGCATTTTTACGTAGAAGTTTCTGATAATAATAACAATTCCACTAGATTTGTTTTGTTCTATCTCCACACATTTTAAAAATATATTTTAAATTGCACGTTTTACTTAAAATGCCTTATGCAACATGTAGTGGGGGTTTTTTTTCTTCTTCTTTTTAAGATTAGATGGAAATCTAAAAGCCAACCACAGCATAACATGATGTAATTATTAATTCAACCACGACTTTTCTACATTTCTTAAAAGACTCTCACCTGACCTCTTAATCTTGTCTCCATACAGAGAAATAAATGTGCTTAATACTGTTTCAATATGAGGTATAGGAGTTGTTCCCTGAATTTTGAATATTAGTCTTCATTACTTACTAGGCAGATGTTATCAGACTGTCTTTCCTCTTCACCTCTAGTGAGAAATGTAACATGTTTTCATTAGCTAGAGTAACAGTGTGACTTAATCTATCTGTTAAATAGGAAAAATAATACTTTCCTAGATTAAGATAACAAAGCCTTAAAAACAATCAGGAGTATCTTCCAGCCCTAGCATTCTCGGGATCCCTTTCTCACTTTGGAGATTCAATAGTCAAACCATCCATTTGTGAAAAATTGAAGCCAAGAGAGGTATTCTAACTTCATTTCACCCAGAGACGGCATGATCATTCCAGTGGCTTGACTCATGACTCCTGTATCTTACTTTGCACCACCCACATCCTCACTTATCGTAAGATGTTTATCTTTTTTCTTTCATATAATTTGTAAGGCCTTTGTAATTACAGAATAGTCCATTGCTGTTTCTTCAGCTCTGATTTACCCTCATTTCTACTTGTCAAAATGATGCCTGACTTCATGGAGACTACCCAGTGAAGGCATCATGCTCCTCTCATTGTGGAATAGCATGCATATTGGTGATGCCATGTCGGTTGAGATTTTTAGTTCCTTCTTGGTATTTCCAAGCCACAGTTAATTTTTTAAGTCAGTGTGGATAACATTATTTAGTCTTCTGATCTTTTTATTATATTGGCTTAAAATATATTTTATGAGGCAACTACCCAGTGCCTTTCATCCATTTGCTACACTCCAGATTTTTGGTTTCAAGCACACTTCCTTAACACTAAGTTTCTTTAAACTTTTTTTTCCTTTTACTGCAATCCTCAATAATTAATTTATTCTCTGCCTCAACTCTGTAAACTCCAATGTAAGTGTATATAAATGAAACAAGTTTTATTAATATAAAACAGTGCTTAACCTTACAACATGGATGTTCTTTATTTATTTTTAAAAATATTGGTCTAAACAATTAGACTGCTTTATGACCACGAAAGTGCTGGAGCCCACAATGTGAAAATAGCACTATTCTGTTGAATTTTTGTTTTTTTAAAGGCTGATTTTTCTACCAGCTTTCTTTTTCTCTGTCTCATACATGCATACACACACACACACACACACACACACACACACACACAGGCACACACCCACTCACATGAAAGAAAATAAATTATTTCTTAAAAACTTTACTGTAATCCTAATTAAACATGTATTGTAGGGCTTGAGGCTCCAGGACCTTGGTGCTAAATTAAATCTTTCAAATCTTAAGAACTGTATGAAACCTTGTTCATTATACATATTTTGTGTTAAATGGCTTCTCATCATGCTGTAGTGTATTTGGGAACAGGAAAAACCAGAAATATTTTTTTCTGAGGGGATTTTGATGATAAGAATTCATGAAATTTTGAGGGAGAAACATTCTGTCCAGCTCTATTCTAAACTCTTAAAGTTTTGTGACTGAGTTAGAGTTCTGGGTGGAGTCTGAAAATTTATTAGAGAAAACAGCCAGTTTATTATTTGGTTTATATTCTGTTAATATTTAATGCTTTTCTTTTTACTGTAAAACAAGTATAAGAGACAAATTATAGGAATTACACTCCCCCTCTCCACCAAAAGACTACATTGAGAGATTAAAATAGATCCCTAAATGATTTGTAGGAATGTAGTCTTGGAAGCTCTGATTGGATAATTAAGCCTTCTGTAGACACTTTCAATTTTAACCTGCCTTTACATTCTTGGTGGGTGAAATATTTCTCCTAAGGAAAATATTATCATATTTAGGATTTTAGAAATGATCAGTGCCTGAATCATCTTCACATGTATTCAGTTCTCTAGTCCATCAAGTGTAAAAATACATTTGGAATGATAGATACTTTATAGATATAAAATCCTATTGAAAAGGAAGGTATTTTCAATTACCTGTTCAATTATGCATTTAGTTAGTATCAAAATAATTCATACTATGTAATTTGGGTGAAATTTAAGACAACTCATGTACACTCAGGGGGAAAACTGAATTCAAATCAATTCCAGCAGTGGCAAGAGACAAAAGTACATTCACTTATTGCAAAGCAAAGACAAGTAGGACTCTGAATTCTAGGTCATTAGAGACTACTGGCAATTATATGACACTTCCTTGGGTCACTCTCAGAGTTGGGCTCTTATTTTTGGCACTAAAGAGAGAATATTCCCCCAAGTACACCTTTTCCCTATAATTGTTTCAGTTCCAGACTGTCCAAACTAATTTTCTTTTCTATATGATTGCCTATTGGACATCTTTAACATTTCTTCATTACTGGAGATTATATATGTTCAAACCAGAACCTTCATCTCATCAAAAAACAAACAAATGAACAAACAACCTGCTCACTTTCTGTATTCTACCTATAGATAGTAGTACATTGTACCATTTCTTATCTATAATTCAAAAATCAGCCTCTGAAAACAAAGCAAAACAAAATTTAACTCATTTGTTAGCAAAACTTGAACTCAATTGGAGCAAAGCCTGAGTGAACTGTCAGGAGGCTATTGTGATTTTGTATCCAACTTAGTGGATTATGTCCAGCTGCAGAAATAGTGCTGTTTGATTACATAATACTGCCCAGGCCCTGCTGGGGTACACACTTACATTGAGTATGTTAACCATATCACCTTTCTAACATCCAAAAAAAATCTGTTTTTTTTTTTTTTTTTTTATGAGACAAGGTCTTACTATGTTGCCCAGGCTGATCTTGAACTCCTGGACTCAAGTGATCCTTCCATGTCAGCTTTCCAAGTAGCTGAGACTACAGGCTGTCAAATCCTGAATTTTGAAACACGTTTTGCTGCAGAGATTTGAGGGAGTGAATCATAGATGTGTACCACCATCCAGGTGCCATACCAGAAATCCAGAGGTAATTTTAAACTCTTTTTCTTAGCCTCTACAACTGCTGTGGTCTGAATGTTTGTGTTTTTCCAAAATTCATATGTTGAAATCAAATCCAATGTATTGTTGTTAGGAGTAGGGTCTTTGGGAGGTGATTAGGTCATGAGGGCCTTGGCCTCGTGTGTTTTTGTAAAAGATAATGTCCTTATGAAAGAGGACTGAGAAGGCTTGTTAGCCTTCCGTGTGAGGATACATAGGAGGCCATCTATGAGGGATGTGCCCTCGCTAGAGATTGAATCTGCCAGCAGCTTGATCTTGGACTTCCCAGCTTTCCGGTTGTGAGTGGTATATTTGTGTTGTTTAAATTACCCAGTCTAAGGTATTTTGTTATAGCATGAACTAAGACAACAACCATTAGAACACTGAATCCACTTAACATTTTATACCTTTCTCCAAGCCATAAATTCTTCTTTCACTCCTACTGCTCTAGTTTAGGGTCTTAACTTAACATCTCTTAACTAAGGTATCATAGCTGCCTCCTACCTGGTATCTCAGCAGATAGTATTGTCATCCTCAAGTCCATCATCTGGAGGTTGAGGATGATCTTTTTAGAAATGTAAATTCCCTCTCTCACTTAAAATCCTTCAACAATTTTCTGTTGCTTACAGGATAGAACCCACAGCCCTTAAAATGGTCCCATGGGATCTGACACTTGCTTAACTCTGGATTGATACTCCATAAGCCGAAATTTTATTTCCCAGCAACAGACTTCTTGTTTTTTTTTTCTTGTGTGCTTTTCTTTTGCACTTCCCACTGCAGAGAGTGCCTTTCTTTCTACCTTTACCTCTATCTATAGCTCTTAATGTCTCCTAAAACTCAAAGAAGGTCTTGCCTCATTTGGGAAACTGTGTCCCCTCACCCACACCTCCACATATACCTGAGCAGGGTGAGGTGTCCTGTGTATACTTCTATTATTTGCTTGACACGATATAAATATAGTCTGCTTTTGCTCTTGTCTGTATATGTATATATATATATACACACACATAAACACACACACACCCCTTTTGGATTATTTGCAAAATATGCAAAATTTCTCTTTCCATTAAGCCTTTTGTGGAATAAAAATTTTGGAGTAGAAGTGTCGCAGAAAGGGGAGAGGCATCGGCAGGCAATATAAGTCAATCTGCCTTTTTTTTTTTTTTTTTTTGAGATGGTGTCTTGCTCTATCGCCCAGGCTGGAGTGCAGTGGCGCAATCTCGAATCACTGCAAGCTCCGCCTCCTAGGTTCATGCCATTCTCCTGCCTCAGCCTCCCAAGTAGCCGGGACTACAAGTGCCTGGCTAATTTTTTTTGTATCTTTAATAGAGATGGGGTTTCACCGTGTTAGCCAGGTTGGTCTTGATCTCCTGACCTCGTGAATCTGCCGCCTCAGCCTCCCAAAGTGCTGGGATTATAGGTGTGAGCCACTGTGCCTGGCCCAATCTGCCTTTTTAATGGGAAATAAACAAAGAAACTGGGGAGTATCGAACTTGTTTCACTGACTTAATTAGTCTATTTAATTTGGATTGCTGTTACTTCCATCTTATTGCTTTGAATTCTATTTTATTTTGGGGTCTTTTGGTTCTGTTCCAAGATCTTGGGGTTTTATCATTTAAAAGTGAAAAGTTAACTTTGTAATTGAAATGTCTTGCAGCTTTTGCTTATACATATTCCACAATTGAGTATATTATTATTGTTGAGGAGCTTAAAGGGAGCAGCCTTTACTTAAAAAATATAATTGAGTTAGACTAGACCAAAACCCTTTCCCAAACAAAGAAAAACAAAAATAAAATTAGGCAAAAGATTTCTTGGAATTACCAGTCCTCCTTTCATCTCTTTCTGGCTAGTCCTATGCCAAGTTCTGTAAGTTTTACCTTCTAAATGTTCCTCAAATCCATCTACTTTTATTCATTCCTATCTCTATCATCATCTCTTGCCTGGACTTTTGCCATGGCCTCCCTGTTTGTCTAGCTGAGCTCATTCTGGCTTCTTGCTTGTTGGTTCCTCACCCTGCACCCAGAGTGATCTTTTCAAAATATGTGGTTATGTTATACCCTGCATAAAGCCCTTCATGGCCCTTAAGATAAGGCAGACTCCTTAACATGCCCAAAGGCCTGGCATGATTTGGCTCCCATCAAACATATAGCACACTCATCATTGCTCCAGCTCTACCAATCTTTTTATATTGCTCTGTTCCTTCTGCCTCTAGGTCTTTGCAAGTGGTCTTCCTGGCCTGGAAGGCTCTTCCCTCCCCTTTTGGCCTAACTACTTAACATGCAGTCTTCAAATTCCACTTTGAGCTCCCACTTTTTCATCACTAACTGTAACTTGGAATTTTTCAACAGTCTCACCACATCCTTCCCCCTAACTATGGGTTAGAGTGAAGACTGTAGCCTAAAGAAATAAAGTCCTATTTAGTACCTGGGAGCATTAACTTATAAAAACAAAAGTTTCCCCACAAAGGAGGCAGACATTAATATATGACCCATATTTTTAAAAATAGATTTTAGTTATTAATGCCTTTATATTTTTATCAAGTAATAATAGTTTATATTTACTCTCATAATAAGTACTGGTCCTTATTTACTATTGAACACTTACATGGCAGGCATATTTTAAGCAATTTACATGTAAGTGTAAAACACTTACAAAGCAACCCTATGAGGTGCATGCTATTTTCCTCCCTATTTTAAAGATAGGAAAATTGAGAGATTAAGTAGTTTGCCTCTATTTACAAGGTTAGTGAAAGATTAGAGCCAAGACTCAAGTCCAAGCAGTACAATTCCAAATCCTGCACAGTTCGCCTTCTGTTTCCAGGAGTTCTGTGTCCATAGCCTCAAACAACCTTAGATTGAAAATATTCAGGAAAAAAGTAATGCAGCAATAAAAAATAATATAAAAAAGCACAGTATAACAACTATTTACACAATATTTACATTGAATTGGGCATTACAAGTAATCTAGAGATGATTTAATATAATTGGGATGATGTGCATAGGTTAAATCCAAATACTACATCATTTTATAAAAGCGACTTGAACATCTGCAGATGCTGGTATCCACAGGGGTTATGGAACCAGTCTCCTGCAGATACCAGGACATGACTGTACATTTATCCTGCTTACATGTAAATAAAATAGGGTTATTAAAAGACTTCCAACAACAATAAAAATCCAGTCAACTCTGCCCCTCCTTTCTCATCTCCCCAGTCCTGTTGCCTAAAAGCAACTACTTTCATTTATTTAAATGTTTCTTCTGGCCCTTACCTTTTCAAATAATATGCTTATACTGCTGTTTCTTAATGTATCAATATTTGGCAATATCTACTGACTTCCCATTGTGGTAGATAAATATTTAGCTCTTTCATACACAGCCACCTCTACTCTCCCTACTTGACCTCCCAATATAATTCTCACATTGTTTGTTTGCATTTTGTTATTTATTTACTGTGACTACATAGATATTGTTTACTACTGAGTCAAGCAAGCATATTACGAGTAGGATTCCTTACTTGTAAAATATTTTTTTTAATCTTAGAAATAATAATGATCTCATTTAAGAAAACACTTGGCTTAGTGTTTCCATACATCTGTTGGAGTACAATTTCTATGTACTCTAACATCTTTTCAGCTTGGTTTCCCATGTAGTCTAACATAACAGATTTATTGGTCCCTTACTGGAGCAATCTGTCCTCTTGTCCCCATTTGCACTGTTGTTCTCTAGGCCTGTTCCATGGTGGTTGTTTGGGATTTCTTTTTGGTGACATCTCTGGTAGAGCCTCTGTTCCTTAGATACTGTGACTTTTGTTTTTTATTCACACCCTCATTTGGATGAAACACATATCCACCACTAGCTTCCTGGAAAATGGTGCATGGAATTAAGAAATGTGAGATACTGCATGTCTAAAACTCTTTATTCTACCTTCACACATTTTCCTGTCTGTTTTATTTAATTCTTAAAAATGTGTTAGTAGTTGCAGTTGTTTGTGAACTCCAGTTGTTTGAAGTTCACAATTTTCAATAGTTAGGAAGGGTATATGATAAATCTTCCTTTCACTGTTGCCCTCTGACACCAGTTTTCTTCTCCAGAGGTAACCAATGCTATTTTTTAAAAATATAAAAACAATATGTATGTATTTTACCTCTTTTTAAAATACAAATAATTCTTGCTTTTTTAGTTCCCATTTAACTATATTGTGGCGATCATTTCATATCAGCATATAAATTGGCTATGTTTTTTACTTTGTATAATATTTAATCATATTACTCCATCATAATTTATGTCTTTCCCTATTGGTAGAGTTCTTGGTTGTTTCAACCCTTTGATATTAGAACAATGCTTTAATGTGCAAGTTACAGGTGTGCCATTTCACTAGTGCATTAGCATATCTATGGGATTTCTAGAAGTCATCCCCACATCTGATTGATGCTTTGATAGAGACCACAGTAGTAAGCAGCCCTGCAAGTTTGATAATTCTAAGTCAAATGAGATAAGGAGAAAGGGGGAAAAACACCTGATAGTAAATACTTAATGGCAGAGTGGGCTCATTTCTAGAGGACAATTAATAAAGCAGACAGGGTTTCTAATAGAAATTATTGTTTTCTTTGAGCTTTTTCAACATGACCTTTGTTTTTTCAGATGTGACCCATCATCTTGAACTGGATAAAACTTGTTTCTGTTGTGACCTCAGTCTCCTTCTTGTACTCTACCCTCTATCATTGCCTCTGTTAGTTTCACTGGCCTCTTGTCTCATATTTTTGAGTTCTAGGTCTACCACTAAGATAATGCAGAAGAGAGAGCACTCCATTTGCTAGCACCTTTCTTTTTCGGGATGGGGTCTTGATGTGTTTCCTAGGCTGGTTTTGAACTCCTGGGCTCAAGCAATCCTCTTGCCTCAGCCTCCTGAGTAGCTGGGATTACAAGCACCTAGCTAGCTAGCACCTTTTAACAAGTCCAGAACACATCCTTAACACCCATCACAACTTAACAACCTCCATAGCCTCCACATTGACTCATTTGCTGAGTTCAGCTAACTCTACTTCCAAAATCTGTTTCTAAGCTTCCATGCCACTTGTGTATATTTATCTCTTGCCTGGACTACTTTTAAGGGTATCCTAATTGCCTTTAGCCTCCTATCAGGTTTTTCTACCTCCCCCAAAATTCCATATCCAGCACAACTTCAACGATAATCATTCTAAACTTCCGTTCTCATTAGGTCGTCACCTTGCTTAAAACTCATCAGGGCCTCTCCCTTTGCCTAAAGAATTAAGTATAAATCCCACTGAATTGAGCACCCCACCCTCCCCTATTTGGAGCTTGGCATCCAGTGTGTGTTTAGTATGCCTCACTGTATATGGTAATTGACTATGCATGGTTCTGGGTAAAATTACCCTACTTGAGGCCAGCTGTTGATAGAAGAATTAAAGTTTAGGCTGAGACTGGTTTATTTCCAACCCAAATTTTATATTAAAGGAGGTTTTCTTGTGCCTTAACCATGAAGAGTAGATAATGCAGGAATTTTAGATGGTAGTTGGAGAAGTGGAGGGATATTGTTTGCTTCAAATTAGGCACATATATAGCCTAATCTTAAAGGTAGACACAGATTTTATGTATAATAAAAAATGATGTTATGGAAGACTTGAAAAGAATTCTGTTTTACATCTGGGGAGGTGGCAGCTAATGGGGAAGGGGTAAATATGGGGAGACTTATAAATATTGAGATTGAAGTCTTTTAGAATTTCTAGAGCAGAGGTTAGCAAACTATAGTTCTTAGACCAATTTGATCCACTACCTGTTTTTGAAAACAAAGTTTAATTGGAATGCAGCTATGATCATTCATTTACAAATTGTCTTTTTTGTACTACAACAGAATTGAATAGTTGCAGTAGAGACCATATGACCAGCAAAGCAAAAAAAAAAAAAAAATTGTTATCTAGTCCTTTACAAAAAGTTTGTCGACACTTTTTCTAGAGGGTAATGGAAGCTGAGAGATGGAGGAGGAGTATCTATCACATCAGCATTGGTAAACCTGTAGAAAGGTGAATGCAAAATGATAACAATTGAGCAAGCAATCTTCTTTATTCCTTCACTCCCTATTCCTTAATATTCTTGAGGCCTCAAAGGAAGAATGAATGGAGAGAAATTGCCTACTGCTTGTGTGTGTTTGGACTCCTTCAAAAAAGAATGTTTGGTTGCATTAATTGAATGCAACCTGTCCATCCTCCAAATACATGCCATGAAAAGGCCCAATAGACACTCCTTTCACTAAAGTATTAAGAAGTACATTAGTGAAGGGATTCCCTGCATCCATGAAAAAATCTGTGGCTGCTCTCCTTTGCAGACCATTGAAATTGGATCTCTGATTTTACTGGAGATGATGAAATTCCATGGTAGCAAAAGCCAAGTGGCGATAAGCCCTTATACACCAAACACAAAGTATATACATCTCCCACAATGAAAAACTGAGACATAGAGGTATCAGAAAACATCGGCTTGCAGATGTTTTTGACAGCTGAGATAATGTCTTTGGTATATGCCTAGTGGTAGCTAATGAATGAAATATGTAAGCAGTACTGTAGCACCCCTTCATCTATATAATAGGAAAAACTCTAGCTCTGGTAGCAAAAAAGTTAACTTTAGTTGCTACAATCAAGAGTTACAGCATCTCACTCAGTTTTCAGACCTAAGTCAATTCACACTCCCAAAGCTTTTCCCCAAAGGGACCTGTAGCCATTTACCAGAGACTATGCTTTGGGGAAAAGGAAATAATCAGACCTTTCATACTAATTCCTAGGGGGACCCAAAAATATTGTGGCCGACTGTTCAAAGTGGAGACTTACAGTGCTCAGGTAACAAATGGAGTCTTAGCTCCAGTTGTACTCATAGTGGGTCTAGGGGGTCAGCAGATCTAGCCTGTGCTTATTTCCCCAGTTCTTTAATGAATAATTGGAGTAGACATACTGGGTAACTGGCAGAATCTCCATATTGACTCTCTAAACCAAGCTTGTTTAACCTGTGGCCCATGGGCCACATGCAACCCTGGATAGCTTTGAATGTGGCCCAACGCAAATTTGTAAACTGTCTTAAAACATTATGAGATTTTTTTTTGTAATTCTTTTTTTCCCCAGCTCATCAGCTATCATAAGTGTTAGTGTGTTTTATGTGTGGCCCAAGACAATCCTTCCTCTTCTAATGTGGCCCAGGGAAACCAAAAGATTAGACACCCCTGCTAACCCATAGAGGGAGGACCACGTGATAGGAGAGCTAAGTAGAAGACTTTAGAATTTCCCCTTTCTTCAAAGATGGTAAATCAGAAGTAATAACATATCCCTGAGGAAACTGTCAAGATTGATGTCACTATCAAAGATTTGAAATAAGACTTGTGATATCTATCACATCCCCATTTAGCTCACTTATTTTGCCTTGGCAGAAGTTAAATGGATCTTAGAGAATGGCTGTAGACTACCCTAAACTTATTTATTGGGTGACTCCAAATGTAGTTGCTGACCCAGACGTAATATCTTTATCAAACCACATAGCCCCTGGCATTTGGTATGTAGCTATTGACTTAGTTAATATCTTTTTCTGCCAATTTACAAGGACCACCAAAAACAATTTGTTTTTATCTAGCAGGGCCAAAAATATGGCTTCGCAGTCTTGCCTCAGGGCTAGATCAATTCTTAATCTTAGTCATCGTAACATTTCACAAGCCATCACACTGATCCACTACATTGATGATATTATGCTGATTGTCTCTGATGAGAAGAAAGTAGCAAATACTTTAGATATCCTTGTAGAGCATGTAAGAATTAGAAGGTGATAAATCAGCCCCATAAAAATTCAGCAAAATTTCTGGGCATTCAGTAGCCACTACGCTCGATAGGCTTTTTTTTTTTTTTTTCTTTTTTGAGAGGGAGTCTCATTCTGTTGCCAAGGATGGAACACAGTGGTGGGATCTGGGGTCACTGCAACCTCCGCCTCCTGGGCTCAGGCAATGTTCTTACCTCAGCCTCTTGAGTAGCTGAGACCGTAGGTGAGCTCCACAACACCCGGCTAATTCACGTATTTTTTTTGTAGAGATGGGGTTTTGCCATATTACCCAGGCTGGTCTTGCACTCCTGGGCTCAAGCAATTCACCTACCTCAGTAGTGCTGTAATTACAGGCATGAGCCACTGCACCCAGCCTCAATAGTCATTTTTGAATTTGGGGGCAACATTTACAACATTTGAATATGCTACCTCAACCTGTTTACAGAGTAACTCATAAGGCTGCCAGTTTTTAATGATGATCAAAGTAGAAGAAGGCTCTGCAGCAAGCCCAGCAGTACAGGCTATGCTACCACTTCAGCTTTATGATCTAGCAAACTCAATGACTCTCTTAGTATCTGTGCCAAAGAGAAATGCTCTATGGAGCCTCTGGAAAGTGCCAATAGCAGAATCACAATGCAGACATCTAGGGTTTTGAAATAAATATTTTCTTCAGATAACTGTTTACTTTTTGATAAACAGCTTCTGACTTGCTACTAGGTAGATATTGAATGCATAATTATGGAGTGTCAGGTTATCATGTGGACCAAGTTTCCCATCATTATCTGGGTAAAATCTGACCTGTCTTGCCATAAGGTTGGCGATGTACAACAGCAATGTATCATTGAGTGGAAATAGTACATGAGACAGAACTAGAGCAGATCTGGATAATACAAACAAGTTGCATGAACCAGGGACTCAGACTTCTTTGGTAGCAACTCTAATGGCATTGCCTCGTCTCTTTCAACTCATGCCTGTGGCCTCTTGGCGATTCCCTTAGTCCAGTTGTTAGAAGAAAAAACAACAACAACAACAACAACAACAACAAAAAACAAACAAAAAAACCCCTCAAACCTGATTTGCAGATGAATCTGAACAATACACGAATACTACCCAAGATTAATGACTGTTTAGCACTATAGCCCTACTCATGAGTAACTGTGAATAATACTGGATAAGGAAAATTTTTTTTTGTAGGTAGAGATTTGAACAGTAAATATGGTTGTCCACTATGTTGGGAATGAGACATGCCTAGAAATACAGATCTATATTGGTCGTTGATGGGTAGTTGTTAATGGTTTTTATGGTCAGAGTTGGAAGGAACAGGATTGGAAGATCGGTGACAAGGTAGTTAGTTTGAGGAAGAGGTATGTGAATGAACCTTTCAAAATGAAAAGACCTTGAAAAAATTTGTATCCCCTCTGAGTGCCCACAAAAGCACATCCATTGCAGAGGAGGCTCTTAATAATCAAGTGGACAAAATGACACATTCTGCATGTCAGTCAGCCTCTCCAGCTGTCTCAGTGGGCCCATAAACAGGGGTCTTGGTCGGAAGACTGGAGCTGTGTATACATGGGCTCAGCAACATGGCTTCCCCTTTGTAAAGTTGACTGGGATAGCGCTGCTGCTGAGTTCCTAATCTGCAGAGTCCAACATTGAACCCCTGAGGGTATCAGCCAGCCCCTGGGTGGCAGGTTCATTACACTGGATTTCTTCCTTCATTGAGGGGGCAGAGACTTCTCCTCACTAGAATAGACAAGTATTCTAGATATGGATTTGCCCTTCCTTGACATCACCAACATCTGTGGACTCCTAGAATGCTTAAGGGCATGGTGAATACAAAGTAGTAGTTAGTGTAAGAAAGAAGCCATAGATATTCATTATGGCCTTGCAGCCAATTAGATAAGTGAGGGTTATTGTAGGTTTGCATATTTTTTCTTTTAAAATTTTTTTTTCAATCGGCTTTCTCAGGTTCAATGCACATTTTTTCTTTACCTCTTATATCTAGGTTTTTTTTGTATATATTAACAATTTTCTTCTCTCTCATTTTCATTTTAAAAAATGTTAAATAGAAGCTGTTGGAGATCAACTTTCCAATTTAGGTAACAGAATATTTAGTGGGTCTGTGACAGAATTTAAGGAGTAACTCAGAGTCACAGCAATGACTACAATAGGACTCTATGTCTCTCGTTTTTGAGGAGATAGAACTTCTTCACTTATAAAGAAGGAGTTAGACTTTGTTAGGTGAAATATAGAATTGTGTTGTTATTGTACAGGAGTTTCAGTGTGTGGGAGAGGATGCATGTGGAAGCTGAGTAGTCAAAAGTGTAGACTTTGCTGCTTATCAGTTTACCATGTCTTAGTTCCAAATTTACTGTATTAGCCTGCTGTGTAATAATGGAGCTGGGCCTTGTAAATTTCTTTTTTGCTGGCTCGTACACTGTTAAGCCTTGTCAGTAGAGGGCACTGGAGGGACACTGAAGTGGCTGAGGCTTCTCTTTCTGGTTTCTGTGATGCTCACTGGCTAAGCTCCTTTTGAGCATAGTTTTCCTCCACTGCTCACTCCCCAATATGATTTTCTCCAGTACTAGGTATCCACAGAACACAGCTTTTTCTAGAGTTGGTGTTCCCCACACACTGCACTTTCTTTAGTGCTTGATTTAGGCAGCAGTGGTGTACCCTTGAGGCACAGACACCATGGACCTGCTCTGTCACCCAAGTCACTGCTCCCCAAACTCTCTCCTCAGGTCCACACATGCCAACTCAGGGCCCCACAAGACTGGGTGTCTAGGGAGCCAGCTGCCCAACCTTTGTCCCAGGCAGCCAGCCCAGAGCCGTTGTTGCCTGTGTGGCACATGAAAGTGCACTAAACTCCTGCAGGGGACAACCTCTGTGATTCCAGATTCCCTCAGCAGCCAGCAGTTTTCCTCAGCACCTAGCTAGTTCTAGGGTTCTGTCCCCCGGCTGTGAATGGCCTCTTCTGGAACTTCAGGGGCAGATTTCTGGTAAGTCCCATGAATGAAGTACTTCTATGACTTTTTACCAGGTAGTCAAAGCTAGGGCATCTCCATAGACATCTCTGGATCTCAGCCCTGGTGAGAGGAGAGCCCTTCCTTGAACATTTATTTCAGCCCTAGGGGGAGTGGTTGCCCCTTATACTGTATTTACAACTCCTGCATTCTTTAGAATTCTCCTTAACTCTCACTAGGCAATTTCCTGTTACTCCAATCCTCTTTTAATACCAGATTGTATTAAACTCTCTCTGTTCAAATTAGCATGTGGTTTCTATCTCCTTACTAATCCAAAAGCCACCAACTATGTTTACAAGGTAAATAGATGGACAAATGTTTTAAAATGCAGTGCCTCTGCCGGGGGTGTGGGGAGGGGCAGGGAATACCAGTTACATGAATAATCTCTGGATCCACCTAAATCACTCCTCAGAATTCCTCTACTCTGTAGTATGACATAAGTAATCAATGTGTATCTTTCATACGTAATGTAAAAGTCATTCACAGGTGTAGATGTGGCAGGAAAGAGCATGTGAGCCCCTGAGTTTGTGACTCCCTTGACAGATAATGTAGTACCATAATTACTTGTTTGTGTCAAACTGTCAAGATAGAGTTGGCTAGCTCACAAATCAAGATTCTATCAGCAACCTTTCACATTCAGAGATGACGATGAGGGAGATGTCTATCTGACCAGGGGTAGCTGAGAAGTTGGATGTCTGACCCTGTCCTTCTCAGTATTGAAACCTGTGCCTCACGGTTGCTGATGGTTAACTCTGTCACTGAGCTTTTTGTCTCACAACATGCAGATATCTTTGTTCAGAAAGCTGTTCTTAGTTTATAACAATTGCAAGTAGTTTAGTTATCCACTGGTGGCATTGCCCAGCCACCCAGAGTAACTCTACTTTGCCTTTAGCTGAGAGAATGTGGCTGTGTCCATGCAGTTTGCTTTGCATCAGTGTTTGTCTCTTGTCATACATCCACATGCCACTTCCTGCTCAGAAGAAATGCTGCCAAGGATGTAAACATGAACTTAAACATAATCAAAACTAACAAACTACAGCAGCAAAACACCATGAAATTTGACCCACCAATAAATGCAAGCAGAAATGACTTTCTGCCACTCCTCTGTTCCCTAACACTTTAACCAGTAGATGAGGGGCACGTAATAAAACTTCTACCCAAGCACTTAAAGGTTTATTATCAGGGCAAGGTCTTTAAATTTTGTTTTTCTTTGTTTTGTTTTGAATTCAATTAGGAAATACAGATGGTAGATAATGTGTGGCAAAGATCCAATGAGTTTTATAATAATTCACAATAGTGTACTTTTCTTAATCTATAATCTATATTAGGATATTGGGATGTAATTTTGTTTTTTTTCTGCTTAGTGTGGTTACCCCTAACTCTTTACAGCATGCTTTAACTCAGTAGTAAGGAAGTTTTGTATACCAAATTAGACATCATGGCAATTAAATTCATCAGGAACCAGACTTTAAACCTCTGGAGTTGTAATGGTTTATTGTCACAAACATGGACACAAGAAGTGAGAGGAACCACTATCTTCTTATTTCATTAAATGTTACTTTCATGTAAAATTATAATGTTCTGCTTTCCACTACTTCAGAAAATTGCTTCAGTTGGAATTTTTAGGTTAAATGAACAACTAATATTTCTGCAACCTATGCTTCTCCACCTAGAGGGACAATCATGATGGATCTTACCTTGATATTTTCCCTTCTCGATTTGTGTTTAAACAAGATCCCCAGGTGATTCATAGTCACTTTAAAGTTTGAGACGCTGTAGTCTAGATAACTGGAAGCTACCACTTTTTAGTTAGATTATCTTAAATTTGTAAGATTTCAGATGGAAGCATATTTTTACCCCTGAGAATAATCCATTGATTTTAACACAGCGAGTGTCACAACCAGTTAAAATTGTGTATATTGCTTTAGCTTTTCACTTTATGAATTTTTTATTAATAACTTTTTACAATGGCTACATATGTACCAGGTTACAGATTAATAACTTTTTAAAACCAGGTCTCTGAATTTCACTCTTAGGAATTCATAAGAATTTAGAATTTAGAAGATCTCTGAATTTTTCTTTTTTTTTTTAGTTTTTAAAAACTATTTTATGATTTTTGACTTCTCTTCCTCTGTGAATCTGATCTTTGGTAATTAGCAAATAGCCATCTTGGATAGGTGTGTTTAAAGGTTTTAGAAAGAGTACAAGAAGAACAAACCCTTTGTCTGCTAATCATTTCTAATGTGCAAATATGACATGTTATATCCTGAGTTTGCTGTTGTGCTGATTTTTTTCTTATCAATTCTCAAACTTCCAAGTCCAACTGGAAGTTGACTGTACGAGAGATTTGTTTTGTTTCATGAGCTGCTTTTACATAGGGCTTCCAATTTGGCAGGTAGTACTGAAAAGAAACATGACATTATTCCCAGAAAAAGGAATTAAGAATCCTGGTTTAATTTTACTCATTTATTTATTGTGTATCTTTTGGCTTATGTCTTTTATTGTACAGGTATCAATTTTCCCATTTTTATGATTGGAATAAAATATTTTTAAAATGATTTTACAGAATCATAATTTGCAGTAAAACCTCAGTGCCTCATTTATATCAGTATAAGTCCCTGAGTCTTTTTGGAAAACTGTGGATCATTCTTGCTTTGGATTTTATCATATATCTCCATGTCTAAATATCTTCTATTCATTTACATCAAGAATCTATTTTGAAACACCCATCTTTGGCGTATTAGAAATTAGTAATGTGGTTGCCTTTGGACAGATACAACCCTTATCAGATGCTAGTTTTGATTTGCCCAAAATCTTGTGATCTAGACAAGTAATCTTAACCCTTGCTGCTTGTTAGAATTATCTGGAGAGCTTAAAGTAACAACAAAAGCAGAGTATATGCCCTGCCCCCACACCAATTAAATCAGAGGTGAAGCCTAAGGCACTTTATTTTTTAAGAGCTTTTCACTAATGTATATCCAGAATTGAAGACAGCTGATGGAGATGCTTAGTGTTGAGTGTCATTCAGCATTAATGGAAGCCTAATGTTGCACATTAACAGCAAAGTACAGAAAAGTCATAATGAAAATCCCATCGATGTTGGAATCTTTAAGTGATCAGGATTGATAAGAGAAGATTAATCCCTTCAGAAATAGTCTGAAAAGATCAAAACATCATCTTCCTACTTCTAGGCTCTGCCTCTGTAAGGTTCTCAACCTCTTAATCTTCCATTTTAAGATCTACAACCTTATTTTCAATCTTTATTACTGAAAAAGTGCTTTGAAAAGTTTTTAAAAATCATTTATTTGTAAAATATTACCCAATGATAGGAAGCTATTTGTAGTTTTTATGGTTTTTCCTCAGTTTTTTTTCTTATCACCTTTTATTTAGGATATCATTTTATTTTAGATAATTTTATTTTAGATTATTTTAGATAATTTCAGTTAAATTTATTTTAGATAATTTCAGTTAAAAGCTCAGGAGTTTACACTGAACTTGAGTTTGAACACAGTTAGAAAAATGCTGGTCTTAAACTGAACTGGCATGGCCAAGCCACTTAATCTCTTTGACTCTCCATATCTGTCAGTAAAATTGGAATAACAAAGGCTAGGTGCAGTAGCTCATGGCTGTAATCCCAGCACGTTGGGAGGCTGAGACAGGAGGATCCCTTGAGTTTGGGAGTTCAAGATCAGCCTGGCTGGGCAGCATAGTGAGACCTCATCTCTACAAAAAAAAAGAAAAAAAAAAAAAAGAAAAAGAAGAAGAAGAATACTTCACAATATTGCTGAGAGAATGAGAACTTGTGTATTAAATGTTATTTAATACCAGGGACCTAGTCAACATTTAACACAAGTTAAGTATTATTTTTGTTGTTGTTTCTGATGAAATCTTGGTCCTCTTTCTTCCTTTTTCCAGTCAACAAATTTTTCTGGGTGCCTACTATGTTACCAACATTGTGGTAAGTGCCAGAAAAACAGCCATGAATAAGATGCTATCCATGTCTCTCATGAGCTTTCCTTGACTCCTTTATCAGAAGCATCCCAAACTAAAACCTACTAATTGAGTGGGTCTTTACATAGATACACATGCACTCACAATGATAGGATTACTGTCCTTCTGATGAACAATTCCTCTAGTTTATGATTTATTCTAAAAAGAACTGTCTTCTATCTGCATCATTAATTCTGTCCTTCTTTTCAATTCCCACCCTATCCACAAGTATGATTTCTGACATAAAATGTTTTGGGAAAACTATCACTACTGTAGAAGAATCTAGTTCTGCCATATCCTCCTATTCTGTGCTTTCTCTGAACTATTTTTCCATGTTCTGTCAAAATATCTCAGGGAGTCCAGCTCAATTCTTCTCAAATTCCTAATTTAGCCTACTTCTAGCTACAGAAAAATTGAGTGTCACTGGATAGCCCTGGGGAAGGGGATTTTTGGTAGTCCTCTCAGGAACAGAAAGGAGGTGAACACAGGTTGATGAATATCTACCTTTTGTCAAGATACGGTTAGAGGCGATGAGGTTGTAGTTCATCAACTGGGAACCATTTCCCTGTGAGACCCCAACATTTTGACCATTCTTATCTTCCTGGAACCCCATAGATGAGGTTGCTGCCCTATTATTCTGGAAGTGCCCTGAATCCTAAGCCTTAGGATCTTGAAGGCATCACTACAACTATTCTCTCTGCCAAGATTCTCTTTTCATTTTTCACTACAGCCCATTAGGCCAGTGCTAATGAAGTTCAGTTTTAAAGGTCAACCAACTGTTGCACATTTAACATCTCTCAAGTGTGAGATAAGATTGTAAAATTACCTCCACTTGACATGGATAATTTATCTGTGTTTTCATTTGTCTTTTTTTTTTTTTTTTTTTTTACCACCCCTCCTTCGTAGGATTGGAAAAATTGGACTTTCCAGTCAGTCTCTTTTTTTCTATTCTTAAAAGTAGGTATTTCTCTATCGTCTTTGTTTTACATTACATTTACCCCAAGACTGACTCAAATTTTCATCTCTACTGCAGAGCTTTTTCCTAATTTCCAGTCGCATATATCTTTTTGCTCTTGGAAACTCACTTTGGAAGTTCCATTAGCATATTACATTTGCTATGTCCAAAACTGAACAAATTATCTCCTTAATTCCTACCCTGAATCTATACTTCTTCCTGTGTTTCTTGCCTTTGTTAATGTTATCACTTTACTTATTTGTATTAGTTTGTTCTCATGCTGCTAATAAAGACTTACCAGAGACTGGATAATTAATAAAGAAAAAGAGGTTTAATGGACTCACAACTTAACATGGCTGGGGAGACCTCACAATAATGGCAGAAGGTGAAAGAAGAGCAAAGGCATGTCTTACATGATGGCAGGCAAGAGAACATGTGCAGGGGAACTCCCATTTATAAAACCATCAGGTCTCGTGAGACTTATCCATGACCATGAAAAACAGCATGGGGGAGACCACCCCCATGATTCATTATCTCCATCTGCCCCTGCCCTTGACAGATGGGGATTATTACAATTTAAGGTGAGAATTGGGTGGGGACACAGCAAAACCATATCACCATTCATCTCCCATTCTTCCCTTTCTCTCACCAAATCCTATTGTTTGATTCCACTTCCTGGACTCTCTTGAAATCATTCCACTCCATCCTTTGACCCCTCTCATCTCATTAATATCCTTCACCTTTACTGGGGCTGAAAAACCTGTGATTTTTCTAAAACATAAATTTGATTGTGGTCTTTTCTTAAAAACAGTCCTCTCCATTCCATCTATTTTGGAAAAAATTGGTAATTTCCAAATTCACTGAAAGATGCACAAGGGTTTTTATGAACTGATCTTTAACTGACCTTTGAGCCACATCAGTTGTCATTCTCTCCCTGTGCCTTCCACTTATGCTGTACTCGAGGACTGACCATGCCTTTTCTTGCTTTTATGGTTTTGCATCTGACATTCCCTCTCTATTTTCCCTCCTGTCTACCTGCCTAAAATGTACTTGTATTTCAGGATTTTGCTCAACAGTGTCATCTCTAGGAAACTTTCCTTAACATTTCTCCTGACCTTCTACATTGTTTTCCTTTCTTTTTTTTTTTTTTTTTTTTTTTTGAGACAGAGTCTTGTCGTGCTATCCAGGCTGGAGTGCAGTGGCACAATCATAGCTCAATGCAGCCTTAACCTCTTGAGCTCAAGGCATCCTCCCACCTCAGCTACCTGAGTAGCTGGGACTACAGGCGTGCACCACCACATTTGACTAATTTTTGTATTTTTTTGTAGGATGGGGTCTTGCTATGTTGCCCAGGCTGGTCTCGAACTCCTGGTCTCAAGTGATCCTCTGGCCTCAGCTTCCTAAAGTGTTGGGATTATGGGCATGAGCCACTGTTCCAAGCCTGTGTAGCTTTCTTAGTCTCCTGTCATAGCACATATCACACTGCTTTGTGACTGTCCTCTGGCTTCCTATATTTCAATTCTGCTTCTTGAAGGTAAGGGCTATCTTTAATTTCTTAACCACAGCCTAGCACAACATTTGACACATAATTAATTACACAGCTGTCATAGTGTGGTTCTATAACTTCTTATATTCTTTTCAAAAGCTTAAGAGGTCATTTCATTTTTTACCTGAAGTTCATAAAGCAACCAAACCTGAGAAAGATTGGAATCTCACCTTTATGAGCAATATATGTCAGAATTGGGGTTATCTTTTGGAGCAGAAGTATCCACTCCATACTGAAAAGAATATAGAGCACTCCAATTAGAAATAGTATATAGAACTAAGTTCTGCCTATTTTGTTTATTCAGCTTAAAATTTCCTGCCAAAAGCCAGAGAATCCATCTTAGAACCTGGTTTTCTTATTTTAAATTTAGGGAGAACTTTGGAAGAGAAGTTAAAGAAGGTGTAAAAAGTTAATTTTCATTGCTGTAAATGATATTTTCTGTAAAATATGTTTAGACCTTAGGAAGAACAGGCATTTTCCCTCCCCTTTGTCCCTGCAAATTTCTTGACTGGCTATCACGGCTCATAGTATGTAATCGTTTCCTGAAAAGTCCTATTTTTCTTTTTCTTTGCTCCTGTTGTCCCATATTAGGGGTTAATAAACTTGCTGTCCTGTTCTGAGGGTCAATTGCAAGCAATATTTTATCAAACCAAATTCTGCTTTTTTAACTTTATGACTTCTATAGGCTCCCTACAGACACTTCAAGTAAAGCTAATGAATTCTCTTTTTACTATTAGATCTTGTATTTCTGTGAGCTATTAAAACTAGCTGTTATATAACAACAAATTAAATGCTGTTGATTTTCTTGTTTTTAGGGGTTCCTTCAGGATTCACAAGTACTATTGGGTTGGAAAATCTGGGAGAATGATAGTTTACTTATTGATGAAACTGCTCTATTATCGTTCATTAAGCTGGAGTAGATCACAGTTTGAGGGTAAACTACATAAAATGAAGGCCACTATTTTAGATGGATGCCTGATAGTACTTATCAGTATACCCTTGCTTCCTTATGGAGCTCTCTTTTTTGTAATTTATTTAATGAGGTCCTTTGATTCCTTGGTTATCAAGTGAAGATATTCTTTTTTAACTCAAAATATATTTATAAAATTAATTTTATACATAGTATATAGTGGATATTAGAGTTTAAAAAGAATGTATTTTTTAATGGAGACGAATATCAATATTTTTGCAACCCCAATAAATTGTAGTAAATTGTAACAATTATTTTCTTTCAAAAGTGTAATTTTCTTGAGGACAAGATATCTTTGTATTCTCATTAACCGTAAGAGTACATTGGTAGCTTATGTTCAGTTGTTGGTTAAATGAATGAATTGAGCCATGCCTGTAGGACTGAATAGCTACTAATACCATCTATCATTTCTGTTTATAGGTACTACCATTTAAAGATACCTGCTTCTCAGCAAATCTATGATAAAAAATATAAGTAACAGAAGAAGAAATAACTGTTATTTGTCAAGTGACAAGCTTTTAATGTCAGAATGGCTCACCTAAAGCGACTAGTAAAATTACACATTAAAAGACATTACCATAAAAGGTTCTGGAAGCTTGGTGCAGTAATTTTTTTGTTTATAATAGTTTTGGTTTTAATGCAAAGAGAAGTAAGTGTTCAATATTCCAAAGAGGAATCAAGGATGGAAAGAAACATGAAAAACAAAAACAAGATGTTGGATTTAATGCTAGAAGCTGTAAACAATATTAAGGATGCAATGCCAAAAATGCAAATAGGAGCACCTGTCAGGCAAAACATTGATGCTGGTGAGAGACCTTGTTTGCAAGGATATTATACAGCAGCAGAATTGAAGCCTGTCCTTGACCGTCCACCTCAGGATTCAAATGCACCTGGTGCTTCTGGTAAAGCATTCAAGACAACCAATTTAAGTGTTGAAGAGCAAAAGGAAAAGGAACGTGGGGAAGCTAAACACTGCTTTAATGCTTTTGCAAGTGACAGGATTTCTTTGCACCGAGATCTTGGACCAGACACTCGACCTCCTGAGTATGTTGAAGAATATTTATTGTTTATTCTTTATCACCAGGCTTTGCAAGGGAGAGAGGGGTGAGCTAAGGAAGTTATCTGTTTTTTTAGCTACTCTAAGGCAGAAAATCAGCAAATACTGTTTATTTAACCTGTTGTATTTATTTTTTGCTTATAATGATTGAGGCTACATATCCCTATTTACGCTTGGTGAGGCAGTGCAGATATGAAAAGTTATTAGCTTGGAAATTAGAAAACTGAATTCCAGATCTGACTGCTATCCACAAGGAAATCCTTTATTCCTAAATACTGTGGTTTTCTCATCTATTTAGGGGGAATTAGTGGACAATTTTTTCCGGAAGTAGAAGGTAGAGGAATTGTTTCCATTTCTCTGTGTATTTCTTTAGAATAAAAATGTTTAAAAATATGCCAAGATTTTGGAACTGTTGGATAATATTTTACATATGTATAAACCAATTCACAGACTTTGTGATTACTTTGACTCAAAGTTTTTGAGTACCTAATTATATTTCAGAATGCCCTATTTGTTGTAAACAATCCCGAGTAGCTGGGATTACAGGCGCCCGCCACCACAGCTGGCTAATTTTTTGCATTTTTAGTAGAAACGGGGTTTCACCATGTTGCCCAGGCTGGTCTTGAACTCCTGACCTCAGGTGATCCGCCTGCCTTGGCCTCCCAAAGTGCTGGGAGTACAGGCATGAGCCATTGCGCCTGGCCCACCCTCAGCAGATTGTTAATTATTATTATTATTATTATTATTATTATTTTGAGATGGAGTCTTTCTCTTTCACTGAGGCTGGAGTGCAGTGGTATGATCTCGGCTCACTGCAACCTCTGCCTCCCGGGTTCAAGTGATTCTCCAGTGTTGGGCTCCCGAGTAGCTGGGACTACAGGCGTGTGGCACCACGTCCAGCTAATTTTTGTATTTTTAATAGAGACGGGGTTTCACCATGTTGGCCAGGCTGGTCTCGAACTCCTGACCTCAGGTGATCCGCCCACCTCAGCCTCCCAAAGTGCTGGGATTACAGGCGTGAACCACTGCACCCAGCCCCTCAGTAGATTTTTAAGTGTACAAGATAGGCCAGGTTCGGTGGCTCACACCTGTAATCCCAGCACTTTGGGAGGCCGAGGAGGGCAGATCACCTGAGGTCAGGAGTTTGAGAGCAGCCTGGCCAACATGGTGAAACCCCGTCTCTATTAAAAATACAAAAATTAGCCAGACAGGGTGCTGTGTGCCTGTAGTCCCAGCTACTGGGGAGCCTGACGCTGGAGAATTGCTTGAACCTGGGGGGCAGAGGTTGAAGTGAGCAGAGATCCATGCCATTGCACTCCAGCCTGGGCGACAAGAATGAAACTCCATCTCCAAAAAAAAAAAGAGTACAAGATAAGCAAACCGGAAGCAAACAATGCGTATGTATTTTGCTTTGCTTTCTGGATATTAGAGAATTACATTTGGCAGTGAACTTGAAGATAACTTTTGGTCTATTGTTTCGCTCAGGTTTTTCTAGATTTAGGATTATCAATACCGGATCCAAGTATATGAGTCCCTTAACGTTGAAACTGTGTAGCTTAGATTTCTGTTGAGCTATTCTAATCTAATTGATTCAAGTTTAAGTTGCTCATAATTTTTAAATGAATGTGTAAAGAAACTAATATCTATAAAATATTCTAGCTGTTATAACAAGGCACATTATAGTTCCTTTTATACAGTAATAGATTAGAATGCAATATTGCACTTTACCGATTTGAGGAGAGGTTTTGACTGAAAAGTAATCTACATTAAAAATCAATAATCATGATTTTTATTCTTTTGACATGACAATCAGTGACAGCTCAAAATGAGCTTTTTTCTCCCAATATAGCATTAAGAAGCTGCAATAATTTTCAATAATGTTAATCGCTAAGTAAGTGAAAAACAAGTAAGCACATTAACAACATTTTTTGGTGGGAGTGAAGATTTAATTATTTCTTACTTTGGACAGGGTTTTGTACAGACGGTAAAGATTTGTTTTTTGACTTAGTGATCTGCCCGCCTTGGCCTCCCAAAGTGCTGGGATTAAAGGCATGAGCTACCGTGCCTGACCTGGCCAACATGGTGAAACCTCATCTCTACTAAAAATACATATATTAGGTGGGCATGGTGACATGCGCCAGTAGCCCCAGCTACTTGGGAGGCTGAGGCAGGAGAATCACTTGAACCCGGGAAGCGGAGGTTGCAGTAAGCCGAGATTGCACCATTGCACTCCAGCCTGGTGACAGAGCAAGACTCCGTCTCAAAAAAAAAAAAAAAAAAAAAAAAAAAAAAAAGATTTGTTTTTTACTTTGAATGTAACCAGTATCAGCAAATAACACATTTTCTGCAGAGTTGCTAATGTTTTCCATGCTCATTAGAAATATAGACCTAGTTTCTTCCAAAGCCAGATGGTCATGTGTGATAATTTAAGCATGTTTCTATGTGCCAGGTTTTTCAAATGGTTTGACTGGAATGATACAGTTACTTTGGCAAGTTATTTTAATTGCACTATTTTAAATATATAAAACAATTTTCAAAGCATACATTTAACATGTTGTTTCAAAATGAATGGGGTTTATGAAATTATATTGTGAAATTTTATTACTTGTATTAATGATATAACATGACATTTTTACTTGATAATGGTAATTATCAGTTAAGCAAATAAATCCTAGTTTAAACTGACGGAAAATCTTGCAAGATTAAAGTGATAACATTTTACTAGTATGAATTTTTGTGTAATTTTATACTTTAAATCTTCAAAACCATTTTATAATTATCGATTAATACTATATTAATTAACCACATAGCAAATAAAGGTAGGAAAAAAATCTTATACTCAACATTTCACTTTCTCCTCAAAATGCTTATAACAAATCATAGGTTTCCTCTTTTTTTTTCCTTTAAAAATAAAATACAATACGGAATTTTTCATAATTTTTACTTCTAGTTTATGTTGGTTATAAACTTGTATGGGTTCAAAATATAAGCTTATATTTAGTCATTTATTTCTGTGTAATTGTGGTTCAAGTGTGTATATGGATAGTTTGTGTTTGAGCTTTTTTATTAATTGGTAGTTTATCCAAAATTCAATTTAGAATAAATAATTTGTTTTTATTTATGAATGATGAAGAAGGTGCTTATTTTTTCTGCCCATGCACCTGTATCATGCTTTGAAATCATGAAGAAACTGAAGAGCAATGCCACTTTCACTCAGAACCCATCCTCTCCTTTTTCTAATCTGTTGTTGACATCTTCTCTTGATATTTTACCCCAATCCAACTCCTTTTTTTATCACTACAAATATTCCATTCTAAAGACTTGCTGTTAGAAAAGGGTATCAGAGACATTCCTGTTGAGGTATGACTATGAAAGTAATTAATGGGATAATTTGTGTATCTTTTTTTAGGGCGGTTTTCTCAGGCCCCTAATATCACACTGGAGGCTACAGTTTCCCCATTGGCCCTGGCAGAGGAACTGAAGGGTGTTGGGCTCTTATCTCCATGAGTAAATGATTTACTTCCTTATCTTTGTGTTTGAGCAACACTGTTTAATTGTTCACACACTGTATTTACTGTGCCTTTTGACTGTAAGGGAGGATTTCATAGTCTGTTGTCCAAAATTGTACAGCCATTTATGGTTTTTAAGTGACCTTAAAGATATAGTTGCTTTATTTGCTTATCTTTCCCATAAACCTCACACAGTTTTATTTTATGTCCCAGTGACTTGAAGCCCTCTCCTATATGTTCTTTCATTTAATCCTCACCTCCATTCAGCAGGCTTGGAACTGTGGTTATCTCTACATCTCTAGCCTCAAAGGCTGGAGACTATGCAGACTCACCTGTACCCCAGTGGCTTAATATGAAGATATTTTTCATTGAGGAAAGACATTCCTACACAAATGAATTTGAGATCAATTTATAACTAATGTTTTTAGCTAATGGATAGTACCACTAATCAGTCAAGGGCACTTAGGGTCTCTCTCCCTGTGCCCAATCAATGTTTTAGATGGTGACATGAGCACAGGACTTTTAACATGGATTTAGGTCTTTATTTAGATCTTTATTTCTATGTATTTTTTAAAGGGTTTTTTAAATGCTAGTCTTATTTAATAGTAGATCAAATTATTGGAGCAAAATCTTTAACACATGGCAAATGGCAGTACTTAATAAGTATTTGCTGAATGATGAACATCATAAAAACATAGATTTAGGCTGGACATGATGGCTCACGCCTATAATCCCAACACTATGGGAGGCTGAGGCAGGAAGATTGCTTGAGGTCAGGAGTTCAAGACCAGCCTGGGCAACATCACAGACTGTCTCTATTTTAAATAAAAATAAGAAGAAGAACATAGGTTTTACAATAAAACTATTTTTTCCCTTTTGATTCTGTGTACAGATTAAGTAAATTGATTCAATAAATCTAGGAAATACTTAAGAAACCTATATTACATAGTTAGGTAAATATCTAATTAAAGATAATCTTTATAAAAATGATTTAATAGGGTGGGCGCAGTGGCACACGTCTGTAATCCCAGCACTTTGGGAGGCCGAGGCGGGTGGATAACGAGGTCAGGTGATCGAGACCATCCTGGCTAACATGGTAAAACCCCGTCTCTACTAAAAATACCAAAAATTAGCCGGGCGTGGTGGCGGGCGCCTGTAGTCCCAGCTACTCGGGAGGCTGAGGCAGGAGAAATGTGTGAACCTGGGAGGTGAAGCTTGCAGTGAGCCGAGATCACGCCACTGCACTCCAGCCTGGGCGACAGAGTGAGAGTCCATCAAAAAAAAAAAAATTAATAAAGTGGTACAATTTTTAAAGTTGCATATATGAAAAATGGATGATTTCTGCATGAAATAAGAAAAATTTGGTTTTTATTTGAGCAATTATAAGGATTTGTCATTTTTACGTGCTGTCTCATTGTAGGTTATTTTCACTATTTAAAATGTTATTTGCATTTAAAATTATATTGTTGAGAAAGCTATAACAACATGTTGTAATCCTTGATATGTTGTCATCTCTGTTGTAGACATCATCTCTGGGTGAGTGATTTGCTTGTAAAAAAATTGTTTTGATTTATTTACGTTTTATATAGCATTGAGATTATATTACATAGAAGAAAACTATCATTTTTCAGTGATAAAGATTCAATAATGATAATGTTAGCAATGGTATAGCTGTGAAATAAAATAATAAAATTTGTAATTGTTTTTCTACTTCTTTGACTTCTTCTAGATGTATTGAACAAAAATTTAAGCGCTGCCCTCCCCTGCCCACCACCAGTGTCATAATAGTTTTTCATAATGAAGCGTGGTCCACGTTGCTTAGAACTGTCCACAGTGTGCTCTATTCTTCACCTGCAATACTGCTGAAGGAAATCATTTTGGTGGATGATGCTAGTGTAGATGGTAAGAAAGCACATGCAAATTAGATTGTTTCCCAAATCCGTATGGTGGTATCTACAGTCTACTTGGTTATATGGTGCTCTCTGTATGCCATCTCAGAGCTTGAATATAATAGTTTGGATAGTGGGTATGCTGAATGAAATTAGAATCCAAGGATGGACATATTCAAATATTTTCAAATGCAGAAATGTATGAAACACCATTATTCGTAACTATGTAGTCCTCAATGTGAGACTGTTATTATAAGGCATAGAGGTTAAGAGCACAGACTTGAGCCTTTGAGTCAGGCTGCCTTGATTTGAATCCCAGCTCTTTTCCTAACCAACTATATGACTTGGGCAAGTTACTCAACCTCTCTGCTGTGATTTATCAGCAAAATGGGAATAATGCCATATTTCATCAAGCATATTATGTGTCGTTAATTTATAAATCACTAGAGAAAACCCACAGCTAATTAAACTTAACATGTCATTGATTATAAGAAATTGATTATAAGAAGAATCCAATTGTGTAGCTTAAAATTGAGGAAATACAGAACTAGTACATAACTTCTAGAGTTGTTTTAAAGACTAAATGAGTTAATATAAATAATATATCAATAAATAATATAAATGAATAGTTAAAAATCACTAAAGAGTCACCATGTTCTATTTTATTTCGGTGTTCTTAAATATTCCAATATTACTTACAATGTTAGCCAAATTCTTTAGTACATTTCCACTTAAAATTGGAAGTCAAATACTAAATTACACACTTTAAATTGGAATCACAAGGCTAATTTAACAAATACTCTAACTTGTAAATTTTCAAACATCATAAGTATTTTAAATATTGTATCAAACAGATACATATTATTTCAATGATTACAAAATTTATTCCTTAATAAATCCAAGTTTGGAGTTAGATTCCTGAAGGTCAGATGTCTCATTTTATCCTCCCAGCAATGTCTTGTGATGGTGAGTCCTATTATCCTCATCTTAAAAAACTGAGGTGCAGAAAAGGTAAAATTCCTTGCCCAAGGTCACACAGCTAAAAGTAATTGTGCCATAAAGTGAAATCAGGGCATCTGATTTCATGTAGCTTTCTGTTCTTAACCTCCCAAATAAAGAGTGTGCATGGGAGCTAAATTTAGGGTGCAGATATAAATTTACGGTAAGTTCATATGTTGTGAGTAAGTAATTTTTTTTTTTTTTTTACAAATTCCAACAGTGAGAGGGTATATTGAAGGAATGTGTAGTAACTCCATTTAAAATAATTCTAATCAAGAATGTTGAAATTTTTACAAGCCTCTTAAAACAGAAAATGTTTATGATTGTGTATTTAAGATGAGTTACAATTCTGCTTGTCTTTCTGAGAATTATTTCTGAGGTAGTTAGAAGGTGTTAAAAGCTTAATCAGAGAATTATTTTGAGGTAGTTAGAAGTTGTTAAAAAGTTTATTACTCTGAGACAACAGTGTTTAGATAGATTTATTTTTCCACAAGGGTTGTTCCTGCACTTTCCTCTCTTATGAATGTTTAAGCTTTAAATAAGCAGCTCTCTTAACTGAACCACTGGAGAATTGAAGAAAAGGTTATATTATCACAGATAAATTCAAAGTCATCTGCATTTGCTTCTAAAATCTGGCAGAAGCAAACTTTTGCCCCAGGACATTTATTGATTTTCTTAACATTCCCAAATCTTTTTGAGGCTATGTTTTGGGCCCAAGAAGGCTGCTTGAAGAAGTGCATTTTGTACTCAATAAGAAATCAAAAATTTAATTGTGAAAAACAGGCTTAAGAAGTTGTTTCAGAATATGAATAGCTGGGTGCAGTGGCTCAACCTGTAATCCCAGCATTTTGGGAGGCTGAGGCCTGCAAATAGCTTGAGTTCAGGAGTTCCAGACCAGCCTGGGCGACATGATGAAACCCAGTCTCTAAAAAAAAGAAAAGAAAAGAAAAATTAGCTAGGCTTGTTGGAGCATGCCTGTGGTCCTAGCTACTTGGGAAGCTGAGGAAAACTGTTTGCAGCCCAGAGGCGGAGGTTGCAGTGAGTTGTGCCACTGCACTCCATCCTGGGCGACAGAGCAAGACCTTGTCTCAAAACAAAACCAAACAGACAAAAAAAACAACACTGGATTGACATTTGTTAATAACTTTTTTAAAACCTATGATCTCAAATTTTGCTTATTACAAACCTTATCCAATTTGGTATATTGAATATCTTAAAGTATATACCCAATACTAAAATTTGCCTGTTTCATATTTTACTAAATAAAACTCTGTCAGGAGACTCCAAAGCTTTCGCAAATTTTTCTGCTGACTCTGTGTAGGAATCGTCCCAAACTGCTATAGCCGTGGACTTTCTGATGTGGCTCAACATTTTGGTGTTAAATTATTTTGATCCTTGCTTAAATATCAGAGGTCTTTTGATATTTGACATTTTTCTTTAAGATTTCCAAGTTTAAATAACCAATTTCAAAGCATTGAGTATCTTTTTGGCCAAATTCCATATCTTTCACTCTTGTAGTCAATCTTCTCAGACTTCTAAATGAGTCTTCTGAACAGCTAGGGTTGACTCCATTTGAAGTTTCTCACTTCCCTCCAAACACATTATATTTATTGATAGGAAGTGTGCAGAATAAGTGTGTGTTACAGTGTTTTGTGTTACAGTAGTGATAATTTGCATAGCTAGCCGTTTTCCCCAGTAAGGAGTTAAAGATAAAATTTTCATTTTACTGGAAGGACACATGCAACTGTTAAGATTATGAATTTGGAAGGATCATTGCTCTGTGGTTTCTTTAGCTTTCATAAGCTATATATGAAAATACATTTAGAAAGAATCCTGATTTTTTTTCCTTACAGAGTACTTACATGATAAACTAGATGAATATGTAAAACAATTTTCTATAGTAAAAATAGTCAGACAAAGAGAAAGAAAAGGTCTGATCACTGCTCGGTTGCTAGGAGCAACAGTCGCAACAGCTGAAACTCTCACATTTTTAGATGCTCACTGTAAGTATATATGTATGGATATGGTTGTAACATTTTCTCTCCTTCTCCCTCTAATTTAAAAGGTAAGGAAGTCTTTTCTTTTCTAAATGCCTAATTGCATTTTCTTTAACAGCGTTTTCAACTGGTGATTATAGCAATGACAGCCAAAGCAGATAACAGTTCTGTGGAGAAAATTCCTTTCACTTATGCAGAATTCTTATCTCCTTTGTGTTTTAAGTTTCCTCAACTTTAATGTTCTCCAGTTACTAGCTGTTCCAGCCAGTTATCCTTGCCTCATTTTTTTTTTCCATGTTTCTTTTCTGTTAAACAAACAAACAAAAAAAAGTGTTTTTTTGTTTGTTTGTTTGTTTTCTTGATTCCCACACTTCAAAGTGAATGAAAGCTTATTTACTATTTAAATGTGGCTGGGCATGGTGGCTCATGCCTGTAATCCCAGCACTTTGGGAGGCCGGCGTTGATGAATCATTTGAGGTCAGGAGTTCAAGACCAGCCTGGCCAACAAAGTGAAACCCCGTCTCTACTGAAAATACAAAAATTAGCCAGGCATGGTGACGTGTGCCTATAATTCCAGCTACTAGGGAGACTGAGGAATGGAATCACTTGAACCCGGGAGGCAGAGGTTGCAGTGAGCTGAGATTGTGCCACTGCACTCTAGCCTGGGCGGCAGAGTGATACTCTGTTTCAAAATGAATGAATGAATGAATGAATGAATGAGTGAATGTGATCCACCCTATCATTAAACTTTATCCTAGTACTGCTGCTTTTTTTATATTTTAGTTTTTGGCATAAAAAGGAGTCTGCGAATTTTCAATAAAAACCACAAAACCAAAATATGTTTTTATATATAGTTTTTATGCCAGGTTAGGGGTGCCCCATCCCATCTTCTTTGGTATCCCTTACGTAAACATTGTCAATTTTTGTTTGACTTTGCTGCTGTTGGTTTTTCTTTGTACTTTAATTATTTTCAGAATCAAAGTTTTTGAAGTATTTAGAAAACATTTTTAGAGTCAATGTGTCATATGCATGCTAGTTATTACTAAAATGTCATTTTGTCCCTTGAGCTTTGAGTTTAGTGGGCTATACTCTGTAGGAGTGTCTAGCTTTGAATTGGCCAGTGCTTAGGTTATGTTTCACCCAATTACTAGTTTTGAGCACACACCAATTATTACAGAAGGGCATTTGGATGTGCTTGTGTTGCTTAGAGCCATCACATTCAGTTCTCTTTTAATACCAGACATTTAGAAAACGAAGAGAACACTAAAGGTAATCCTAGAGAGGTGCTTTAAAAAGGAAAATACCATCATCTGGTATTTCTTCTCCTTGTTCAAAATTACAGTAAGATCATACTGGACATTCTTACCCACTACCCACTGGGTGGATATGTCTGACGGTCCTCCTGGACCATGACTGCCAAATACTGCTTTGTGGGGAGCCCAGCATAGGACAGCACATGCATCGGCTGAACTTGCTGTGTGTTATATAAAACAGCCTGGCCTGTGACCAGGGCCTAGACCTATCATGACATGAAACTCCTCGGCTCCCCCTTTATATTAGGTCTAGGGCAGCTTTGAATGGTTCTTCTTCTCCAGTTGCTAAAATCGGAAATTATACTGACTCCTTATTTTCTCCTAAGACCCAGTCAGATAAATGAAAATTTCAATTACTGTACCTTACTCAGGGAGATACAAGTTTAAATAAATCAGAACGCATTTAGGGCCAGGTAATGTGGAGCAGCAAAAAGCTACCTTTGATTCATAGGCCATTTTAACACATCATCTAAACTTCAAATACACTAGTGTTATTTTGCATCTTTTGTAGAAGAAAGAAGGTCATCATCTGTAGGGGATTTTTTCTAACTGTACTGAATCTTTTTTCACCTTTTTCATCCTACCCTCATCTCCTCACAATAAACCTTTAAGAAGTCTCCCCTTCTGGAGATCTATTGTACAACGTGGTGACTATAATTAATAATAATATATTGTCTACTCAAAAATTGCTAATAGTAGATCTTAGATGTTCTTACCACCCTCTCCATAAGCCGATAAGGTGATGGATATGTTAATTAGCTTGACTGCAATAATCATTTTACAATGTATACATATATAAACACTGATATACAATGTAAATATATAGAATTTTTATTTGTCTGTTATATCTCAATAAATCTGAGGAAGAAAGAAATCATTATATGCATGTTCAAAACACAAATTGACTCTGTTATTCTCATTTCTCTGTAAATCTTCACCTAAATAACTAAAGAAAAAAACTTCAATGTTTTTATTGAATTAATTAAAATTCTGTTCCCTCCAGGTGAGTGTTTCTATGGTTGGTTAGAACCTCTGTTGGCCAGAATAGCTGAGAACTACACAGCTGTCGTAAGTCCAGATATTGCATCCATAGATCTGAACACGTTTGAATTCAACAAACCTTCTCCTTATGGAAGTAACCATAACCGTGGAAATTTTGACTGGAGTCTTTCATTTGGCTGGGAGTCGCTTCCTGATCATGAGAAGCAAAGAAGGAAAGATGAAACCTACCCAATTAAGTAAGATGATTGCTCTCAGAGTCTTATATTTACACCCTATACCATACATTGAATACGTACACGTTTGCTTTATAGCAATTGCCTCTGAGGTAATTGATAAAGAACACACATATTCTGTATAAAGAGAATCTAAAAGTCATTCACTTGTGTACTTACTTATACATGATGTTGCTGAGTAGGAGGTAGCCGTGAGTGAGCTCTTATGTCTTCCTCATCAATCATTACTTAAAAATCGTAAAGCATGGTTAGGAGAAGACATTTAAGTTTACTCCAATGGAAGAGGACACGAAGTACTCCCCCCCACCCCAAAAATCTTGACTTTGAAGATAGCATTTCTAGTTTTTATTAATCTGAATAAAAGTTTAGAAAATGTGATATGGCTTTAATTTTTTAATTTCAGTTCTTAAAATATGCTGTTTTATCTTGTTTAGTTTTTATAACAAAATTTGACAATGGATTATTTTTCAGAACACCCACTTTTGCAGGAGGACTTTTTTCCATATCAAAAGAATATTTTGAGTATATTGGAAGTTACGATGAAGAAATGGAAATCTGGGGAGGTGAAAATATAGAAATGTCTTTCAGAGTAAGTTTATGGAAATTAAATATAGCAGAAATATTAAACAATGAAATATATTGTGTTCTAATCGGCTGGTACATATGATTACAGATTGTGCACTCTACTTTTTGTGCTTTCTGAAACTTAATTGCTGGAAATTTTGGAATAAGAATATTTTCTTTTAATATGTAACTTAATATATTTATTCATTGTTGCCAATGTAACAAGAGGAATCAGTTAAACTCTTGTGTCCAGGCAGTAACACCAATTAATGCACTTGTAGCTACTGAATTCCAGCCAAGATAAATATAATTAAATCTAGTGCTTCAGGAAATGAGTTGATCATCAAGGGAGTTAGAATGGAAAAATATTTATGAATAATTTTAAAGGACATTGGACTTAACTGTTTGGATTGAATGAGCTGGATTTTTTCTATACACATTATAAGTTAATATAAAAAAAGGCTTTGGGTAGACTCCATATATACCTTATGTATTTGATTTCATGAGTTTCATTTTCTGCAGTAACTTTATCATTCATTTTTCATCTCTTAGGCTGGAATGTAGTGGAAAAAGAACTGAACTAGGAGTTAGAAGATTTAAGTTTTGGCTATGGCTCCATCACATACTGGCAGTGATGATCTTAGCCAAGTTTGAACTGCTTATGGCGGGGTCTTGTTTATTCATTTCAGTATTTCCAACCCCTAGCACGTGTTGGGTCACAAGCACAGTTTGTTGAATTGAACATATCACTGAGTCTTCTCATTTGTTCAAGAAAGGAAGGAGAGAAAGAGATTGTAATTACTTGCTCTACTACAAGCACATAGTATTAAGTATGACTTATTTTCTGATTCTTTGGTAACTATGGCAGAGTCAATTATTAAGACATTTAAGTGAAAAGGCATTGATTTCATGATTTGTCATTTTATTTAGCATTAATGCAAATAAGGGTTTTTTTTGACATTTTATCTCTAAATTGGCATGAATTTTAAAATAATCATCCACTACTTTGCAAGTTCAGTAGAATGGTCATTGGTAATAATAGCCATCTGGAATTGTTTCCCTGGTTACAAAATTGAATATACAAGAGATAAATAGGGTCTGAGTCTACTTATATCCAACCTTAGAAGAGAAACTCTAGTTTAAGTGAAGTGACTATGTCAGTAGTTCAGACAGAAGTCAAATGCATAAGAGCCTTTAGTTTTCTGTGCATATTAGAGAACTTACATAATTATTTGCAAAAACAAAAGCCTGGAATTCCTTTTTATGAAAAATCTAAAATCGCCATTTTGTTAACTTACTGAAAATGCACCTCTGTTGTCTTTAGTGTCTATGCCATTTAATAAAATAATTCCTTACATTTAAAAACTTAAGTTGAAATGGCAGGGGACAGAGACTATTTGTAATATTGTAATCTCTTCTCTAATTTTGTTTTTCATAATACCTTAAAGGTGAACTTAAAAGCAACACTTTGATTTTTCTAAAATACTGTAAATTTAAACAAATATCATTAATTATCAGGTATGGCAATGTGGTGGGCAGTTGGAGATTATGCCTTGCTCTGTTGTTGGACATGTTTTTCGCAGCAAAAGCCCTCATAGCTTTCCAAAAGGCACTCAGGTGATTGCTAGAAACCAAGTTCGCCTTGCAGAAGTCTGGATGGATGAATACAAGGAAATATTTTATAGGAGAAATACAGATGCAGCAAAAATTGTTAAACAAGTAAGTTAAAGCTAAGTAGTTAAATTGCAATAAAATCTATAACAAGTTCACATGTCCTTTTGCGTCAATTCATCTCAAGTACAAAACATCAAACAATTTGAAAGTAGGTTTTTAATTTTAACTCTTAAAGTACATGACTTATGAATCCAAGTTTCCTTTTTTAAGAAAAAAGCTAAGTAAACTGCTTTTTAAAAAACCAGGAATTCTACTTGATGTTTTTAATATGAAAGATAGTACATTTTTGTTGCTGCCCTGGTTCAATATTTTACTCAAAGAAAATTAAGTAGAACTGTTTTTACTGATTTTAGGAGATATAACACCTAAATAAAGGTTCTAAGTGACTTTTTGCACTGGAGATAGAGACAGTGTCTTAATGTGGCATGAGAATAAACCAGGAGTGCCAAGCCTTTTTTTTCAAGCTCTAGTTTCACTACTTACTGGAGGTGTTACTTTGGCAAAGCCTTTGAGAATGTAAAATAGGGAAGACACTTCACAGAGTGGCTGCAAGGTGGCTGGACATGGAGTGCATGCTTAACATGTTTCTTTTCTCTCCTTCCCTGTTTTAAGAGATGAAATACACATGTTGCCTCTCTCCCAGAGTAGCTGTGAAATAAGAAAGTGATAAGTGCTAACAAATATATGGTACTCTTGTTATTAACCTGCCATAAATAGATTCTGCTCTGCAGAATCATGAAACCTAATATATTAGAAGTGAGTTCCAATAGTCTTAATAATATTAGATAAGGTAAATTAACTAGATAGTTTAAGACCATGCTTCAGTGAATAGTAGTTGTCTTTTGTAGGAAATAGTGCTAATTTGCAGGGTGAGGGAAGGTGGAGTATTTATTGGAAGTCAAGGGTATCAATATTTTGGCTGTTGCGGTAAAGAACGAATTGGTTACCTCTTCCCCTTTTCTTTGTTCCCCAGTATCTCCCTGTTATGATGCAAATTCAGAGCACTACTGAGTTAGATTACTATCTTTTTACCCAAGGCCATGAAGACAAATTGGGCAGATTGTGTACTGCACAATAGTACTTGGCTAGGCAGGCAAGTGGGCACTAAATGAAGCTTATGCTCTGCTTGTCCCCCACAAAGGGGCACATGAGTCAGCAAATACCTGTTTGTTACCACAGGACACATAGATCTACATGGTAAATGTAATAAGCTAGCCAGAAGTCCTAAAGACTCATACTTTTTGCTAAAACACCTGGGTTCAAGACATCGAAGTTGGCATAAGAAAATTTCTTTAGTTGAACTGATAAGATTGAGTATTTACTTTTGCATACATTTAGATATTACATGTACTTTTTCTCTAATATTTTGCCTGTAGGTCAAATACCTTGAAGTTTAATAATGGTTTTTTTAAAAAGTTATTTTCTTAGTACCTTAAAATAAAGGAAAACAAAATTCATTTAAACTTGAAAATTGCCTTTTTATATACTAAAGGTTCAGTTGGGGATATTGTTAAGAACAAGCAACATCCTGAAACTAGAAAAATTACTCCCAATGGGTTATTTCTTGCTTATGGTTTTCTGTGATCTTGATGGAGAAGAGATTGAAGTTGCATTGTGTATTGGCACTGTTTGTCTATACCTGATCTCTCACACCTCACTTTGCAGGTCACTTTTAGGTATAAAGTTGGGACCAATTTTGGATGCTCGTACCACCATTCCTTTGCCCACAGCATTTTACTAGAAATCTTTGTCTTGTAGGGAATGTTTGTGGCACAAATGAAGAATAAAATAGCATCATTTTAGTATTTTAATCAGCACTGAAGTGGTCTCGACTCTCTTTTAAAGCCAGAAATGAACAGGCAGGCATACTTTTTACTTGAATGAATGATGAAGGCTGTTGAATTGCCTCTTGAATTTTTAGCATGGATTTTTAAAAATACCTAAATAGAAATACAAATAGCAGTATTTTAAGTACTTTAACAATGTTGTTTTAATTAAGCATTCCCTTCATTTCTCATGTTTCTACAGAAAGCATTTGGTGATCTTTCAAAAAGATTTGAAATAAAACACCGCCTTCAGTGTAAAAATTTTACATGGTATCTGAACAATATTTATCCAGAGGTGTATGTGCCAGACCTTAATCCTGTTATATCTGGATATGTGAGTATTTTCCTGTTCCTTTTTTAATTAATATACTCCTTGCCACCAACCTTTGTGTGGTTCTAAGAAAATTGCTGAAATACTTTCTTTATTGCTTTTGAGATTTTACATTATAATCGTTAGCATTACTTTCTAAATTATTTTAAAAATATATAAACCACATGGATTAAAAAACTTTTCATAACTTGAAAATTTTCCTTTAGATTAAAAGCGTTGGTCAGCCTCTATGTCTGGATGTTGGAGAAAACAATCAAGGAGGCAAACCATTAATTATGTATACATGTCATGGACTTGGGGGAAACCAGGTGAGCACTGCATTAAAAATCCTTCACTTGTAAAGCATTTACAAGCACAAGTGAGATGTTGCCTATTTTTCAGAAGTCCCACAGCAGCTTTATACTTGGGTAAGCTGTGTGTGAAATGTTTTCGGACTGAGTTTGGCAATTGATATTGATGAGTATTTTTTTGGTTTTTACTCTGGCTCTGAAAACAATTTGAGTAGCTTAACCATTAAAAAAAAAAAAAAAAAAAAAAAAAAAAGGAGGCCGAGCAGAGTGGCTCACACCTGTAATCCCAGCACTTTGGGAGGCCGAGGTGGGTGGACCACTTGGGCCAGGAGTTCGAGGCCAGCCTGGCGAGTATGGTGAAACCTCATCTCTACTAAAAATACAAAAATTAGTCGAGCGTGGTGGTGCATGCCTGTGTTCCCAGCTACTCGGGAGGCTGAGGCTGGAGAATTGCTTGAACCACGGAGGTGGAGGTTGCAGTGAGCCGAGATCACACAATTGCAGTCCAGCCTGGGTGACAGAGTGAGACTCTGTCTCAAAAACAAACAAATCAAAAAAAAAGAAAAAAAAAAAAGGAAAATGAGAAAATAATAGAATAATGCCATTTGAAAATTTTTTTAAAAACAAAATTCTATGTAGCTCTTTGATGCTTTAACTTTTGCATGACTATTGGCATGGTGATTTTGCAAGTTTACACATAAAGGCCACATATAACTGGATTGAATCACAAATTACATCAAGTGTTAATAACAAAATAGAGCATTATAAATTAATTTTGTGGGCCACAATATTATTTCAATATGTTCCTCCTTCTCCAACAAAAGAGGAAGATTCTCCTTGATTAGTGACATACCTGCTTTACTACCTTTTGACTATTTTACTGATTAAGATTCAAATGTCAAATATTACTATTTACTTGCCTATGGGTAGAGAACATGTTATATACAAAGTTTCTGTTTTTTTAAGCTTCCTTTCCTTACCTTTTGTAACTTAACTCCTGGAAAGATTAGACTATTTCTCTCATTTGTTCATTCAACAAATTCATTGAGTGAGCCCTGCATGCCAGATACTCTGATGAATTCAAGCTATTTAGACTCTAACTCCTTTAGGAAATCTATAAACTAGCAGTTCCTTAGGATAAAACATTCAGAGTGTTCTGGGGGTATAGAAAAGGGCATCTGAATGAGACTGGGTGTCCACACATTTTCCTGAGAAAGATGACATTTGAAAACATTAAAAAAAAAAAAAGGTAGGTAGGAGCTAGTGAGGTGGCTGTGGGGAATGGCAACAGAATAAGAAGAGTGTGAAGGAAAGTGAAATGAAGAGAAGAGCCTGGATATTTCTTCTGGGCATTGCAAGTATTTTGGTGTAGAGTCCAAGATGTGTGTGGAGGATTTTTGCAATAATTAATATCCATGATGTCCTATTTTAATGGGACAAAACTTTGAGATGTCAGTTTTAGGAAAAAAGAGCCAGTTTATCTCCTGGTCCATCCTCTTCTGTATTTCTTCCTACCCATTAGGCTCAGCTTAATCTAGTTCTAATCCTTATTAACCTAAACCAATCAATCTACTGAGGGCAGATGATACAGATGCCCAGAAGCCAGAGCTGGTGAACTGGATCTATTGCTGGATGGTTAAGGTGTAATTCTGAAATAGGATGGAGATATATATGGACACATATAGACAGACATACATCTATACCTATATCTATATACATATATATCTGTACATACATGTGTATGTGCATAAATCTATATGCATCTTTTTAAGAATTTTCTTACCCTCCATATACTAGAAGAAAAATAGTTATGTAAATAATTGGATTCTTTGGAAATAACACTGATCTATGCTTGTAAAAATTAAGATTTTGAGCAAAGGGAAATATTTCTGCATTTGTTAAAGTCTTATCACTAAATGTAAATCCCTATAAATTTCTCTTAGGCTTCTTCTAGCATTACATTTATTTTATCTTAAAAGCTGAAGATATATTGTTCACGTTGCTTTTTCCATTTTTCTGTTATCATTTTCATAAAGATAACAGCTTTATGATAGCTCTGTATCAAAAATATGTTTACATTTTAAATAGAATATAGCTATCTTTTAGAAATTGGGGGATGGGAAAACATTCACATATTCTTTCAATAAATATTTGTTTAGAACCTATAAAGTAGCTTGTACTGACTGTTACCGTAGTGAAAAGACAAAGCTCCTGATCTTGTGTAGCTTATGTTCCACAGGAACAAAGAAAAAAATATGTAGTTTTGGGCATGAAGAAAAATATAGCAGGTAAGGGAACGGTGTGTTTCGGGGTGGGGTGGTTATTTTAAGAGGTGAGGGAAGACCTTTTTGGAAAAGCAACCTTAGGGGGAGGCCTGAATACTTTGAGAGAGTGTTCCAGGAGAAGATGCTCATCTTGGAGGAAGGATTTCCAAGAGTGGAGGCCCAGAGGCAGATACATGGAGAAAGCAGATAGCCACTCTGCTCTAGGCAGAGTGGTCTAGCAAAGAGGACTAGGAAATGAGGTCAGGGGCATTGATAGGGACCTGATCATGTAGGGCTTAACAGGCCACATTAAGAAACTTGGACTTAATTCTAAGTTTGACAGAAATGACTGAAGAGTTTTGAGCAGGAGAATAAATATTATCTGGTGTATATACTAAATAGAAACTTCGGCTTTTGTTACCCTAACGCAGCTATTGATTTTATTTTGGTTTATTTACTTGACATTTTATTTTTAATCAAGCATCGCACTTAAACCGTTTTGCAAATTTTAGTTCCCTGAGTGCTAAAATTTTTAGATATTATATAACTTGATCATTTTTTCATGTTTCCTTCTACTTTTGATCAGATAATGTTTTTATAGCATAAAACTTCATGTATACCAAGTAAAAATAAATATTTTGGTTATGTGACTAAGCTGGCCAATATTACTAGTGTAATGCAGTTTGAGTCATTATAACTTGATTATATTTACTGCTTTGCCTCTTCTCTACTCGTTCTAAGTAATGGGTCTCTCCAACATTCACAGCTATCCAATTGTGTGCTCTCTTTTGTTACCAAAGTACTTTCAATATTTTCCATTTTTTATAATTTTTATTTTAATAACTTTTTAATAACGGGTAAAATACTCAACAGCCTTTGTTACCATCTTTGAGGTCTTAAGGCTTATCTTTCTTAGGCAAGTATAGCTAGAATGCTATTTTCATCATCTAAACCCATTTTCTTCCAGTGTCTCTCTGAAGAACTACTAGTTATAAAAATGACTGATGTTTTGCTTGTGGGCGGAGATAAATTAAGCATGAGACTAAGAGTAGGGAAACTCAAGATATGTGGCTCTGTGAATTCAGCGAATGTTTGTAGAGTGCCTACTCTAATAGACATAAAGAGTTTAACACAGTGTCTGCCTAGCATGTAATAAGGACTTAACACATATTAGTGCTCCTACTAATTATTTCATTATTGAAAATCAATTATGTTAACTTATTTTATCTTTATAATGTCAATATTATGAAATATTGGATTTGTAATGGGTATTATAACTCGATAAATTGCCTGACTTCAGTCTATAGGGAAGCCAGGTCTACACACCACACACAATTCTAATAGAGTGCTAGAAAAGTTATCTCTGATGTACTATGGGAACCTTGAAAAGATTGTAATTTTGTGCAGCAGGGCAAATTCAGGCAAAGCCAAAGAAGGAAGGTAATATTTGAGTTGGCTCTTGAAGGATTAAAAAGGAGTTAGCCAGGCAGAAAAGGGTCAAAAGTATATTCCAGGCAGAGGACAGACTGTAAAGCAAAGTCTTAGAGTTATAGATACACATGTTCTGATTGGTAGAATTGTGTGAAAGAAGCATAATATATAACTGGGGCAATGGTTGATGCAAGATCCAAAAGAAAGATTTCATGTACCAATTAAGGAGTGTGGACTTTATCTTAGCAACAATAGTGACTCACTTAAGCAAGGGCAGTCAGGGATCAAACCAAAGCTATAAAAGACTATCTGGCAGCAGATTGGATTGCTGGATGATAGGAACAGAAATTGGAGGTAGCTGTAGGTGTTTCAGTAAACATTCTGAGAGTCTGAGTAACAGAAGTGAGTACACGGAAGTGAGAATGGATGGGATGTTAACATCTGAGAGGAATAGTGCAGCTAAGGGACAAATTACTTGGATATGTGGAGAAAGAGAAGCATCAGTAGTAACAATAGCTAAAATGTATGAAAACTCACCATGTGCCGGTCATTGTTCTAAATGTATTCTACATATTAACCCACATATCTTCATAACCCTGTGGGGTAGGAACTATTAAATTACCCATTTTCTAGTGAGAAAACTGAGGCATGGTGAACACCGTGAAGTCCCTAGTTTAGTGAAAACACCTTTGATTGAGATGAAGAAGAGAGATGGAACACTTGTGGGAGAGAGGCAGTTAATGTTCTTGTTATAACTCTTCATTCCCTTTTCTGAGGAATGCCTGGGATAGCCTCCATTCTCCTTGATAACTTCCAACTTCTGGTATGGGGAGGAAGACAGTACCTTGTTAATGAAGTAACCACCTGTTGATGAAGGAAGGCTATTGTATCGTCTATCACAAAAACTCAGCTTGTGTTTCTAATAACTATTTTTATTGTATTATTTTGTTGAAATAGAAATGACTTCATTATTTAACGAGTTGCTTATTTATTTATTTATTTTGCAACTGAGCACATGGGTTGCATTTGTCAGTAACAGTGCTGTTCCTTCCACAGTACTTCGAATACTCTGCTCAACATGAAATTCGGCACAACATCCAGAAGGAATTATGTCTTCATGCTGCTCAAGGTCTTGTTCAGCTGAAGGCATGTACCTACAAAGGTCACAAGACAGTTGTCACTGGAGAGCAGATGTGGGAGATCCAGAAGGTACCTCAGTGCAATTAATTCAACTATTTCACTATTTTTCTTAGTTCTACTTGCTTATCTGGGAAAATGAGTGGAACATGGTACATTATCTATCAGAATTTCTCTCCCTTTATTAACTTTGTTATTATGTGTGTCTACACATGTGATAAGAGAATGTATCTATGAATTAAGTACTTTTTCTTAGTAACAAAAAATTAAGTTGCTCGGTGGAACCATGATATATGCAGATGAGCACTTCTGTGAATTATTAATATTAGTTGCTTGTTTTTTACTATTTAGGGTTTCTTATAATGCTTTTTGCAACAGTCATTTTTTTTTCTGGCAGAGAGAAGAAAAATTATTTTATCTTCTCGCTTGAAGTGATTAATTTTTTTCTACTCTGTTTTAGCACTTTTTCACAAACCTAGAATTGAGAGAATACATAACAGGTCTCTTCTGTTTTTAAACATGTTTAAGGCTTAGCTGTATCATAGCAATTCTTACCTGAACATTGTTTTGTGCAGTACTGGAAAACCTTAACACTGGCTTTTATAATTTATGATGTTTTTAAGAGTTTGTCACTTATGGATATATCAAGGGAATACTTCTTGTTTGAAAATGTGATTCAAACCTTGTTCTGTCTGCCTCTCTTCATTATGTAATACCTTACTAATTGAACAGTAGTAGCTTAAAAGGTGGCATTTACACTAGAAGCCAAAAAGAGTTTATCAGACATGGCTCACCTTAGAAAGATTTACTATTAGGTTTGCTTCAATGAAACCATAAAATCTTTTTCATGTTTATCACTTAACTATGAGTCTTGAAATTTAATGTCTGTTGTTTCCTTTTATTCTAGGATCAACTTCTATACAATCCATTCTTAAAAATGTGCCTTTCAGCAAATGGAGAGCATCCAAGTTTAGTGTCATGCGACCCATCAGATCCACTCCAAAAATGGATATTTAGCCAAAATGATTAAGTGTTCCTTAAAATTAAGTTGAAAAAGGAAATATTCTTTCTCATAAAACTGTGACTAGGCATACACTGTAGTTTTTGAAAATTATGCAAAAGCAGCTAAATGTAACTTATTCCAAGTGCATTTTTCTTATTTATATCTTAAACTATCTATGTAGCACTACTACAGAAATTCTGCAAGTTTCTGTTTCAAAGCACAATAACTAGTAATACCAAAGACTATTTCAAAATGTCCAGATGTAGGGGAAGAGATGTTTACAGTATGATGAAAATAATTTTCCAAGTAAAGTGATGTTTGTGTGTTTTGTACACTTAGGGATATATATAGCTACATTCGCACACTCACAATTTAAAATATTTCCCCTAGTTTTTTGGGGGGATAGGAAGAAAGATTTGTTACTGTATTTTTTTAACTACATAGAAATAGATCAATAAAGGTCAGCATTGGCCTCTGTGTACAAACCAAGAGCTTTTACAGATCCAGAATTTATTATTTTAAAATGCAGGTGAACTTTTTTTTGCCTTTGGTTTACTTGTCTGTCAAATGTTTCCTTAAACATGAAACTGAATAAGGAGAGGAGTATTTTTAACACTTAAATTTCTTGGCAAATTTTGAAACATTTTTTAGTCTGTAACGCACTCCACTTGAAGCACTTAAGTCTTCCTTAAATGACTTTTCTTAAGTAATGATACTGTGTGTTTTCCCAAAGCACTTTTAAAAAAATTTTTATAAATTACTATCTGTTGAAAAGGTGTCCTTTTCCTTTCTGCTAGTATTTTTTTTCTTACCAAAATTCACTAATCTTGAATGTTTGTGATATTAAATTTCAAATGCAGAATACTTGACTCATTTAAAGCTAAATTTTGTTACTGATTCAATTATAATTGTAATGGATTGTTGACTTTGTAATGGATTCTTTTCATCAAAAAGCCTTATTTTTTTATCTATGTGGAAAACACAATAAAACATCCTCAACACTATTGTAATCATTTGGTTAAGTTTTTTTCCTCTTTTGGATGAAATCTGTAATTGATAATAGGTGGGAGAAAATGAATTTTGTATGCTGAATTTCTAAGCGCTTATTGTTTGTAAAGCCATCAGATATTTCTTATGGCACAAAAAATGAGGAATAGCAAAATTTCTGTGTTCAATATTTAGAAAATTTTGTATTAATTTCTGATAACGTTCCTTAAGCATCTGATAGAATGATGTTTTCAAAAAATTTGATGCTTGCTTAGGAGATTTAACACTTATTTTTTTGTTTTTCATCATTTTATATTTAGATCTCCTGTATTCTTGTTCCAGAAGTAAAATATAATTGGTTTCATATTTTAAATCTGGCAGAGCCTCAGCTATACAAAAAAGAGCATATGTTGGTTATTGACCCCATCTTCTCATTGTTTGTTTGTAAGTTTAAATTTGTATTAAAAAGCCTGCATTCTGAACTGGACATGGTGGCTCAGCCTCTAATCCCAGCACTTTGGTAGGCAAAGGTGGGAGGATCATTTGAGCTCAGGAGTTCCAGACCAGCCTGGGCAACATAGCAAAATCTCATCTCTACAAAAAATAAAAATAAAAAAATGAAATTAAAATTAAATTACCTAGGTGTGGTGGCACCCATCTGTGTAGTTCCAGCTATACAGGAAGGTGAGGCAGAAGCATTGCTTGAGCTTGGGAGATCGAGGCTACAGTGAGCTATGATTACACCACTGCACTTCAGTTTGTGTGACTGAGCAAGACTCTTAAAAAAAAAAAAAAGCCTACATTCTCCAGTTGATTATTTCACCTAATGTGTATTATGTGCCTAATTTTCTATCAGAAGTTGTATTAGCCCGTTTTCACACTGCTGTTAAAGACATACCTGAGACTGAGACTGGGTAATTTATAAAGAAAAATAGGTTCGATGGACTCACAGGTCCGCGTGGCTGGGGAGGCTTCACAATCATGGCGGAAGGTGAAAGGCCTGTCTTACGTGGAGGGAGACAAGACAGAATGAGAACCAAGTCAAAGTGGTTTCCCCTTATAAAACCGTTAGGTCTCGTGAGACTTATTCACTACTACAAGAACGGTGTGGGGGAAACCACCCCCATTATTCAATTATCTACTACTGGGCCCCTCTCACAACACGTGAGATTTATGGGAGCTACAATTCAAGATGACATTTGGGTGGGAACACAGCCAAACCATATCAGAAGTGATGGTAGGCAGAGTACGACTTGTTATTACTTTTGAGCTATGTCTCATGGGTCAGAAAGAAAGGCAAATAATTTTGAAGTAGATAGTAAGTACCAGTAGGCACGAATATCCATGAGCATATATTTCTCTTAGAGCTTATTATGTCTCTAAATACAAAATTATTTCTCAAAAATATTTTATAAATGAACTTAAGCATGTTTTCAAAAAAACCAAAGTGAGTGCCCTGCATGTATCACTCATATGTTGACATATCATGATCCAACTGAAATCTACTTAGAGTAGGTTGATATTATTATGGGAAAGTCCTTCTTACCTGATTTGGCAGCCTCAGGCTATTGCTCAAGTGTCATACAAATCATGTCATTAAGGACTGGACCTTTAGGGTAGGTAGTGCCTTTTAAAAGTCTTGAGTTTTGGAACAATGATAACAGGGAGTTATTTATGGAGCCTGGCTGCCATCCACCTGAGACTTAACTGCACTCAAGTGTGAAATTGTGGAATTCTTGCTCAATTTGAAGCTGCCATGGCAAATGGTCTGGTTGCTACAGAAGACCTGGCATGCTGCCTTCATTCCAGAGGACCAAGTCCTAAGAACTCTAGGTTGGTAAGCTGCACTGCCAAATCCACTAGGGTTAACCTGATGGGCAAGTTCACTGAAATCTGAGAGGGGATCTCACACAGTTAACTATAGGAGAAAACAAGCAACACACTAAAATTGCCCATTACTATAACCAATGATGATGGATTTTTTAAGCCCCTATATTACCAGAGACTAGTATTGGACAATTTAGTTAAGTACTTTATATACCATCAAAATATAAGTGCAAAAAGGACAAGGTTGACTTTATTGGAAAGACTAGAAAAAAATCATTTTTAAAATGCTGTTATGTGTAGATGAGAATTGTAAAGGATAGGGAAAACAAAAATCTAGGAAGATTCTGTACTCAGATTCCTTCACAATTCACTTTAAAGACAGCAGAAATAAATATCTTTAGACAATGCATTTTTAGTATGCTTTGTGCAAGGAAGATGTTTGCAGAACTCTCAGAAACCAGTTCATACTCAGATAAAAGGCCTTGGCCCTGCAATAGAATATCTGTGAAGGAATTAATACACATAAAAATGTAGCATTGTGTGTGTGTGTGTAGTGTGTATATTTTAAATTAAAATATTTGACATCTTTTTATGAATTTATATTTTAATTACCTTTTCCAAATTATCGACCTACCCAATCTTCCCTTTTCCAATCTTACAGTCCTACCTTTGCCACATCACCAGCCCAACTGCAAAAGAGATTCCTCCTGCACGCCTAGTCTCTCTTGCTCTCTAGGCTTCCACAACACCTAGGAAATTTTTTGTGTCTGTTTTAGGGATTTTATTAGGCACCAGGCCCTAATAATATACAAAATAGTCCCTATCTGAAGGTGGAGAAAGTTATAGTTTAGTAATGTGGTCATCAATGTGGTCTCATAATGATGTTTTAAAGAGAAATAGTCCCATGATGAAGTCAACATACTCAACTTCTGGTGAGTCCACTGACAGGAGCTAGAGGAGAAAACAGGCACCCCATATTTTAGAGGTAAATAATTAAAGTAATGCTTCTTAAACCTTAATGTACACACAATAATAAGATTCTGATTGATTAAGAATCAATCAGATTGAATAAGATTCTGATTGATTAAGAATCAATCAGATTGAATAAGATTCTGATTGATTAAGAATCAATCAGATTGAATAAGATTCTGATTGATTAAGCCTGGGGTAGAGCTTGTAATTTTGTATTTCTGACAAACTTTCAGGTGATACCAAAGCGGCTGGCCCTGGTACCGCACTTTGAATAGAAAGGCTACCCGGTGAACCAATGCCCAGGGTTCTTTGAGACTACCATGATGCCTTTGACCATGCTTGACATCCATAATTACTTCTAGTACGACCAGAAGTCAATGCCTCTCTATCAGCCATTATCATTATTCTTCCCTGGCAGCTCCTACATCCTTTGTATATCTCTAAGTTGATAAATCCCCCACCTTCTGATTACCTTCTCCTCTGCAAACTTCTTTGATTAGAAAACTCTATTATATCAATAATTTTGTCTCTGAAAATTCTACATATTGTCTTGCCTTAACTGAACTGGACATTGATAAATCTTCCAATTCTAGTGAGGGTTATTGTTTTTTGTTTTTGTTTTCTATCATTCCTCTTGTACTTCAAGGCTAGGATTTGGGATAGATGTGTCCTTCTTCAAAAATGCCCCAGCTTATTTGAAGCCATGTCATGTAGATATATTACGCTCTACCCCTTCGTGCTGCTGTCAACCATGAATTTATAGGTCATTTGTCTTAATTCATTCCCCGCATTAATTGAATACTTTAGTTCCTTTTGGCGTTTCTTTCTTTATACCTCTACTTGTGTCACCCTATGGGTGACTTCATTATTCGTGCAGGTAACTCCAGTATTCTGAGCTCTCAGTATTTGACAACCACATTTCCTTCCCTCAACCACACATTCCCTGATCATCACCGGAAACCATATCTTCTCTAACATCTTGATCACCTTAACCTCTCTGACCACCACCTCCTTTCCTAGCTCATTTATGCTAGTTCTTGCTTTCTAGAAACTTCTTCTATCTCTTCAGGACTTCTAAACCATTGATTTTGCTACTTGTTCACTATCATTCTCCTCTAGTCTATACTTTTATTCTTATCCAGAATGGTTTTAATATTTCATCATTGTAACAATGACAGTGAAAGAGTTCGCTGTCAATTCATGTGTCTGTTTCTCCATCGTGCTTATCTAGAAAACCCCAAACCCTGGATAAACCAAAATATTTGCAACCACTACTTCTGCATCCAAACAATTGTCATGCTGGGCACATTCACCATCTTTCTGGGGATATCCTGTTTCCTCTCTCTCTTTCATATGTTAGGTCTCCTGTTTTGTGTATACTGTATCTTCCTCTTTCTTGGTTAACTTCCTTATTTTGGAGTACATTACACAGTAATATTCTGGGGAACGGTTTAGGATGCATACAGTTTTTGAGAACTTTATATCCAAAATACCTGTATTCTACCCTCACAATTAGAAGATTAGCTGAGTATAGATTTCTTGGATGGATTTTTTTTTCAATATTTTAAAAGTTTTGTTTGTTTGTTTGTTTTTCTAAATTTCAGTATTGATGACTCCAGTCTATTTTTGATTCTTGGTTCTTTGTTAGTGATTTTATTATTTTCACTCTGAATACTTATAGATATCCTATTTGCCCCAATGTGTTAAATTTCACTGTAAGTCTTCTATTACAATATGCTTTACTGTGCTCTTTAAATACTCATGTATTTAAATTATGAAATCTTTTCCAAATATTTATTAATTTTATCCTTTGTATTCTCAGTTTCTTTCTGGGAATCTTATGATATCAGACCCTTAAAATATTGATTCTCTAGTCTATATAGGAGGGCAGCTTTTCTGATCTATATTCCATATCTTTGCATACTCCAGGATGTATTCTTAATGTACTCCTTTAAGCCTTCTATTGAGTTTTTCTTTTCTGTCATTTGTAATTTCCAAGAGCACATTCTTGTTCTCTGAATTTTTCTTGAATACCACTATTATTTTGTGAATGTGATTTTTTTCTTTTGTCTTTCTGAGATTATCAATAAAAATATTAATGGTAGTTCTTTTTTTAAAGGTTTCATTTACTTGCATAGTCTATTTCCTCCAAGCTGCTTTCTTTTCCCCCCTATTTACTCCCTGCATTTCATAACAGATGCTTTCCTCTAAAGTCTGGTGATTTTTAATTGTTCATATTGAACAGAGGATTGAATACTTACTAAAAAGCTCTTTAGTCTGAGGAGGGCTTATTGACTATGGTCTTTCCTGTAGGCTGACCCAACTGTGCCCATTGTGCTGGAAAACAAAATGACAAGTTAGATCCCCAGAGAAGAATCTTCCAATCACCCTGAAAGGTGTAAACCTGAGAATCATTGGGAGAAGAGGACTGGGGATGAATTTTCAGTATAAGATTCTTGTCCTCACCTGTGCTGGTAGCCCCTGTACTAGAGACACTCTATTTTATCCTCTCCAGTGAATGAATGTCTAAGCTTCTGTTTGGGTGTAGGAGAGGAACGAGGAGTCTAACTGATTGGTAAATTGAGTGTCAACTACTCCTCTTCCCCAACTCTATCTTTCTCACTTTTGGAGGCGCTTGGTTCCACCAGTTCTTGATTCTTTCTGTGGTTCTGTAGTATGAAATGCATTACTACTCTGCTTTCCCCAATGATAGCTTTGGACTAACTACTAATTAATTTGCTTTCCAGGCTTCAAAACGGTGTTGTCATTAAACTTCTCCTACCCTTCTCCACATGGATATATATTTTTTTCCCTATATCTTTACTGTCATTTTAATGGATTTTGGAAGAGAGCAGAAGAAAATGAAGATAGAATCTGATACTCTTGACAAGAAATCCCCATTAATTCTTTGATGACTTCCAATTTTTTCACAGCAATTTAACTTTTTAAATAAAAAACAACATTGCTCCTCTGCTTTGTAACCTTCCAATGGTTCTCAAATTGTTCTTAGAGTAAAATTCTTTTTTCTGGTTGTAGCCTACAAGGCCCTATATGACCCACTCCTTGCCAATTTCTCCTGCCTCATCTAGGACCACCTTTTCTGTGCTGAGTGTGCTTCAGACAGAGTAGTTGCCTCCTGGATTTGTCTCATGTATCAAACTGATTCTTGCTTTAGAGCCTACATTTTCTTGGTCTGGATGTCTCTAGTAACAGTATCTTTTATATGTTTCTGTTCTCAACTCAAATAAAACATTCTGAGAACAGACCATCTTTTATAAAGTAACCCAATCACTACTGAATCACCGTGTTTATTTCCTTGTTACATTTACCACTACCTGAAATTTTATGTGTGAACTCATCTTTTGTCTCCATAAAATGTCATCTTCACAAAAGCAAGATAAGAAATAATGAAATCCATATCATGTTCAAATTTAGGTAACTTCAGTATATCCTCGAAATAAAACAACACTATTTTTCAAGGATGTTTACATTAAACAGAATTGGTGCCAGTGAGGATGGGCTATGAGCATGGGAATGGAGGATGAAGAGAAAAACATGGACAAAAATAAAAAAGGACAAAAAAGACAGATTTTTCTTAGACTGATGAAGAGCAACAACAAAAATTCTTGATAGGAAAACTTTTCTGAGAAGATGCATTATTTATTCAAAAGATATGTTACAGAAAACATAGGTTTATTTACAATATCCTATAGTACAAGAATAATGGAACTAAGAAATAGAGGTACTAGTTCACATAGCACACAATATATCTATGAAACTCATTACTCAAAGAGTTTTTGTAAGTGGAAATTTTGAATAGATTCAACAAAATTGATGACTAACAAATTCACAATCAATAAGAAAAAATAGGATGTATAGCATGTCCCCATATTTTCAGAGTCACATACAAAAGAGAATCTTCCAAAACATATCCCTTTGATACTACATCAGTCATAGCATGTTTCCCTGAAAGTTATGAGAGTATTTGCTTTTATTTAATATTATCATAATTTTATGATATTCCTTTAGAATCTCAGCCACTCATTATGTAAATTATTATAGGAGAAGTCTAATTTTTTCCAGGGGGTCTTTTGAAAATGTACCTCCTTTAAAACATAATGTTAATTGTGAAAAATACTTTTCTTTGGAAGCACAGGTGGAATTCATGGTGTCAAAAATGTTATTTTTAAGAATGTATTTTTAAAAAGAAGACCAAATAACTTCTACTTGTTTGTAAAATCCTTGTTAACTAGGTGGAGCATTATTTCTGTTATTCTGTGTTAGAGTCCATTTGTTATTTTATTTTTCCATCAGAGTTAGTATTGCCAGCAATAGAAATTAACTCTGGATGATTCAAGTGGAAAAGAAGTTTGTTGAAAGGATATTGAGTAGTTCACAGAGTTATTTGGAACACTAGAGAAAAGGCTTAAAAAATGGGCAGGCAGGATTAAACAAAGTGCATAGCTTTGAAGCTAAAATTGTGCTGCAGAACTTGACTGGTAAGGATATTCTTTCTGCTGCCAGCAAATGCTAGATGAATGGTTTGTACCTCTCATTTCCCTGGCATTGGCATTGGCATTGTTTGCTGCTGACGTTGGCTACTGGATGACCCCCCTGCTATAGCTGTGACTAGATCCTCGAGGTAACTGCTACTATTGCTGCCAGAACGAATTCTCCACTGAGTGCTTCTTTTCTCACTAGTTCCCAAGTTAATATCCAAGTTGAATTCAGAGTAACTGAGCCTATTCATGTGCCCTACCCTCAAGGCAATGGAGGCTATGAAAGCAAGTATCTGGCTTTGCAGCTTCTGCAGTTGAAGGTGGAAATTTCACAGGCACAGAAAGGGAGTTCAGATGCCAGGTGGCTAAGAAAAAAAAAAAAAGACAAACAACTTTAGGACAAACCTTAGGATGTGAAAACCATAGCATTCTTTTCCTCACTATTTTTTCCTTTAAACTGTAAACATTTAAATGATTATACATATATATAAATGCCATTCACTTAATCATAATTGTAGGCACTTTCTTGCTTTTCTTTTGTTGACTTTCAAATAGGTCAAAGATATTACTATATTTTTCATTTCTGTACTCTGTAGAGTTAGATGGTATATTCATAATTTGTTTTCTCAGAACAGCAATTTTTATTGTTTTTTAATTAATTCTTTTTGCAAAATAATTTATATATAATAAAATGCACAGAATTTAAAAGTTCAGTTTAATGAGTTTTGACTTGCAGATATCCTTGTAACTGCCACCCAAAACAAGATCTAGAATATTTCCTTCACACCAGAAAGTGTGTTAGATAGTATATTCATAATTTGTTTTCACCGAGCAGCAATTTTTATTGCTTTTTAAAAATTAATTCTTATTGCGAAATACTTTGTATATAATAAAATGCACAGAATTTAAGAGTTCAGTTTAATGAGTTTTGACTTGTAGATATCCTTATAACTGCCACCTGAAACAAGATCTAGAATATTTTCTTCACATGAGAAAGTGCTTTGCATCTCCCTCAACTCAAACTTTCAACCCTGAAGGCAACCATCCTGATTTTTATCAGCATGCATTAGCATCAATTATTCTTTTGTTTCATCTAAATGGAATAATACATTACATATTTTTGTACCTGCTTTTGGTTGTTCATTACAATGTTTTTTGATATGAATCCATGAGGTTTTGTCCGTTTGTAGACTTTCTTTTCAATTGCTATTATTCCATGTATAGATATACCACAATTTCTTTGTCCATTCTTTCATGACAGACATTTGAGCTATTTCAAATTTTTGAATATTTTGAATAAGGGGGCTATGATCATTCATATACAAGTCTTTTTATCTTTTAAAAAAGTGAAAACATGGCCGGGCTCATGCCTGTAACTCCAGCACTTTGGGAGGCCGAGGCGGGCAAGTCACGAGGACGAGGTCAGGAGATTGAGACCATCCTGGCTAACACAGTAAAAACCCATCTCTACTAAAAATACAAAAAATTAGCCAGGCGTGGTGGTGGGCACCTGTAGTCCCAGCTACTCGGGAGACTTAGGCAGGAGAATGGCGTGAACCCTAGAGGCAGATCTTGCAGTGAGCCGAGATCACGCCACTGCACTCCAGCCTGGGCAACAGAGTGAGACTCCATCTCAAAAAAAAAAAAAAAAAAAAAAAAAATTAAAAGGTTTTACTTTTTCACTGGAGAAAAAATTCTACAATGAAACATCTTTAACATTTTCCAGTGAAAAATGTTTTCACTTTTTTTTAAGGTAGATACCTAGGAATGGATTCATGGATACCATGTATATCCAACTTTAAAAGGTACTGCCATAGGTTTTTTAAAATGGTTGTGATTTTTCACATTTCCACCAGCAATATATGAGAGTTCCCAGTGGTTTCACATCCTTGCCAAAACTTGGTATTTTCAGTCCTTTTTATTTTAAACATTCTAGTATGTATCTTGTGGTGGTTTTAATTGTTATTTCCCTGATAAGCACCTTTTTATGTCCATATTGAACAGTCATTTTTTTTTGGTAAAATGTTTACATATTATATGCATATTTATTGTGTAGATTTCTTCATTATTGATTTGCAGGTCATTATATATTCTAAATACAAGTCCTTTGTTAGATATTTGTATTGTAAAATATTTGTGTTGTAAATATTGTCTCCAAATCTGAAGCTTGATTTTATTTCTTATAACATTTTTTAATGTGCAGAAGTTCTTATTTTTGATGTTGTGTAATTTATCAAGTTTTGTTTTATGTTTGGTGCTTTTTATGCTCTAAAGAAATCCTTGCCTATCTCAAACGTATGAAGATGTATTTCAATGTTTTTTCCAGATGCTTTACTTTTCTAACTTTTATTTTAGGTCAATGATTAATCTTGAAATAATTTTTGTACATAGAGTGATGTAGGAGGTTGAAATTTATTAATTTAATTTTCCGTTGTTCAAACACCATTTGGGAGCTTGCTTTCCCAAAGGAATTGTTATGGTTTGGCTGTGTCCCTACCCAAATCTCATCTTGAATTTGAGTTCCCATAATCTCCACATGTCCTGGAGATAATTGAATCATGGGGGCGGCTTCCACCATCCTGTTCTTGGGATAGTGAGTGCGTTCTCATGAGATCTGATGGTTTTATAAGGGGCTTTTCCCCCTTTTGCTCTGCACTTCTCCTACCTGTCATCATGTGAAGAAGAATGCATTTGCTTCCCCTTCTGCCAGGCAATTGAACTACTTTCCTCTATAAATTACCCAGTCTCAGGCAGTTCTTCATAGCAATGTGAGAATGGACTAATACAGGAATTGTGTTGGTACCTTTGTTAAAAAATCAATGGATGCTATGCTTGTGTGTGTCAATTTCTGAACTCATTCTTCTATTTTATTGGTCTGCATGTCTTTGCTTATGGCAACACACACTATCTTGATTACTGTAGTTTTATAGATTGTGTATTGTCCTACTTATTCTGTTTTCAACATTATTTTGACTATTTTAGATTATTTGCATTTTTCCTGTAAATTTTGGAATCTACTTGTTAATTTACTTTTCCCCCACAATGTTTATGCCTTGTAGTTCTTTTTCTTACCTTATTACATTTATTGGGACTTGTAATACAATGTTGAATAGAAGTGATAATGAACATCTTTGCATTTTTTTCTGTTCTTAAGAGGAAAATATTCACTGTTTTATCCTTAAGTGTGGTCTTTGCTATAGATTTTGCACTTATTAAATTCAGGAAATTTCCTTCTATTCCTAGTTTGAGAGTTTTTATCATGCATAAGTGTAGAATTTTGTCAAATATGTTTTCTATTGAGTCCATGATAGGATCTTATCCTTTATCCTACTCATGTTGTACTTTTCATGTGTGAAACCAATCTTGCATACTTGGGATAACCTACACTTGGTCATAACAAAGTATTCCTTTTATAACATAGGATTTAAAAAAGAATAATCTACTTGTCTGTCTGTAGAGATACTCCTATGCTTGACATTTTGTATAAATGGAGTCATATAATATGTGGTTTTCTGTACTGGATTATTTAATTTAGTCACAATGTTTTCAAGATTCATACATACTGCAGCAAGTATCAGCATTTTTTCTTATGACCAGATAATATTTCATTATATGGATAAACCATATTTGTTTGTTCATTCATCACTTAATGGACGTTTGACACTTTCTGACTTTTATGAATAATTCTGCTGTATATACACAAAAACATTTGTGCATAAGTTTTTGATTGAATGCCTGTTTTTGTTTTGTTTTGTTTTTTGAGACAGGGTCTGGCTCTGTTGCACAGTCTAGAGTGCAGTGGCATGGTCTTGGCTCACTGCAGCCTTGCCATTCTCCCTCCTTAGTCTCCTGAGTAGCTGGGACTACAGGCACATGCCAACACACCCAGCTAATTTTTGTATTTTGTTTAGAGATGGAGTCTCACTTTGTTGTCCATGCTGGTCTCTAAAGCCTGAGCTCAAGCAATCCAACTGCCTTGGCCTCCCAAAGTACTGGGATTACAGGCATGAGCTACCACATCTGGCTGAAAACATGTTTTTAATTCTCTTAAGTACATATCTAGGAGTAGAATTGCTGGGTCATATTGTCTCTCTATGTTTAATCACTTTAGGAATTACCTATTGTTTTCCAAAGTGGCTGCACCATTTTACAACTCCACCAGCAATATATGAGGGTTCTGATTTCTCCTCATCCTTACCAACACTTTTTATTATCTAACTTTTTGATTCTAGCCATCCTTGTGTGTTTGAATTGGTATCTCATTTGGGTTTTTATTTGCATTTCTCTGATGAATAATTACGTTAAACATCTTTCATGTGCTTATTGGCCATTTGTATATTTTCCTTGAAGAAATGTTTATTGTGATTTGCCTATTTTTAATTTGGGCTGTCTTTTTTCTTGGTAAGTTGTGTTTTTTATATATTTTGGAAAGTCTCATATAAGAGATATGATTTGCAAACATTTTCTCCCATTCTGTGAAATTGTCATTTCACTTTCTTGGTGGTTTCCTTTGAAGGACAAGGTTTTAATTTTTATCAAGTTCAAATTATCAATTCTTTTTCTTTTGTTGTTCGTACTTTTCATGCCATAGGTAAGAATCCTTTGCCAAATCTGAGGTCATGAAGATTTATGTCTATGTTTTCTTCAATGAGTTTTTATAGTTTTCAGTTTTAAATTTAGGTCTTTGATGCATTTTAATTTTATTTTTGTATATGGTGTGAGGTAAGGGCTCAGCCTCATTATTTTGCATGTGGATATCCAATAGTTTCAGCCCCATTTGTTGAAAAGACTATTCTTCTCCTCACTGAATGGTTGTGGCATTCTTGTCAAAATCAGTTGACCATAGAAACATGGTCTCTCAATTCAGTTCCTTTTATCTATATTCTGTCCTTGTGTTAGCACCACACTAGTTTGATTGCCATTGTTTTGAAGTAAATTTTGAAATTGAGAGGTGTGATTTTTTTCTACTTTGCTTTCTGTTTTCAAGATTGTTTTAGCTCTTATGTACCGTTTGCAATTTTATATGAACTTTAGTATCAGCTTGTCAATTTCCACAATGATATCTGGGATTCTAATAGAGATTGCCATTTTAACAATATTAAGTCTTTTGATCCATGAACATGGGATGTTTTTCCATTTATTGTAATACCTAATTTCTTTCAATAATGTTTTATAGTTTGCAGACTATAAATTTTGCACTTCTTTTGTTAAATTTATTCCTGTCTTTTTGTTGCAATTATAAATTTTATTGGTTTTGTTTTTGAGTTTATTTTGAATTCATTGAAAGTGTATAGAAATAAAATTGATTTTTATATATTGATATTGGAGTCTGAAACCTTGCTGAATTGTTAGTTTTTATAGTTAGTGGATTCCTTAGGGCTTCCTATATACGAGATCATGCTATCTGTGTATAGAAATCGTTTTACTTCTTTCTTTCTAATCTGGATACCTTTTATTTCTGTTCTCACTTAGTTGCCCTGACTACAACCTGCATTACAAATACTTTCTATATTTTGATTGATTTAATTTGTTAATATTTTGTGGGGGAATTTTTGTGTTTATGTTTGTGAAAGATATTATTTGGGAATTTTCTTATAATGTGTCAGGTTTTATTATCAAAGTTATGCTGGACATAGAACCATTTGGAAAGTTGTTTCCTCCACCTTTATTTTCTGAAAGATAATGTGTAATACAAATATAATTTCTTGGCTCATGCAGTGGTTCATGCCTGAAATCCCAACAGTTTGGGAGGCTGGGGCAGCAGCATCACTTGAGGCCAGGAGTACAAGACCAGCCTCAGCAATATAGCGGGACTCCATCTCTTCAAAAAAAACCCCACAAAAATTAGCCAGGCATGGTGGTGCATGCCTAAAGGTGGAAGCTTGAGTAATTGATTTTAAACCCTTTTTCTTGTTCTAAGCTATAAATTCTCCTATAATACTTTAGCTGCTGCACACCACAAATTATGATAATATGGTGTTTTCATTATCACTCCTCTCAAATTATTTTTCAGTTTATCTTTTCAACTCATGAACTCTTTACAAGTGTATTGCTTAATTTCCAAATTTGAGGATATTCTAAATATCCTACTGTTGTTGTTTTTATTTTCCAACTTTTATTTTAGATTCAGTGTATACATGTGCAGATTTGTTACATGAGTAAATTGCATGTCATGGGGGTAACACTTTTCTGCTTGTCTTTTTTGTTATTGGTCTTATACTGAGCATTGTATATGAAAAACAGTAGAGACTGACAATATTTATCTACAGAAAAGGGATGCTCCTCTGTCAAGCTGCTGGAGTTGGGAATTGGGTCAATTTAATCTGTTCTTAAGCAACATTTGAATTTTATTATAACTTTAATAAGATTCAGCTCACTATTGTATAAAAGTATTCTGAGGGCAGAATTAGGGTCTTCAGCAGAGCTTGAGGATTGTACATCAGTGAGATTTCAGATCTCTTTATACTTTATGGCACAGACACCTGTTTTTCAAATCATGGAAGAGGTCTTTCTGCTTTTTAACTAGACTGTCCAACTCTTTAGGTCACTTGGGAGTTATATTTTCTCTGTAGTATGGCCCCCACTTTTCTGCAACTTGGGATACTTCTCTTGGCCTTTCACTCAGCTTTCAGTGGGCAGCTGGTGAAGTTCTAATGCATATCAGAGGGACTTCTCTCAGCTTGCCTGCCCTACCCCTAGACTGATACTGAGATGGCTTCAGGGTATGTCAGTCAACTCTACTGCCCCAACTTCCAAACTTTGGTAGATTGCTGCAAAGCACTTGGAGAAACACCTTCCCTCTTGTGGTAACAAGTACATTTTTCAGCTGTCTTGCATGTACCTAGCCTTTATTAAGCCATCCAGCAGCAATTTTTAGAAGACGTGTAGTACTGATTTTGTTTCAATACATACTTTTATTGAGAATCATAAATTCTTCACTTCCTATTCTTGTCAATTATTTTCCTCTCCCTGTGTCTTTGTGGAGAAGGCGAGGCTCCAGTTTAAATGAAAGAATAGATGTTCTCTGCCATATTAAAAAAGCACAAATTAATATTTTTACTTTTTTATGCTGCATGCTAAGCATATTTTCCACTCCTTTCTAAAAATCACATTAGTTTTAAAGTGCTATGACTCTGGGATCTTTGAGTACTTGGAGATTCTGAGTGTGAAGAATGTTTACAGTTTTATCTTATAACCTATTTTTATAATAGATTCTTTAATTGGACACATTTTTATCTATTTCCATTGGAAATAATCCACTGAAAATGTTTCAGAAATTGTTTGTTCTGGTGCTTATTTCTTAAACTGTATTTTTATATGGGCTTTTATGTTTAAACTGCTTTGGATTAATAACTTACAGACTTGAATACATCATTTGCCCACTAGAAGCCTACAATGACTTTCTCTTTTTTGAGACAAGGTTTTTCTCTGTCACCCATGCTGGAGTGCATGGATGCAACCGTGGCTCACTGCAGCCTCATCCTCCCACCTCAGCTTCCCAAGTAGCTGGGACCACAGGTGCACACCATCACATCTGGGTAATTTTTAAATTTTTTTTTTTTTTTTTAAGAGATGAGGTCTCGCTATGTGGCTCAGGCTGGTCTCAAACTCCTGATCTCAAGCAATCCTCTTGCCTTTGCCCACAAGGTACTGGGATTACAGGCATGAGCCACCATGCCCAGCTACAGTGTCTTTCTACTCTTTGGTCAGATACTGTCCAAAGGCTCAAGTGTCATAATTTGGCCAGTAGGTTTTTTTTCTTTTCTTTTTCTTTCTTTTTTTTTTTTTAGGGATTTCTTCCCCTCACTATATTCCTTCTCGTCACTTACATCTAACATACTGACTTCATTATTCCCTGAAATGCCATTCACTTTTACACTACCATATTTTGCCTATTGTTTATTACTTTCCTTAATGTTTGAAATCTATGGTCTTCTAGGCCCATTTTAATGACCTCTTGTGTAAAACTATTTTTCTAGGCATTGTTTATATTTTTAATTGCCCACTAAGATAAAGTATTAGCTATTATATTTTTAAAATTCTTGGATTATCAATATTTAGTTTACAGTGATTAGCATCTCTTATAGGCTTGAATAAATATTTGTGGCATGAAAGTTCACACACACACACACACACACATACACACATGCACACTTCATTCTTTTTTTCCTGAATCATTTTGGAATCATAGGAGTTGTAGGCAGCATGTCCCATGATTCCTAACACCCCATAGTGCATTTCATACAAAAAACACTCTCCCAAGTAATAGAAATACCACTATCTAAAATCAAGTAATAAACATTGATACAATACTAGCATCCAATTATTCCAAAAATCTCATTCAATATTCCCGTTCCCATAATGTTTCTTTCTCCTTCTTGTTCTAGAACTCAATCCAGGGTCATGCATTGCATTTGGTTGTCATATATATTTTAGTGTCCTTCAACATGGAGCGGCTTGACAGTCTTTTCCTTGACTTTCATGTAATTTGCAGTTTTAGAGTATAAACCATGTCAATCAACCTGGAACCATCTAATATTTCCCCATGTTCACACTCATGCCATACATTCTTATCAGGAATAGCACTGAAATGATATTGTACTTCCAGTAGTATATCAGGAATCCTTCAATGTTAATTCATCTGAACCCTGGAGATGTTAACATTGACAACCTGTTCAAGTTGGTGTCTGCCAGGTTCCCGGACCATAGGTCCACCATTTTCCCCTTTGTGAGTGGAAGTGTTTCACTGGGGAGATACTCAAGACTATGCAAATATATAATTCTTCATCAAATTTCTACCCACTGGCTTTGGCATCCACTGATGACTCCTACCTGATTCAACTTCCTCTCTGACATGTGTCATTATTCTTTCTACATTAGTTTGTTGGCATTATACTGCAAGAATTTTTTCCTTTTATTCATTTATTTATTCATTATGGTCTGATAGATTCCTACTTTATTCAATGGGTTATAATCTGGTTACTATCATCATTTATTCTGATACTTCATGTGTCTCAGATTTGGCCATGAGAGCCTCTTCAAGCTAAGTTCCGTGGGTTTATTTTGCATCTTTCCATCATTCTTAGAATATTTCCATTCTTTTGGGCTAATTTTATACTTTCCGTGTCTCAACCTTAGAATCAACTATTTTTCTCTGCAGTCTGGTTCCTTTTGGTAGAGGCATTTATAAATCCAGATCTGGATGCTTAGTATACTCATTACTACCAGGCCGACAGAGCTGTATTTATATATCATCTATCTCTCTATATATATCCATCTAATTATAAAAGTGTGTGTGTGTATATATATATATATATCTGTTTCATCTGTACCTCTCTCCCTCCCTCTTTCTCTTTCTCAATGACAATGTAATACCTTAGCCTTCTCCATTTTCACATATATATATATATATATATTTTTTTTTTTCTGAGACAGTCTTGCTCTGTCACCGAGGCTGGAGTGCAGTGATGAGATCTCGGCTCACTGTAGCCTCTGCCTCCAGGGTTTAAGCAATTTTCCTGCCTCAGCCTCCTGAGTAGCTGGGATTACAGGCACGTGCCATGACATTAGGCTAATTTTTGTATTTTTAGTAGAGACGGCATTTCACCATGTTGGCCAGGCTGGTCTCGAACTGCTGACCTCAAGTGATCCACCCGCCTTGCCCTCCTGAAGTGCTGGGATTATAGACATGAGCCAAAGCACTGGCTCACTTGCATTTTTATAAATCCCTTCTCTGACAGTGAGAAACCTGGCTCTCACTATCTTCAATATTTGCTTATTTCCTTAATCCCCCTGCATGTAACCAATCTACTGACTATGTCATCAGCTTTTTTTGGCTCCTGACCCCAGGACTATCTCCTCAGCCATTTTCTCCTTGTTCTTCTAGCTTCCTCAGGCCCCAGCCACCTCCAAGCAAAGGGAAAAGAAAAGGAGAAAGAAAGGGTGAAGAGGAAACACCCTCCTTTTTTAAAGAAAAAAAATAAAAATTGTATTTTTGGTCAAATTTTATCTGCTTCACTGTAGTTGAACATAGAAGAGGTATAATGAATACATTTTAAAATGGCACTAAATATAAGGGACATTTTGATTGCCTTGTAAAGATTACGTATATAAAAATTGGGAAAACATTTGCAACTTGTGAATCAGTTTCCCATTTCTATTACAACAAATTATCACACAATAGGTGGCTTAAAGCAACACAAATCTACTTATCTTACAGTTCTGGAGATCAGAAGTCTGAAATGAGTCTCGTTTGACAAAAATCAAGATGCTGGCAGAGCTGTGTTCTTCTGCAAGCTCCAAGAGCGCATCTATTTCTTTGCCTTTTCCAGCTTCTAGAGCCCCCCAGCATTTCTTGGTTTGTGGCTCCATTCCTCCATCTTTAAGCCAGCAGTACAGCACTTTCAAGCCTCTCTCTGACTCTGATCCCTCCTCCACCTCTCTCCTACTTCTAAGAACCTTGTAATTCCATTTAGTCCACTGGATAATCCAAGATAATCTCCCTATTTTAGGTCAGTTGATTAACAACCTCAGTTCCATCTATAACCTCCATTCCCTTTTGTCATGTAACATAAGATGTTTGGAGGCTTTCTGAGGACTAAGATGTGGACATTTGGGGGAAGCCTTATTTTGCCTACCACAAGTTAGAAAGACAAAAGTTTGAAATCTTTAATTATATAACCTTATAAATACATAAGAATAATAATACCCCAACAGAATAAAAACCATTAATAAGCAATTAATAAAAGAAAAAGTAGAAAATGGGTAAAAACTTTAAAAAGGTTTAATCACACTAGTAGTTAAAGAAATGCAAGTTAGAGAAAATATGAAACACAAATTTTCACTGATCAAATTGGCAGAGATTTTTTTCTTCTTCATTATGTTCAGTGTTGGCAAAGAATGAGAGAAAATGACACTCATTCATTGCTGATGGGAATAGAAATTGACATTACTTTGCTGGGTGGCAGTTTAGTAATATATATTAATGGCCTTAAAATTGTACAAACCGTTTTGCTCAGCAATTCTATTTCTAGAAATTTATCCTAGGATAAAAAAGGATATTTGCAACATTTTAATAGAATAATATTTGTCAGGGGTTTGTTTAGTGAAAGATGGGAAAAAATATGAACACTTACTGGAATGAGACTGCTTTTTCCATATATTATGAAATAATATAATATTCATATGGAAATTTTTAGATATAAAACATGTATGGTATACAAATAATGAAAAATATGTGTGTGTTTGGAATCATGGCTAAACCTTTAACAAATCCAATTCTCTCATTAAAAAAACACCCAGTCTTCTAAATTTTGTGTTTATTTTTATTTATTTTGCATTATGATTTTACTACACGCTTAGAGATTCATATACGGATATCAAACATTATGGATTTAGAAGTGTATTTATTGAAATCGGGAGATAACTGGGATATATTGAATGAAATAAATCAGGTAAAGACCAGAATATTCAGAATGATTTTATTTAAAAATACATGATATCAGGGAAGATATGCAGCATTATAACCTGGTTAATTCTGGATGGTGAGGTAATGTCTGATAATTTAATATCTTTTTTTCTTTTTACTAACTTTAATTTTATAGCTTACTTTAAAACAGTATAGGTACTTATCTTGAAAGTTATAGTTAGAAAAGGTTAATTAAAAGGTATTAGTTTTTCCGTTAATATTTCGTAGACCTCCTGTTCACCTCCTAATTATAAAAGTAAAAACAATTTCCAGTCGTGTTATAAAAAATAGAAGATAATTAAATCATATTTTTAATTTATGTAGTACCATACACATGTGTTTGTTTTTAGGCACAAAGTAAAGTGAAAAATACTTCTTTTTCTAATACCCTTATTTCACGTGTATCCATGTGGAAAGGTCTCCTCACCTGTGCAAATGACACAGTAACTGAAATGTTATGAGATGAGGCATGCCTGAAGAAAGAAGAATGCAAGGAGCACTCACAGAACTTCTTTAATAGAAGAGACACTCAAAATTCTTTATTTCCAATAAATTTGGAGTAACAAGAACACATATTCTGCCTTACAATTTTTAAATCTTGGTATTTAATGTTAATGAGGTTTGTCCACATTTATAAAATAAAACAAATATCAGATGATACTGTTATTATTAGTAAAATTGATATAATTTATTCTCTCAAAGAACATCCAGTTTAATAAGGAAGAGGGACAGCTGAAGCTATGATCACAGTAGGAGGGAGAGCTGTTGATAGGGGTTAGCACAGAGTGCACAGGGGGTTAAAAGGTTGACCCTGGTCATTGCATGTGGGTGTCAGAAAAGTTCTGCTGGAAGAGGAAACCCTGAGCTACATTTTGAAGGACAACTTAGAGTCAGCCTGGCTGACTGCCCTTCAGCTTCCCATTAGTAATCTGGAGTTTCTTCTTCAGATGGGGCAAAAGAGGGAGATCTTCCACCTACTCTGAAGAGCAGGAGGTGGGCTGTGGTGAACTCAGAAGTGGAGAAGGCAGAGCTGCCACTTCTCCTGTCCTTAGGGTTGGAGACCTCCAGCTCCAGACTCACACTCACAGACCACCCCAATGCCTGCCTTAGAGAGCCCCACATCCCCAGTCTCTCTCCTTCTGACTTCCCTGCAAATGACCTTTGTAAACTCCCAGGGAAACTGAAGCCATGCTGTAATGGAGAGCCTCTGTTAGCTCATCTTCTGGGACATGTCCTCTCTTAGTGTCAATGTTGATCTTTCTCTTACTCCACTAGGCTTGCGATTGCTCTGAGTTTTTTTTTCAAACTAAATATATGTATTGCTAGGGAGAAATAGGTAGTAAAACTCTAAAGAATAGTAAGACTTGGACTAACCCACAAGATAGTGATTAACACTAAACTAGGAATATGGCTACCTTGGAATGTGGAAGGACACGAGCATGACAGTACACACAAAGACTTCAAAGACACATTCTATTTCTTAAAGTGGATGCACAGGTGTTCGTTGTATTACTATTATTTAACGTGAAGACATAATTTGTGTAGTCTTCTGTATATATAAAGCACTTAATAACGAAAAGGAACGAGGTTAGATGAAGAAGGCAGAAATAATATTTTAGGCAGGAAGAATAAGTCTTCTCTGGAGGGCTGAGGGCAGATTGATGTGTGACTGAGGACAAGTGACAAAAAGGAGGTGGAGAGTGAGACACCATCCAGGGAGGGAAAAGGGGGGGGTGGCGGAGGGCATGCACATTGCAGGCGTGGTTTGCTTTCCTTACCATTATTTAATTCTTATTACCTCTAAAATAGTCTTCTTGTCTGTATCCTAAAGCATTCATGATAAATACTAGTTTATTTGCATCATAAGAGGCATTGCTAAGCAAAATACTTTGTGAATTAGATGTGGAACTTACAATAAGTTAGAAGCACCTACCGGATATTAAGGCTATATACAGTCAAGGCAACAAGCATTGAACAAATGTAGCATAAAAGGATTTGCATTGTGTTTCAATCAGAGGGCAAGTGCATTTAATGGAGTGATAAGGGAACCACGGGAATTGTGTGTTTATGTAATAAATAGTAGAATTCAAAAGGAGTTGCCACTGTTTCATTTAGGAAAGGCTTAGTAGAGGAGATAGGATTACCAGCCATTTGACAGAAACAGGAGAGTTTGAACTGGTGGGAACAAAATGTTTCAGCCTTTGAATTATTTGTGGTCATGTTGCTATTTTGACTATTATGGAGCAGGAGCTGCCGCATGGTGATCTCCCAAGCCTGCAATGGATTGTCCAGGAATGCTCCGCTGTGGCTTTCACCTCCTCTCTGGCAGTCCTTTCTCCAAACCACAAAACCCAAATGAATGTGCTTTTCTTCTAAATAGGCTTGGCCTTAAATATAAAACCAAAAATTTTGGTTAGAGAAGAGTCAACGTTTTGATGGCATTTATATTTTTGGTTTTTATTTTTTAAGTGCAGCAGCAAAGATAAACTAACTTCCTCCATCTGTGCCTACATACCTCCATAGTTAACCTAAAAGTAGACACCATGGCTCTCATCATATTCATTGCTCGTTCTTGTCTGCTTGCTACTTATTTTTAGATCTGTTTCTCTCAACAGTGGAAGTGTGCCTGCCCTTTGGCATTCAAATCTATTTTGTGATGGGAGAAGAGAAAAAGTTACCCAAAGCCTTAAGAGTCAGTGTTCAGTAAAGATAGTTTCAGCATCTTCTCACCTGGCTCTGTTTTCTGCTTCTATTTTTAAGGCTATTGTTTATTTTCACTGTCCTTCTTTCTCTCCCATGTCCTGAGGTCCTCTTGTTCTTTTACGCTCACTCTAACAAAAGGTTCCACATTTGGAAAGAATCTGATAAATTCCTCCAAGAGGGGACTTGACCCTGTCATTGTTAATTATAGGAAAATTTTGCCTGTACTGTCAAGAAGATCAAGGATATAATTATAGGGGGAAATTTAAAAATTGTTTAAATTGGCTTTAATGATGGAGTCAATTTATTTATTATTGACAAAAATTGTATCCAATTATGTTAGAGGTAAGATGGAATTACTTTTTATATTCTCTATGTAGAAAGTGCTTGTTATATGAAGAGAGCATCCAGCTAAATAATGCAGAAAAAAAATTATAGAGACATGTCAGTTAATTAACAAAATTACTATTACATTTTTTGAGACAGGATCTTGCTCTGTTCCTCAAGCTGAAGTATAGTGGTGCAATCACGGCTCACAGCAGCCTCGGCCTCCTGGGCTCAAGCAATCCTCCTGCCTCAGCCTCCCAAGTATCTGGGACTATAGGCACATGTCACTATGCCTGGCTAATTTTTGCTTTATTTTTGTGGAGATGTGGTCTCACTATGCTGACCAGGCTGGTTTTGAACTCCTGGGCTCAAGTGATCCTCCTGCCTGTGCCTACCAAAGTGATGGGATTATAAGCATGAGCCACTGTGTCTGGCCAATTGTTATTTTTATTAACTTTTGTGACATTTTTCAGATTTCAAAATGTATTTGTTGAGATTAAATGATCATTTTAAGTATTTATTTTTACACTTTATTTTGTGTTCTCATTTTTTTTTAATGAGAAACTCCCAAATTATATAATCTTCAACCTCCACAACACTTGGATCTGCCTTTGGTTGTCAAGAAAATGAACAATTGCAAATTAAATGAAAAGATCATATTCCAGTACCTACACAGGAAGATGAAATATAGCTGATCTTATGCTGTGTTTATCATGTTTCTGGTTCTGCTTCTTTAACCCATCTTTTTTTATTTCCTGCTATTATCACAGAACATTTTTTCAAATAGTCAAGTTCACTGTTGCCCTTATTCCTTTCAGAGCCTCAGCCACTCTCTTAATTCAGAGCTGTGCTTTTTGATGAGCTGGAAACCTGCCCAGTGGGCATTGCCCTTGTGTACCCATTTGATACAGTGCTTCCATGAAGTGATGTTTAATAAATATTTAATAAAATGTGTTCAGCTAAATTAGGTCAGCAGCTAAGGTAGAAGAAGAGCTGTATTTTTTAAAATACTGGAGTGGCTTTAAATGTTGAAAAGCATTAGAAAGCAAAGGCTCTGGTAGAGTGGACAATAGTTACTCTGTTCTTGTTTTCAGAGAAGTCCAGAAGCTGCTCCAAATTTCTAAGGAGATATTCCAGCTATTAGAAACTGGAACCAAATGTTGATCTGAAAGCCCAGGGAGAGATGTTATGAGCCTTTATCCTTCAGAGGGTCTGGAGACTCACCCAGCTATCAGGTTTTGGATCCATGGTGATTTGAAGGATTTAGTGGTGAAGGGCATCATTTCCAGACCATAGGCTCAAATGATTCAGGGAAAAAGATGTTTGAAAGATAAAGCAAACAAGGTAAAATGTAATATTTGGGGGATTTGAGTGAAGGGTTTTTGAAAATTTTCTGTACTACTTAGTCAGCTTGGGCTAGTATATTAAAAGAATACATATACACACACCATAGATTAGGGGGCTTATGAATAATAGAAATGTATTTCTCACAGTTACGGAGTCTGGGAGCTTAAGATCAGGGTGCCAGTGTGGTTGGGTTGTGGCGAGCATCCTCTTCTAAGGGACAGGCTGACATCTTCTCATTGTATCCTCACTTGGCAAAAGAGGTCAAGAGAGCTGTCTGGGGTCCCATATATAACTGCACTAATCCTACTTATGAGGGCTCCACGCTGATGACCTCATTGCCTCCCCAAAGCCCTACTCCCCAATACATTACATTGGGAATTAGGATTTCAACATATGAATTTGGAAGGGATACAAACATCCCATCCATAACAGCACTCTTAGAACTTTTCTGTAAAATTGAAAGTATGTAAAAATAAAACATGGAGAGCAAACAACAGCTACAACTAAAAACAAAACAAAAATAAAACAATCATGAATTTCTATTTTTAAACCTTGCTTTTCCCTTAGTATAATGAAGATATCATGACACAAACTTAATTTAAATAAAGGAATGGATCCACCTCTCTCTGACCTGGCATATTACTGAAACCTGGGCATGATTGAGATTTTTTTGGTTACAAATTATTTTTAAGTGCTTCCTATTTAGGGGAATTGGGATTGCATGAAGAAAGGGAATTTGAATTTTTTAGGACTTGATATTCAATTTCACGTTTCAGACAACCATGAATATTGTAAGAGGTAGTGCCCCTCAAGTTCTTTTAAAAAGTGGGATAATATTAGAGTCTCTGACATTCCTATCTATAGCTTGATTTGTTCTTTAGTTTTATATACTGCCTAACATTCCCTAAATTTTATATGTATCTTGAGTTATAGCTTCCATCATAAAATAAGATAGATATCATTGAGATGATAAAAAGTTATGAATGAGATACAGCCTTTTTTCTAAACTTAGTTGAGATTTTTGCACTGTTTTGAGGAAATAAAAGATTTATTTGTTCAGTGGAGGAGAGTTTTGGTTGGGGTGTGGCTGGCCTACTTGTACTATATCTGTGAGGGTGCTATAGTCCAGAGGAGAAGGATGGAAAAAACAATGAGAGTTGGAAAAAAGACAATGAAACGTGCAAAAGCATTTTTCTTTGACTGCTCTACGTTCAGGAAATGTAGGACCCGTTTGTTTCTTCTTTTGGTGCAGTCTTCCTTCCTTCTCCCCATGACTTTCTATTCCCAGAATTTTTTTTTTTTTTAAGATGGAGTCTTGCTCTGTTGCTGGGCTGGAGTGCAGTGGCGCAATCTCGGCTCACTGCACCTTCCACCTCCCGGGTTCATGCCATTCTCCTGCCTCAGCCTCCCAAGTAGCTGGGACTACAGGCACCTGCCACCACGCCCGGCTAATTTTTTTATTTTTAGTAGAGATGAGGTTTCACCATGTTGGCCAGGATGGTCTCCATCTCCTGACTTCGTGATCCGCCCACCTCTGCCTCCCAACGTGCTGGGATTACAGGGGTGAGCCACCGAGCCTGGCCTCTACTTCCAGAATTTAAGATAGGACTATTTGAACTGTTCTGCTCTTATTTCAAATAGATTTTTAAAATCATATCATAAAAATCTAAAAGCATATTAACCATTTCAACCACTTACTACATCTCCTAGAATATATTTATATGGCTCTAAGCAACTACTTTAGAGATAATTTTATAAACAAAGACTGCAAACTAAGAAATGCATTGTGCACATGTCACTTTGAATCAACACATCTTTCAGTAGTGCACATACTAAATTAGGTACAGCCGTACAAGAGGAAAGTTGATCTTGATACAAGAAGAAATTGAGAATCTTAAGTTTCATCTCTCATACACCTACAGCATTTGACCAAATGTATCTCAAGCAAGTCCTTACCTTGTTTGTGCTTGACATAATGTTCTTTAGTAGCTTATTCTTATGGTCCTGACTAAGTTTCCTGTTAAATTATTTAGCATCATTTCTATCTCTGTAGTCAAGCCAAATATATGCTTCATGTTCATTTTTTGGTCTTCCTGGAAAAGAAATAACAAATTATCTAATTTCTGGCAAAGAATAAAAAAGTACGGGATTGTTTTTCTATATTTGGGCAATCACAAAGATCCTTGAAGACCGAGTTTCCAAGGTTCTGACCTGGAGATCTGAAGTGCATTCCAGAATCTGTATTCTCAAATAACATCTTTATCCAGCTAAGTTTGGGGAACACTGCCCACAGAAAAAGGGAATTGTATAGAAATCCAACTTCTAGCCAAGAGGAAATCCCAAATGGTGCTGAATCCTTAAGTCAATCATGCAGTGAAAAACCTTCATTAACTGTTATCCAACTAAATGAGAATTCTTATTTTATTTTTCCCAATGTTTTCTTCTTTAGATAATTTTTTTACTTAATTTCTTTCCCTCACACCTACCCATAACAGAGTTGTAGCTGAAACAGAAATTTAAAGAGAGAAAAATCAGCTAACATTTATTGATTCCCTTATTGTGGGCAATGTTTTGTTTATAATATTCAAACAGCTCTGTAGGCCTATATTACTGGCTCCATTTTCCCCACTTGGGAAAGCCTCAGTGAGACATGGGAGAGACTCAGATAAGTCAAACATCTTGGCCAAGTTTTTCCTGAAGGTGGGTGGCAGAGCTAGGATTTGAATTTAGATGGGTGTGACTACTCGGTAAGTGCTGCTAAAATGTAGTTTCCTGGGGAGCAGTATAGATTCAGACCTTATCGTTTCTATCTGTGGTAGCAATGAGACTACTATGCAAACGATAAGCTTAAAACTATACAAAAATTTAGCATAAAGTGTTTATTATGTTTCATCTAGTATTGCAGGAAGAATAAAGACATCTAAGGGTTTCTGATTAATCTTGAACTGGTTTGACACATTCATTGAGTTAAATTAGTTTCTCGAATTTAGACTTGCTTCTGATAATTACCATTAAAATGAGTATGCTTGTAGTTTGCCAGATTTTCTTTAAAACATTTTTAAAAAGTAAAATAAAGGGGTCTGATACTGGAGGACCTGGTAACTCTTCTAGAAAGTTCTTCCCCATGTCACACATCTTCCCTTGACACATGCTACTTCCTGAGGAGCCAGACCCCTGGGAACTGAACCTCAGCCCCAGTCTACCATGTGACAGGCACTGTGTCAGCATTAGTCACACAATCAGTCATAACAGGCAATGTCTTGGCCTCATGGAATTCACACTCCCAAAAGGAAGAGATAATCAGCAAACAAACAAATGAGAAATATCAGATGATGAGTACTATGAAAGCTATAAAATAAGGTAACAGGCAATGCAATAGAAAGTAACTGAGTGGCCGGGTGCTGTGGCCAACACCTGTAATCACAGAACTTTGGGAGGCCCAGGCCAGAGGATCCCTTGAGCTCAGGAGCTCAAGACCAGCCTGGGCAACATGGTGAAACTCCATCTCTTCCAAAATACCAAAATTAGCCACGTGTGGTGATGCACCTGTAGTCCCAGCTATTTGGGGGGCTAAGGTGGGAGGGTCGCTTGAGCCTGGGAGGTCCAAGGTACAGTGAGCCATGTTTATGCCACTGTACTCCAGCCTGGGTGACAGAATCAGATTCTGCCTCAAAAACAAAAACAGAGAGAGAGAGAGAAAGAAAGAAAGTAACTGGGTGCAGCGAACTGCACAGCCAGCCAAGGACTCTCACAGGGCTAAGCCACAAGAAGGAGGCAGTCATTGACCATCCCAGTAAGCATTTTTGGAGCTGGGAGAGTGGTCTCTCCACCCGTTTCTGGATGAAGTCCTAAGTTTGATTGCTGTGAGAGAGGAGATCTATAGTGGCACTGACAGCCTGAGATGCACAAATAAATCTATGAAAAGGGGACAAGATACTAGCTAACACCTGGGAAATATAGCCCAACTTCTGGACTCTTATTTTAATTTTAAAGGCTATGTTCTCTACAATTAAAAAAAAACTATTAAAAAATGGGCAAAAGATTTAAATGGCCATTTTTTTCCAAAAAAGATATGCACATGGCCAATAAAGATGGTAAGCATCATTATCCGTTAGAAAATGAAAAACCACAATGAGATATATTACTTTATGCCTACAAGCATAACTATAATAAAAATGGAAAATAACAACTGCTGGCAAGGTTGTGGAGAAATTGCAATCCTTATACTTGTGGGAATGTTAAATGATGCAGCCACTGAAAAGGTGGAAAGCAATCTGGCAGTACCTCAAAAAGTTATGATTTATGACCTAACAATTCTACTCCTAGAGGCATATATGCCTTATAGAATTGAAAACGTATTTTCACAAATACCAACAGAAAGCAAAAATTGTTGCACAAATAACATTATTCATATTAGCTAAAAGGTGGAAACAACCCAAATGTCTGTCAGTGATGAAGGGATTACAAATGTGGTATATCCATTCAATGTAATATTATTCAGCCATAAAAAGAAATGAGATTCTGATACATACTACAACATTAATGAACCTTGAAAACATTATGTGAAGTGAAAGAAGCCAGCCATAAAAGACCACTTGATTATTGTATGATTAATTGACATGAAGTGTTCAGAACAGGCAAATCCATAGAGTGAGAAAGTGGCTTAGTAGTTGCCAGTGGCTTAGAGAAAGGAGGGAGAATGGTGAATGTCTACTAATGGTTAACAGGTTTCTTTATGGGGGTAATTAAAATATTTGGAATTAGATAATGGTAATGGTCAGACAACTCTGTGAATATACTAAAAACCACTGAATACCACACTTTAAAATTGTGAATTTTATGGTATGTGAAGTATATGCCAATAAGAAATATGTTTTCAAATGTTGTGTTACCCCAATGAGATGTAAATATTGAGTTGTCATCTATCAGTCAAGTAACTGAGAAGATTTTTATGTTAAACTAGGAAGATATCTATGTATACTAACAGAACATGTAATTGAAATTTTTTGCAGCTGGTGTGGTGGCTTATGGCTATAATCTCAGCACTTTGGGAGGCTGAGGTGGGAGGATTGCAGCCATGAGTTCAAGACCAGCCTGGGCAACAAAGCAAGACACTCATCTCTACAAATTTTTTTTAAGTTCATTGGGTATTTATTTTTAAAACTTTGTGGAAATAAGTGAAATGTAGTTCATAAAGAGAGGGAACTTGAAACTCTAGGCACTTGACTTGGATTAAGGTCTTTAGTCATTCATTCTTTCTTCAATATTGCTTTAGGAAGTATCCACAAGCCTCAGAGCCAATCAGATCATCACACTGAGGAAGAAATAGACTAGGGATTCTTCATCATGATCTTTAAAGAGCAGCGGTGCTGACACCATAAGAGTTCCAAGGTCAGTACTCACCTAATGCTGCATAGCTAAGGAAGAGGCAGGACCTGACCTTTAGTGAAACTTAACATTCAAGAATGGAAGGACTTCAGGAAGACGGAAGTCTATGTACCAAGGTAGTGAAACAGAAATAATGGGACTTATTCAGGGGGAAAATATATCCACTATTTTGCTTGCTTATAGAAGTAAGGATATAGAAGTAATGGGATAATTTGGGAAAGGTTGGCCTAGACTAGGGGAAGATACCTCGAACGCCAGGATAAAGAGATAGAGCCAAACTAAGATAATTCCACTTTTGTCCTGGATTTTCCCTAAGTCCCTGAGTGAAGTTGAACAATTTACTTCACTCCTAGTGCTCCAGGATCCTTTACAATAATAAGAGATATTGAAGTTGATTTCTATAGAAAGTGTTTTATTTGGGGTAATGCTCTTTTTCATGAATAACTATACAAGTTTCCAATTATTACTGTAACAAATTACCACCAACTTAGTGACTTAAAACAACACAAATGTATTATTTTATAGTTCTGGTGGTCAGAAGTCTAAAATCAAGATGTTGCAGAGCAGCATTCTTTTTGAGGGTGTTAGAAACCATCTGAGAATTTGTCTCCTTGCCTTTTCTATCTTCTAGATGTTGCCTGCATCCTTTGACTAATGGCTCTCTCTTCCATCTTCAAAGTGCATCACTCTTACCTCTGGCTTTATCATCACATCTTTTCCTGATTTTGATCCTCTTGCTTCCCTCTCATAAGGATCCTTATGATAACATTGTGACCACCTGCATAACTAAAATAACCTTCCTTCTCAAGATCCTTCATCACATCTGCAAAGTCCCTTTTGTCATTGAAGGTAACATGTTCATAGGTTCTGGGGACAGCAATGAGGACATTTTTGGGGGACAATTATTTAGCCTATCCCAATCACTTATTGATTTCCTGGAACACTTAACATATATATTATGAATGCATCCCATTCTAGACCTCCAGGAATGGAGTCCAGAAAAAGGCATTTTAAATAAGCTTCCCCAAGTTTGAAGTGCCCTGCTGTGAGAAAAGGCACGTCACTAAAGATCTTTTAGGATAAGTATAAGAGTGAAATTAGTAAAACAGTGCTTTAAGATAAGCATTGACACGTTAAAATCATACAAAAGTTAAGTAATATTATGAGCTATTGAGTTTTTTTGTTTGCAGTCATTATTTATTTATTTATTTTGATAAGAGAAGATTCTGCATAGAATTTGGGTCAAAAAAAAGAACAACAGAAGGCAGTTGGTTTGGGTGTGAGAGTGTAGGCAAGCCTGCTCTTTTAGTCTAGGAACTATCCTATTTATTCAACTCCTTTGCTCCTTGGGGGAATCACTGCTTCATAAAACCTATTTTCCTATGACATTGCCTTCCAGCAAGGAACCCTCTCAAACCCTGTTGCAGCCTGTCACATGTACTGTGACAGCACCCACGCACATGGAAAGAGATTCAAAGCAAAGTCCTGAATGGCAAGATCTCCCTTCTCCCATCAGGTAAGGATCCTCCTATTTGTACTACTTTCCTTCCAGTTGTGCATGTGGCAAAGGATTCTGATTCCTGAGAGAAATGGAAAATTTCTCTTGCATTATGGTTAGTCTTTAGGAGGAGAGGCTTGCTTGCAGGAGATGGCTTTCTTATTTCAATTTGGCAGTTTCCCCTAACATAAACTCATAAGATAAAATCAACCAAGCTATCAGGGGGCTTCCTCCTGGAGGCAGGATCCTGAAGTCCTAGCAGATGGCTCAACGGAAAAGTAGATTTCTACACCTTGCATTAGGGAAATGGTTCTCAGCACAACCTGCGCTTTGAGATCATATGAGAGACTTAAAAACAAATTATCCTGGCTGGATATGGTGGCTCGCATCTGTAATTCCAGGACATTGGGAGGCCAAGGTGGGAGGATTTCTGGAGGCCAGAAGTTTGAGACCAGCCTTAGCAGCAGAGTGAGAAGCCATCTCTACCAAATTTTAAAATTAGCTGAGCATGGTGGTGCATGCCTGTAGTCCTAGCTACTCGGGAGGCTGACATGGGAGGATTGCTTGAGCCCAGCAGGCTGAGGCCACAGTGAGCTATGATCATGCCACTGCACTCCAACATGGGTGATGGAGTGAGACCCTGTCTCAAACAAAACAAAACAAAAAACTCCTCAAAAACAAACAAACAAAAAACAACCAAGAAAAAAAACTGTCTCTAGGCCCCATTCCTGCAGATTGTGATTTAAGTCATTTGAGAAGAATACCTGGTATCGGTAGTTTTAAAAAACTCTCCAAATAATTCTAATGCAAAGCCAGGGGAGAAAGCTGCTGATTAGGAAATCCTAAGTGGTTCCAGGTTAGGAAATAACTAGTAGTTACAGTTGTTACCATGTTTTAAAAAATGGAATACAGTTAAGAATCCTATTTTGGGTTGTACGCAAAACTCATTCAATATATTTATTACATGGCACTCACTTAGTGATGATTAAGAGTTAGAAGGGATTTTAGAAACATTCTAATGGGATTTAGTAGAAAGAAATTGGGTTTTGGAGACAGACAGACTTGAGTTTGAATGAATTTTGATTCTTCCAGTTATTAGCTGGGAAATCTTAGGCACTTAACTCTGCTAAGCTTCAGTTTCCTCATCTATGTACTCTGCATACAAATCCCTAATTTATGGATTTCTTAAAAGGAATAAATGAGACTTACATAAAGCCCCTGTCATATTAATAAGCACACAGAAAATATTATTACTCTCCCTTTTATACAGAGGAGGAATTTAGGCAAAAATAAATAAAGCCACACACACACACACACACACACACACACACACACACAAGCCTCCCACTGAGTGTCCTTCCTAAGTAATACAATTACTAGCATAAAATCTGGGACTAGAATTGATGACTTCCAGTTAGAATCCAGTTCTTTTGTAGAATCACTGTAATGTGGCTGATGTATTATTCAGAAATAGTAACACCTTTCCCCTTTCAATCTTGCTTCTAGAGGATTATTGCCTGTAACGGCCCAGATAATCATGCCTCCGTTTCCTCCTCTTTAGCTACATAATTACATTTACAACAGCCAGTTAGGGCAGGCCAAGGCACACCTTATACAGCAATAATAATAATATGCTCTAGAGCAGATAATAAACATGCTACTTTGAATGAGAGAATGCTGCTAACTGTGGCTCCTCCCTGGCCAGCTCTAGCTGGTACCACTCCCTAGATTTGAATATAATTCTAGAACCGTGTTGCTCAATACATTAGTCCTAGCCACGTGTAGCTATTTAAAATTAAAATGAACTCAAATTAAATCAGTTAAATAATTTGGTTACTGAGTTGCACTGGCCACATTTCAAATGCTGAGTTGCCACTTGGTGACCAGTAGCTACTGTACTGAACAGCATAGATATGAAACATTTACATCATCACAGAAAATTCTATTGGGCAGTGTTGTGTTACAGGACTTTATATCTTTGGATTTTTGTTATATCTAAATTTATGAATTGAATTTGCTCTATTAATAGCTGTTAATTATGTAGCTATAAAATGGGGAAAAGTGGAATTTGATATGAAAATAAGCTGAGAGAAAGGGTACAGGAGGAAAGAGAGAATAGAGTTGATTTGCCAGAACTGACATCTGGCAGTTGACAATTCAAGCAAGAATAAACTGTCCCTTAGGTTAGTAGGCAGAAACACCCTGGCTAAAGAGTTCATTATGCTTGTTTCTGAAAGGCTGGGGATGGCACACTGATACAAAGCTCTGGCAGCCAGTGCTCCTACTGGGCTCCCAGTGGGTTCCTGCGGGCAGCTGTCACTATGGCAACGCTCAAGATTGAGGCCGGAGCCCTGAAAACAGCTGTTCTCATGCCATTGCCCCACTCCTGACATCCATCCTGAAAAGCCCTAACCAGGCAAATCGATCAATCCCTGTGGAATCTCCAGAGAGCTCAATTTAGGCACAATTTATTTTAGTAAAAAGTAAGACTTGAAAAGAAGTTCAGACATTAAACCTAACCAGCAAATGTAATGTTAGGCCTCTTTCTGTTAAAAAAGAAATCAAAATATAAATTTCCCTACATCCTGTCACTATTTTGGATTCTCAGCTATGAAAGCACTGTCCCCTTTCCCGGCATTAAAATAAAGTTCCTCAGTTAGGGTGAATGTGGGAGTTATTGGTGCTGTTCAGCAATGTTTCTGTTCTCCTTCCAAACACATTGTGGGACAGCATGACCCAAACTTCTTTTTTTTCTATGAAAGATTAAAGCATCTTTGATGGGATCAATTAAGACAAAAGGAAGTAAAATGCAGTTCTATTTCTGTCCATGTAACTTATTTTGGCCAGTGCACTGTGAGCGGAAGTGACGTGTGTTATTTCCAGTTAGAAACCTTTAAGAAGCAGGGCACAAGAAGCTGATTTCCTCCCCCTGCCTGCAATGTTGCAGACGGTGGAGGCTCCATCAGTCTTAGCACCTGAAAAAGGATGATGGAATACCTCACCCACCGAAGACGGACCTGGAGTGAAACCATGTTTTAAGCCATTGAGGTTTGGAGGGGTTTTTGTTACTACAGCAACAAATTTAGAATCTTCTAATACCATGCATATATGAAAAAAACTACAGAAAGAATTAAAAAAACTGAAGAAAATTAATTATTTTAATGTAAACTGCTAATTTCAAGAGTATCCTATCTATTGCAGGATCAGCTTAAATAAAAAATCTGTGTAATGGTGTGACTTTTTTCATGCCAATATTATTTGTTTGTAAACAAGATATGTCAGTCTGGGTTTATATTAAAGCAAAAAATTGGTCTGATACTAGCAATTCACTTGGTCCTCTTAGACCAATTTTTATATACATAAAAATATTTATGACACCTATAAAGAGATATTAACAAACATCTTTAAAATAAAATATTCTAGTACTTATATTTAAATAAATAGCAACATACGTAGCCTGTGGGAACGTTATTTGACATTTTTAAGATTATTCTTTGGGAATCCTGGGGAAAAGTTTGGAAGATATGTGCATCATTTTTATTATTTTGGATACAACATTTTAACTTTACTAGTTCAACTAGTTCAACATAGTTGATTCTGAATGATCTGTGGATATTACAAGATGTTGAATATACTTTTAATGTATATCTATTTGCCACAGTTAAAGCAATATTCCAAACAATGAAACAATGCAAAAAAAATCAAGGCTGCTTTAATCAATGAAAACCACCTTATTGTAAGCACACAATCTCTCCCCAAAATGCGGCTTGTTTGGATATATCAATCCTGATATGTGGGTATGTCTCATCCATCACTTCAAATTGCTTTTGAAATTATACGTAATATAAAAGTTTAAAAATTGAAAAATTAAAGCAGTCATTTTTTTATAATCACAAAACCATACACAGACTCTAAACACCCACTGAAGATAAATAAATATAAAACATTAAAAAATAATCCTGGTGGATTTTATAAATGTCATGGCTGGGATTTCTATTTTTATTTGATACTCAGAAAATAAAACATTTATTTTAGCATCACACACACATACATATATATATTTTAATACAGGAAATTTAGAAATTAACCAGGTTGCCTCAGCATTAACTCCTCCTACTTCTCTTCAGGATCTAGGATGTTCTGCCTGTTGGCCAGTAAGGGGAGCCATCACAAAGTAATTACAGACACATTTACATGACAACCTTTCCTCATAGACTTGAAGTTTGTACGGGTTTTTCTAATACACATCTTGCTTTTCAGTGAATTTTGTAGGTCAGTACTGACCACACATTGTCTGTACACGCCCAGGCTGTCATAGCAGGCCACCAGATAGCAAAAGCTGCATAAAAGCTCAGATGCTGTGCTGTTTCTTTAGAAGTCTCCTTTTCCCATGTCTCATGCTGTTAGAAAAAGCTTCTATTACCCAAGATCCAGGCCAAAAGGCTCTGATCTGAGCCCTGCTGCTGCTTTAATTGTCTGCCCCTACTCAGCTCTCTTTATTAACCCCTCTCACCCCTCCCAATAATAAATGTAAATTACATGTTTCTTTCAAGTCTACCTACCCAATTCTTTCAGGAAAAGCCATTTGTTCCCATGCACCTGGAGCTAATTTTCACTTCTTGCATTTTATCCACTGAACCAAGCTCCTGCCCTGCCGCCTTCTCCCAGACTCCCCTAGATGACACTTTACCTCTTCTGGAGGCCTGAGCTGATGTGTTTAAAGGCTGCCCAAGAATGAAATAATTCAACACTGAGTTTCCCAGGCAGGGTATTTCTCTGTATTGTTTCAAATACCTAAAAAGATGAGGGCAAGTGTTCGAGTGTGGCACCTAGCCAACCAGAGTTGTTTCAAGAAAAGTCAATAATGTATATTACAAACATGTTTTGGTGACCAAATACAGCCTCCCAGCTATAGGTCTCCCCTAGAAAAGTGAGGCAATTATCTCAATCAGTCAAGTGAAAAGGTCCATTTATGCTTCAATTCTCTGGCTAATTCAGGCAAAAGTAAAATTTTCATCTGAATGATCTCAGTAATTGGCTTGCTGCTTTGCTTTACCAGAGAAAAGCAAAGAAACAGGCTGTTCTATACTGACAGGGTGCTGGTAATCACGGAGAACTTGTGCATAGAAAACATCGATGAGAAAGCACATTAGTAGAGACTTTGTTGAGAAATTTCAACAATAGATACAGCCTAATCATAGATGATAAATGAGACCTTTAGCGATCTTTTTTTCCTTCCGTTCACCTGCCCACCAACCACTTTTCCTTCAGTATTTCAGGTCCAGAGCAGGTATGCCACTAGGAACAAATCAACAAATCTATTATCCTTGACTTCTTCCTCTCCTTTAATTTCCATTCCACTTTCTACATCTTTTGAATGTTAACCCCTCTGTATTCCCATAGCCATTGTCTTAGTTCAGACAACCAGTGGTACTTTCCTCGAACATTCATCTATTTGATATTTATAGAGGGTCTTTTATATGAAGGTTCAATGCCAGGTACTGCAAATACGATGAGCAGAAAGACAGACATGAATTCTATTGATCACAGCTACTCTTAATTGGTTTACCTGCTTTCTATCTCATACCTCTCCCCTAATCCATTATCTTCCTTGCTGTCAGATTCACCTTTTGAAGTGCCAAGCCAGGCACTACTTCACTGCATAATAGCCAAAGTCCTAAGAATGAGATACAAGGACCTTGATGATCTGACATTGACTTCATAGTCATTTTCCCTTCCGGCCACTTTCTACTGGTCTTATATTTGGCCAATCTGAACTTTCCACGGTTGCCTGTGATGGCTGCTTTGATCCAAAACTCCTGTTTTCCCCTTTGTCTGGCTAATTTATATCTACAGTACTTTTTCATTTGGTTTTAATTATTAAAATTATCTTCCCTATATTCTGTCTTCCTAGACTTCTAACCTCTGTTTTCCTAGACTTTTTTCTCTTGATTCCACAGGCAATAATTTCAAGCCCCTTTAGCTGTCTAAAGAAAACTTGTATTCTGTGTAAACATTCATTCTTTTAACTAGCCGTTTGTTGTGTTTTTTAGCTCCTTTACTGTTCTGATTGTACTCCTCTGAACACATTTCAGTAAGTGGATATTCCTTTTAAACTGCAGTAGCCATAATTGAACTTGGTATTCCATGTGTGATCTGATTTTCAGGAAGGACAATTCCTGTCCTGGTAAATACACATGTTCCTTTTTAAAACCTGAGCTCAAGACTTTCCATTTCTCTCTTAACTCCTACTCTGGATTCTCTTGGATACAAAATCATGTCTTTATTTCCTTCTTTTGAATCCCAAATCTGGCTGTGATGGATATGGAGATGCACCCCTCAGGTTTCTTTCAGGGCTGACTTGTTACTTCTTTTTCAGAGATGACCTCAGTTGCAGAGTGATGCCTTGTTCAAAAGCCCAACCTTCCTTAGCTATCCACATCCAACGACTGACCATGGAGGACATATAAAGACCTGAAAATTTTGGCTCACTAGGGGACAACTCCAAAGGGTCATATGGCTCTGGAGTTCTCTGAGGGCTGGGCTGAGGCTCTGTCACGCCTGCTTCATAATTCAACTTGTCTCTCTGTTCGATTGCTTCCTCCTCCTGGCTTCCACAGCTGTTGAAACTCAATAAATATCTTGCAAGTCCAACTCCATTTTAGAGTCTTTAAAAACCCAGTCTGACGTTTGGTACCAGAATGGTCCGAAAATGAAGTCGAAAAGATAAATTTTGAAGCTTTATCATTTGTCGCTTGGCTAGTAATGTGGACTCCATCACTGATGGTACTGAGGCGCAAATAATCCAACGGAAATGAAAAGACCCTGAAACAACAGAGAACAGGAGGTGCCACGTAACTGCTGAAAAGCAGGTGGATGCAATTATCATAATGAGCAGCAGAGCCAGACTGGCAGCCAATGGGGCTTGACCCACAGAGAGTCACGGAGATGGTTAATAGAAACTCATAACCCTAGGGACTAAATAGATGGGCAGCCAACAAGGATACTTTGGTTTATACCATCACAAGAAATTAGGGTAAATAATTAGAAGCCCCAATTATTGAAGGAACTCACCCCAATAAGGTAGTCATGCCAATAAGATGTTGTAGTCTTTTGCCCACTTTCCAGATCTGAGTTAGTTTTCAGACCCAGGACCCACTGACTAAAGAAATGGCCAGTCCCTAGGAAGAAAGACCCAGCTACACAATGCAAGTATATATGATGATGATTCCCCCAGTCCATCTTTAAAAGTACCTACAACTGTTTACTCGGGTGACTATGTACAAGGGAAAGGGGAACACTCAAAACATTTTAGGACTGTTTGACACTGGGTCTGAGTGGACATTGATACCTGGAGAACTGAAGCCTTACCATGGGGCCCTCCTGTTCTAAAGTGGGAGCATGTAAGAACCAGGTAATAAACAGACTCCTGGCAGAGATCTGGCTTGCAGTAAGTCCACTAGGTCTGAGGACCCACAGAGTGGTCATTTTCCCTGGCTCCAAGTATGTAATTGAAGTTCTCATGTTTGGAATATATGCAATCCCAACAGTGAACCTTTAGTGAGTGGGACAGAGGCTATAGAAGTGGGGAGAGCCAAGTGGATGTTTCTGAAATTGTTCGTATCCCCCACCCAAATCAAGGTAGTAAATAAAATACAAGTTGTATCACAGGGGGAATAGTGGAAATTATTAGTACCTTTAGGAACCTAAAAGATATAAGGGTGGTGGTTGCTATCATATCCCCACTTAAGTTATCTTAATGCAGTGACTTGCTCTTGCAGAACACAGAGATCCTGGGAAATGAGAGTAGATTATTGCAAATTCAATTAATTGGTAGCCTCAACTGCAGTTGCTGTGCCAGATGTAGTATCTTTGCTAGAGTGGGTTAACCAACCTCAGTAACATGGATGAGGTCATGTGAACGGCAAATGTGTTTGTTTCTATTCCAATTAGAAAAAGAGGATCAGAAATTGTTTGCATGTGCATGGAATGGTCAACAATATATATTTAGTTTTGTATCCTGTCATAATATAGCACAAAGAGATCTCAACTCTCTAGATTTCCAACAGAATACCACTCCTTTATGATATTATGCAAATTAGGCCAGATGAGCAATAACTTGTCAGCATGCTGGTGGCATTGGTGAAACACACACAAAATGGAGGATAGGAGATAAACCCTTTGAAGAGGTAGGAGGCTGCCACACTAATATAGTCTTTAGGGATTCTGCGGTGTGGGGAGTTCAGGTTGTCTCTTCCATAGTAAAGATACATTATTACATGCTGCAACTCCCACCATGAAAAGAGAAGCACGACACTTGGTAAGCTTCTTTGGATTCTAGATGTGACAACGTATTTCTCATTCAGGAATACTGCTCTGACCCGTATGTTGGGCAATGTAAAAGGCTGCCAGCTTTGAGTGAGACGTAGAGCAGGAAAAATCTCAGTAGGAGGTATTGGTTGCAGTCCACCAAGCCCTGTTGTTGGGTCATGTAGGCCAGCAGACACCGTGATATTAGTGGCAGCAGTGGTGGGAAAAGATGCTGTGTGGAGGTTATGTCAAGTGCCAGTGATAGAATCCTAACATAGGCTATGGGATTAAAGCTTTGCCATTTGTAGCAGTAATTTGTATGCTTTTTGAGAAACAACTCCTGATATATTACTGAAGCCTCAGAGATTACGTGCCTGCTATGGGACACCAAGGCACTGCACCTGTAGAACCACATATCTTAACGCAGGGCTAGCAGAACTTTAAGAGATGGATTCTAGAAGTAGAAAACTTGGATTGAGCATAAATAGGACTGGAAGACACAAAAAAAGCTGCATGATAAGACAGTCCCATCTTCCATGTCATTTGCCACCGTTGTCCCTGAACCTCTTCCACAGCTCATCCCTCACTCCATATGGAGGATGCCACATGGCTCACTGCTGGAGGAGGAAAAAGCCTTCAGATTTGGTTTACAGATGGGCTGGTTTAGTAGGTGGATGCCAAACAAGCCAAAAATGCATGGCACCTACACTGCAGCCTTGTTCAGGAGTAGCTCATGGGGCTAGAGAAAAATCCTTAAAATAGGCAGAGCTTTAAAGTCCACCTGGTCATTCTCTTTGTGTGGAAGAATAAATAGGAGCTGTTAGAATATATATGGACTGATGGGTAGAAGTGAATAGCCTGGCTCAGGATGCTGAAAGCAGAGATATCAGAAGATTGGAGAATAGGAGGCTCAGAGTATAAGCATGTGAATGACATGTGAGAGTGGACACAAAGTGTGAAGATCTTTGTGCCACATGTTAACACCTATCAACTAGAGAGCACCCACCGCAGAAGACACATTAAACAACAGTGTGGACCTGTGTTGTCCAATATTGTATGCACTAGCCACACGTGGCTACTCCAAATTGAAATGTGCTGTAATTGCAAAATACACACTGGATTTCAAAGACTTAGTCTTCCAAAAAGAATGTAAAATATTACTAATAATTTTTATATTGATTACATGTTGAATTTTTTATATATTGGATTAAGTGAAATATATTATTAAATTAATTTTATCTTTTTGTTAACTCTTTTTAAGGTGGCTATGAGAACGCTTAAAATTACATATGCAGCTCACATTTGTAGCTCACATTACATATATTTTTTGATAGGATTGATATAGACAGAATAACTTGGCCGGTTGGCAGCAAGCAGCCAGCCTCAGTTATCGGCTACCCCAGGGCTGCTGTGATAGGTACATGGATTGGGTGGCAGTGGGAGCCACGAAGGCTCTTCTTGGGTCCATGAGCATGGCCTGCCACTTACCAAGAATGATAAAGCTCCTGCTGCTGCCAAATGTACAGTCTGCCGGCAACAGAGACTGATGCTGAGCCCTCCATATGGCACTATCCTTCTGGAGCCTAACCAGACACTTGTTAGCAGATTGATTACATTGGGCCCCTTCCATCTTAAAAGGGCCAGAGATTTTTTGTATTTTTATTTGTTGTTTGTTTTAAATAAAAATAGACATATATTCCAAGTATAAGTTTGCCATTCTTACCTGCAGGGCCTTGGCAAACACCGTTATTCAAGGACTAACAATATATTTGATCTGCTCACATGGGATCCCACATAACATCATATCAGAGCATGGGCACATGATCATGAGACCCACTGATCATATCACAGACTTCAAAGCTCCCGGCCTGACAGAGCGTTGACTTGCCTGTAGAAGGTGCAGTTGAAGTGCAAGTTTGGAGATGATGTTCCGCAAGAATTGGTTACTATCCTCCAGGATCCAGTATACACATTGAATAAAAAATCTTTACATAATAATATGTCCCCCATAGGAAGAACACATGGGTCCAAACTCCACTGGGTGGAAGAAGGAATGTCTCTACTTAACATGACCCACTGGAGAAAACTGTGCTTCCTATTCCACAATTCTATAGGGTTAAATGTCTTTGCAGTCTTAAAGGTCCTAGTCCCCAAAGAGGTCATCCTTTTATCAGGGGACTAAAGAGTCTCATTGGACTTAAGCTATTGCTACATCCTAGGATTTTTAGGCAAGGAGAAAAAATACCTCACCATCTTGGTAGAGGTATTTGACCTTGATCCTCGGGAAGAGATGGGCCTACTGTTACATAATAGGAGCAGGAAGTAATATTCACTTAGGTGCCTTTTGGCTCTGGGTCACACCACCAAGTAAGCCATTGAAGCTAGCAACTGTGTTTGCTGAAGCTGAGAAGAATGTAGAATTAATAGTGAGAGAGGGAGATGGTCAGTTTTAGTTGTGGCTTTAGGACCAGCCAGAGTGGCAGGAACTGTAATTTATTTTACTAACCTTGCTCCTTTAAGTTTTCCCCAGGGAGAGAGGCCCACCAGAATCCTGAAGGAGCCGTTCCCTGAAATTTAAGTGATGACATGAATCTGAGGACCTGAGGGATGGATGTGGAGGACACAGAGCTGTTTTACCTTCAGAAATTCCCTTTCAAGGAAGGACTTGTCCCAGGTCCTAAGAGCGCTGTCAGAAAAACATCCTCCAGCTCTCAGCTCTTTTCAGGCTTTCTCCTCACTGCAGGGTGCCAACTCATCTGAGAGCACTCCCTTTCTGCCGCAGAAGACATCCAGAGACTGACTGTGGCGTGGCTATAAAGGCCCAGCCATTTCAGCCCACGAGGGGACGACTCAGAGGATCCCTTATCCTCTAGAGCACTCCAGTGGGGTCGGTCCGCATCACAGCCTGATTTCTGTCTTTTCCTAATCTGCTTCCTCCCGCTAGCTCCCACAATAATTGATTCCTCATGGAAATCCTGCATGCTAAACTCCATCTCTAAGTTGTGTGCTTACAGCAAACACAACCTGAAACACTAGCCTTTCTAAAGCTTCAGTCCTCTCTGTCATTTAGTTCCATATATATATATATATATATATATATATATATATATATATATATATATATTCTCTCCTTAAAATTCTCATTCGCTCCAAATCTTATATCTTTGTCTAAGCTCTTGACTTACATTTCCTTCCATCCATTTGTTATTTTCACTGAGTATCCCAGCATCAATTCAAGCTGTCCAAAATGAACACATCTCTTCCTCCTTATAACATTCTAATTTATGTTGATGATGTCTATCTTCTTATGTCCTTCCCCGTATTCGACCTATGATATTTTAGGCTCATAATTATTTTGTTACCTTTAATCTCTCACATCGTAATAGGCTTTCAAATAGCTGACTTTTTCTCTGCTGTAATTACCCACATCTTTCTACTTGCTTGTTTAGGGGGACTCTGCCTGTCTTTTCCCCCACTGCCTCCTCATTGTAGCACATTCTTGCACAGTATCCTAAATCAGAGTAGGTTCTCAACTCCTATTTTTTCTAATGAATACTGACTGCAATAGCTACTGCAAAGATTTTTACTCTGGCATTACCATCCTCCCAAACTGTCTGTGCACTGTAGCCACACTGATATTCCATACTGCAAATCACTCTTATTTGATTGATTTTCCTTTTCTAAAATCTTCAGGATTTCCTGAAGGAAATATCTTTATTTCCCTAAGGATATAAGCCAGATTCCTTGGGTTGGTCTTTAAAGCTTTGCACTATCTAAATGCACTCTCCTAACCTGATTTGTCATTTGTTCCTGATAGTAAATTATCTGTTCTTAACCAGGTCCTTCTGCCGCCCACCAGAAAAGTAATGTTGTTCTGATCAGCCTTTCCTCAAATTGTTCCATAATGTGGACTATGGGGGTGCCCCTGCTAGCTGAAATTCTCCCTTTCTCTGAATCTGACACCTTTTCCACTGTTTCAACCAACCATCCTTCCCTCGTCTGAACTCCTATACAGGAGTGGACTTTGCATCACTCATTTTTGTACTTTGCATACATCAGTAAATGTATTTTAAGCCTCTACCATGTTTTAAACACTAAGCTGAATGCTGAGAAGACAGAGAGTAATGAGAAGTGTTTTCTGTTCTCAGGAAGTACTGAGGCGGAGTAGATGCATAAATAAGCTAGTGCAGTGAGACTCGAAGGGGCTCTAATACATGTCTGCTTTGCATAAAACAACAGGCAATCGATTTTCAGGAGTACTGGAAGGGCAACATAAAGGGCGGAATATTTGCGTTTTCTTTTGAAAAATAAATAGATGGTCATTAGAATTGTGCTGTCAGGATAGGTTTATGGGGTGTATATTCTTGGCAGAAGAGACAAGCTGAACAGAAGCAGGGAAAAATGGACTAGCAGGTGAAATCTAAGGAATCGCTCTTGTGGGCAGCAGAAGACATGGGAAGTAAAGGGAGAGCTTGTACCCAGATCTCAGGCGACCTTGTGAGGCATTCCAAGGAGTATGAATTTTGTTTTGTTGGCAGTGAGGAGGAAACACCACAAAACATGTTTAATTCAGTGAATAACATGTTCAAATTTGAGTTTTAGGGTGATCACACAATCACATATTATTATTTGCTTTTAAAAATATAGATCCAGTCTCTAAATATAAAACAAGTTGTTGGAAGAAAGTGTCTTGGATATGATAGGAGATTTAAAAAAATGCAATTTTTTCCTTCATCCTACTGCCAATAAAAGTTAAGTTTCAGTTACCTTAAGCCGGTAGCTTTAAACAGATGGGCACATATACGTACCATGCATATGCATATATTCTAAACATCAGATCACACGGATTCTGCTTTAAGCAAAGCAAAACAAAAATACTACTAAGCAGTTAAGTGAAAGGATACTACTTACAAAAGATTGAATTTGTCCTTGTAAAAATAGCCTCCAAATTTCATTTACATAAAGAGCTCTCCTCTGGCCCTTGTGTTTGTTTACACATCATCACTTGATGAAGGGGTTGAATAGCTGAGAAAGTAAAGTGCTATAAGCATCTTCACTTAGGGATAAATCCTAATAAAGTTAACACATATTTGAAATGACAATGTAATGAACCAGTTCACAGGAACTGGCTTCACACACAACTTTTCAAGAATATTATCTGTTACACAGTGGAAGGGAGGTATCCTTGTGTGTGCTGGGACAGCGTAACGGATTGCAGCTCAAGATGTAAGAACAAAGGTTTTACACAACAGGCAACAGAAATGCAACAGTAGATACAACTTAGAAACCGGTTTTACTCTGCTGCAAACAAATGGACAAGATATTGTACAATATATAATAAAAAGTACAGCATAATACAAGTGCCACTAATAAAAGAAACTTAAGGATAAGACTTAAAAATGCTTATTTGTTATATATATATACACACTGCAATAAAAAGCCACAATAAATACACGAATTTCCATGTCATTCATAATAAATACTGAAAATATAAATACAGAAGACTACAGCTAATATGAATAAATTATTACAACATAAGGTCCAGGTTAAGTTCTGTTGAATATTATTGTAGCTTATTTTATATACCCTTTGGCATTTTTGATGTTATAACTTATACACAAGAGAAATCAATCTAGAAACTGTGTGACATACAACATGACATCTTAGTGTAACATGACTGTATGTATGGACTGGAGTTCATTTTCCTCCTTTTCAACTGTTTTAAGTCATTAGATTGAACATAACTAATAAATATCTATTGAAGTACTGTTGATATTGAGTAAAAGAATAAAAATCAGTTGAAAGATAAAACTAATCATAACGTCACAAAATACAGTTCAGTGGCTTTTCTGAGTTTTTAAAGTTACTTTTTTTTGCCAGCAACAAACGAACAAAAAATAAGAAAACAAATATTCTCAAAAGACTTCCCTTGTGTAAGGACCATTCCCAATATCTGAATGGTTCAACACAGACTGAAGGATAACACCCAAGTCCTTTGGATCATTTGATCTACCAATACATTCAGCTCACTAGATTCCACCAGAATTTGCAAATGTACCAAATTTCTATGGCAGTTGGAAAGTGAGACATAGTTGATGTCTAAAACTATGATCAAGATGAAGACACTGCAAAAAGTGACATATGTTTATGCAACCAATTATACATATTTTTAAAATGGGAAGCATGTATTTTTGACAAATGTCAAATGATCTATCAAATTGATTTACCCTGTGACACTGAGGGAAACGCACTGAAAGAACAAAGTGCCATTTTCTGCATAAACAGGCATTAACCAGTACATATGTATTAATAGTTCTATCTTAAAGGCTAGTACACCAGAAATTCAATAAACTAAAAATAAAGCAGATCAACTTTACTAAGACACAATAAAGGCTGAGATTCTTAGGAACAGAGCTGTAATCTACAGGTTTATTTTTATTTTATTTTTTTACTATTTCTGTACTGTAAATTTCTAGCATTTATTATACATCAAACACTTTTGAAACATGTTTCACAAACTATGCCTCAGACTTATTTCAATAGAGGTGCCTAGAGTCAATTAAAACATGGGCCAAATTTTATTCAACATTCTTTACATGATCATTCTATAGCATTAACCTTTTTTTTTTTTTTTTTTAAATAAAAAAGGTCATTTCCCCCTAGTGTTATTTGTGGGGAGTAACCACACTGATGTGGCTGTCATTTCACAAGAGCATCTGAGTTTGGGAGATATGCAGCTGTACCAAGATTGAAAAAAATCCCATGGAGAAAGGAAACATTGATTTCGGGGGTGCTCCTCATCTTCTGGTGAGTTCTGACTCTGAGTTAGGTGTCAACTCTGAGCAGATAAAAAAGGCTCTGAAAGCTCCAGGGAGTGCTTGAATCAAGTGATGTAACCAGAAAAATCACCATTTTCCAGGACTCCTCCCTTCGTTTTCAGGCCTTGTCAAGAAGACAAATTTTTAAATCATTTTCCTGACCCCTGAGAAAGCAGGAAGCCATTGTTTAAATAACATAGGGACAAAGGCTGGGATCAAATGGTGGCTGTGTAAATCTCTGGAGTCATTTTATTCCATCAGACTCTTCACAACTACTCCTATCTCCCACAGGAGAAGTGGAAAAACTTTGGATTCTTATTTGTCATTTTAAGCCAAGGAAAGATTAATGAGAAGGTCATTACTTAGAAGTAAGAATGTAGAAAATGCTTAATTTTTATAATTGTAACTTCTTAGAAAATGCAACAGCTTAAAAGTCAAGTCATTTGATCCTAGTTCTGATGTTTGTCACTGGGGATCTGAAACAGTCACTTTTCCTGACATTACCTACTGACATAAGAGCAATCACAAAAACAAACAACGACAACAGCAAAAATGAAAACCTAGTACAGCCATATTTGTCAAAAGCTGGTCATGTTACAGACCATTGTCTCTGAATCCGTGTCTTTCTTTAAAAATCTGATTTCTTAGGAGACTTACGGAATGATCACATATTAATGTAATAATCACCAAATGTAGGGGGAAACCCAACTTCCCTTGAATCCCCTAGTACAATGGCCCAAATCACCACAACTGTTGCCAGGTGCCTAACCCTCAAAGACTGGCCAAGATATTTTCTTATTGTGAGAAAACCTAAGAGAGCTGAATTGTGTTGCCAAGGAAATTGCCTTCCCTAGAGATGTTAAGAATAGATGGCGATCTCTCCTGTTGGGCATGCCTAAGTGACAGTCTTCCCTGGTGGTAGATCGATGAGCCATATGACCTCTGGAGATCCCTCCTAGTCTCAGGACCATAAAATTTGAAGAATACAGAAGAATCTCAAACTTTCCATTATTCACACACAGTTGGCCATTGTGAGTATCTTTGAAAAGATTAAACTATTCTGAGATCCCCATTTGGCATGACTAGTGACTAATGAATCAGGGTTCAGATGGTAACCCGTGGCAGTGGGCTTTATTTGTTTGAGACACAAATGAAATGACTTTGCCAACTATTACATCTTAAAATCAATCACTTTCAGATATCACTTGGATACCATCAAATAACTCAAGTATCAACACTAAATAAATTAACAACAACAACAACAATGACCACCAGGCAACAAGTTTCTAGGTTAGATACTTAGGTTTTTCCACTTCAGGGTAATTGAGATTTAGAGTTAATTTTTTCTTCTCTTTTTTATTAAATAAAGTTGCAAAAATGTATATAGGTCTTTAAATTTGTTTTAAAGACGGGTGGCTTTTTTAATGGCTAAGGAAAAAAAGCTTGGTGACCACATGAAAAAGAGGAGCAAAACAAAATTGGATACAATGTATTACAAAGGTAGAAATTTCAAACTCCTTTTCCATAGGTCCCTTATGTAGAGACAACAGCAAAACCATTATTAGGAAGCCATATCCCTGACAAGAAGGGTAGGGGGTAGTGGCCTTATCCAGTGTGGCAGTAGGACTTGATGAAGGTCTCTGGTGATACAAGTAACTAGATAAATTTAAAAGAGACATTTTCTAAGTCAATTTTCTTCCAAATACTCATTAATAAATACCTTTTAAGATAATCCCAAGACAGATAAAAATATTGGGAGAAAACCAAAAGAGAAAGGGAAGAGATACTCTAACAAAGAAGCTACTCTAAAGTTACAACTAAAACTGTTCAATCAGGTCACATAAATTAACTTAGACAATGGCAAGGCTAATTTCTACCATAAATTTGTCTCCTTCTAACTCTTTCTAATCAATATACTTTATCTTAAAAATATTTAAATGGCCTCACATGTCACTAAAATGAGTTAACGAATGAACTTAACTATCACCGTGGTAATGATAAAGAGAGGAATTACATCATTAGCGTGCTGAATACAAATGTTATCCAAAATAAATTCTATCACATTCCTTCGAAACTTTAGTCCTGTCAGAAACTTTTATGACAGATGACATAAGATGACACAGTGAAGTTGACATTTCTTGAATTATAAGCCAATGCAAAGGATCAAATTTATAAAAGCAATTACCCTGTATAGTGATATATTTATCACAAGTAAAAGAACGTAGTCACCAACGTGACTTACATCTTTGAAATGACTTCATTTCCCATGGATACAACAAGTATCTGTATTTACTAAAATTCCAGGCTAGATGTGAATATTTTAAAAATCTACATATAAAAGTAAACTGAAACATATTGTTTTAGGCTTTGAATCTGGTCATATTCACTCTCCTGGTTCCCATCATTCTATTGGCATTAACACTCTCAGGATAGGAAACCCAAGACATGCCAAGACAGCACAGACTTAGACTAGCCTGAGAACTGATCACCAGGTAAAACACAGGTCATATCAAATGTTTCAGCTTGAATTTCTGGAAAAAGGAATAAAACAAAACACCTGCGTTGTTTAGGAAGGGAGTCTCATGGTCCAGTTTGAAAAAGCCAAGAAAGGAGTCAAAATAAAATTTAGAAGTGACTGTTTTAAGGACTCACATTGAATATCTAGATTTGGTAGGTAAAATGTGAAAGAAGAGCTTTTTTAAATGTCAGCACTTTTTACTTTTGACAATCATGAAAGTCATTGATCACTTATTTTAATATAAAATGTGTTCAAATTTTTTAACAAAATAGTTTCTTTAGAATGCTATAGGTGTGTGTTTTTATTTTCTAAAGCATCAAATGACTTATAGACAGTAAAAATGTAATTGATATGAATGTTGGTCAGCAGATGTGAGCACCAACTGGGCTGAAAGGGTGTCCACATTGTAACTGCCCCTTCTAGGTTTGGGGCTGCCGTTTGTAACTCTAGTGTTTATGATGTAGTAAGATCTAGCTTAGCTCTGCTGAGCATTATTTTTTATAATTCCTAGAAGACACCACCACTTATTAAGCTTTTATTGCATCCTCACTTCCACTCTGATACTTCCATAATTCTAGTGGGTATTTAAATTGCTGATATTCAATTAAGTCAATCAAATTCTTTACTACTGTAGAAGACATCTGCTGAGCTGTGCTATTGGTGCAGAGCTACAGCATTTTGGCTTAGGCATTTTTGTTATTCCAGCTCTTGTTAGCAGATTTCAGAAAAAGTAATGCAATCAGAAGCTGAAAATTCACATTAGACCTAATATAGAGTAATCAAGCCTTTAAACTTTGGGTTTTGGTTGTGGTAAGAATACAACCAACAGTTCTAATTTAAAATTACAGATAAGTCTTGCCTTTGAAAACACAAAGGTGCTTCTCATTAAAGCTTGGTATTTAATACACTGGCTATAATGGCACTGCAAACTGTCATCAAGAGAATAAGGAGCAGAGATGCCACTTTAAAGAGAAATAGTGAGTTATATTTGGAGAAATAGAAGGCTTCATGACACCTTTTAAAAGGCAGTCTCCTGTTGGCTTCTGAGACTATAAATTTTCCACCTGCTAATTTGATGGTTTGTAACTCCAGCTGAAAGTGATGGAGTCTAACAACCTCTCTGTTTTCCACCTGCTGCAAAGTGATGTCTTTGGAATTTGCAAAAAGATTTTGCTATTTTGATAGGCTTTTTATAAATAGAAGTAAGAGTGACTGTGTTCCACACTGTTGTCTTAAAAGTTTCCTGAAATGTTTCCTGGGTTATGCATGAGTCAAATCCTCCTTGAAACTGTCTGATAGGAATTTGCTGGTGTAAATTTAGCATCACTTATATAGGTCTAACATTGAAGAAGCAATTAATCGAAAATTTCTTTTTCATTTGATTCAGTCCTAGCTGAGTCCAGATTTAATTCATACATTTCAGATGGAGGGAGAGAGATGAAGGACGATCCGGTGAGTTCTATTAATTTAGGAAAAGGAAGCATCTTTTAGTTGCAGCTCACATATAATTAGACAAGAACTGATGTCAGTTTTTCTAATATCACTTGATAAAATCACATATTAAGAGGATTTGAGAAAGCTTGATTATTTCATGCCACCTTTCATTAACATTATCCATTAGAATTTGTAGCGTTCTCCTCTTTTTACTACTCAAGACAATTGTTCTAACACAGCATGTGTTCAGTACATATTTGTTGAAAGAAAGAATTGATATTTAATAAATTTTGAATATAAAGACCAAAGAGTCATAAACTTGTGCAACAATAACAAAAATTGAAATAAAAGAAACAGTGATTAGCAAGCTATAGAAAGTAAATCATGGTATGTTTTCCTGTTTAATGGTAATCATACCAAAATTTTGCCTAGAAGTCATCTATTAGAGTGTAAAATTTTAAAGAACATAGCCACTTAACATAATCTCTTTGCTTCTTGATTAATTTGTAACTAGTGTTTTTGCAACTCATAGTTTTTTTTTGGAGGGGAGGGATTCAGGGAGTATTGCAGAGCCATATATGATTGTGAAGATTTTAAACATACTAAGAAACATTAGTTTCACATTTACTGTGGCTGTCACATTGAGAAAATGGTTTTGTCACAAAGAAATGATGGGCTTTCAAAAAGTAACTATATTATTCAATCAACCAAAAGACATGAGACAAATGAATTTTACCCGTGTCTTAATAATTAATGATCAAGAGATAAGGAGGAAAAACTTAAGTAATTCTCTTTCATTGACTTCTTTCTCCCAAAGGAAATTGGGAATGACAAAGGAGATGCAAGCTGCTTCAGCCACTTGACTTTCAAATCAATTTGGCCAGGATTATAACTGGGAATTAAATCCCATTTAAAGGTATAGGACTGGTACTAGAATAGACAGGGCTGGAGCATGAAGCTTTGCAATTGAAAGTGAATGACCAAAAAGCTGTGTGTCAAAAAAGACTACAGTTTGGCTACATATACTATGGAGGCAATACAACAGCTGCAGGTCAGGTTATTGTGTCTTGGCATAAAGATCTTAAGTATTCCAACTGGCTGCATGTAGCTTGATCCCCATTTTTAAAAGCTTAGAAGGACTGTAGCACTTTCCTGGCATGTGGGCAGTTCTTTGTTGAATAGAACGGCTATTAATGGAAAAAAAAGTCAGCTGGAACAGTGTGCTCTCTCAGCTTTTCTGGGAAAGGAACTAACAAGGAAATTATTCCATCATAAGTATGTTTGCAACTTTGACCTGATATTTTCAAACTACAGCTTTACCAATTATTCTCTTTTCTAAACCACATTTTTTTAGATCATAAAGCCCAACCAGATTCTGGGGTCAGAAAAACTCAATACTGACTACTGGCCGTTGCCTGAAATCTGTCATTCTCTAAGTGTGTGATATACATATATTTTGTATGTGTGTGCATGTGTATGTGTTAGGTATATGGGAGAGTTTTAATAGGTAGCCTGTGTATGTGGTTTGTGGGAGTTGTTTACAGGTTAGTCAGGTATATGAAAAGTTGGAATAGAAGCTGTCATGATTGGAAGGGTAATTCTTCTCACAGGGCAGTGACTTTCTACCCCAGATGAATGGATAGGGGAAAACAACCTCTGTTTTCTTAAACATCCTTTTGGAAACAAAGCTGGAAAACAAAGACCTAGCCAAAAATAAAAAAGTAGGCTTCATATCGTCTTAGGAAAATAAAGCTGAACTAAAATTAAAATATCTCTTTTCAGAAACTGGACTGTCATTCCACCCTTCAGCTTTGCTCAGGCTGGAGCTGGCTCTTCCCCACTCTCCCACACTCTGTGTTCCAAGAATAATCTCAGAGTACTTCACAAGCAGATCCTTCAAGAGCTTGTAATGGTCCAGCAAATACAGTACACATGATCCTTTCATGTGCTTCAATGAAGGAACAATAGCCTCTTGTCATTTTCTCTTTGGGCCTGTGCTCTTTAGATTGTATCAGTAGGGGGAAAATTTTGGAGATTAAGCACTAAAAACCATCACTTTGCAGACAACATGGGATATATATATATATATATATTTGAGATTTCAACAAATCCTCATTCTGATTAGCCCAAAGGGCCAATCATTCAAAAGGAACAACCCTGCTCTCATTACTGCAACCTACATAAAGACAAACCCAAAGCTCTTTTAATGTTAATATTAATGGTTATAAATTTGGCCCAATGGAGGGGGGAAGAGAAGGGGCAGAAACCAACCGCACAGTGGAAGAGCTGCCAAGTAAACATTTTTTCCCCAAAACAAATTTTAGTAGAAACTTTTCCATTGGAGGACTTTCTCTAGATCAAGCATTTTTAAGTTCAATTAAATAAAATATTTTTTTTAGAAATTGAGATCTACAATATATTTATATCCATAATTCTAAACACCCAAGTCTAAAAGACATAAAAAATAAGTAGCGATGCAGTCACTGAATAGCAAGTCATGTCCACATTTCAAATAGTTATAAAACATGTGAAGTGATATAACAATAGAAGGTCAAAAATGTGAAACAGGTTTAGCATAGTCATATTGCATTGGAAAAAAAAAAGGCAGAATTACACTATTTAGTTACCTAAATTAATTTACAGGGAAACGGGATCCTAGAAGTCCTCCGACGAACCAAGTGAAGGTAATCTAAAGGTGGGGAGTGCATGTTTTATTTCTATCTGTTCTCTTTAATAAGAGAATGTGAGGTAATTAGAAAGTATGCAATGCATTCTGGACTGTTCTGCTAGTTGTCCCAGGCAAGACAAATCAAAATGCTTCAGAAAAGAAAGGCCTAGTTGAGTATTTGGGTAGAGGCCCCCCTTCAATCAGCTAGTCACTAAGTGGAAATCTCATTATACACTGATTTTGTAGAGACGGATTGATCACGCTGGAGAAAAGGCTGGTTGCTGAGGTCGTGTCTCTTCCATGTTTCCTCAGCCTCCTCTGCATTTACTGAGTTAGGTCCTCAGAGTGGCGAAGGAAAATAGGTCATTTTTCCCTTCATAAGTATCATTGGATGATTCCTCTATATTAATTATATGAACCTTATAATAGTTAAAGATCTTTTTAATTTTTTTTTTAATTTTTTCATCTCAAAGAGTTCTCAGTCCCCACCCCACACGAGGTACCGTGAAGGGGCACTAAAGTGCATTTTGATGTAGGGGGTAGAGCTTAAAGGTGCTGTCCAAGCTAAGAACCAAGATGATGCTGTTTAAAAAAGAAAGGCAATTCCTTCTATCTCCATCTCTGGAGTCAGCTGAGGGAGGGCAGTGAACTAGACTCTCCCCAGAGGATTGTCCTAACTCTTAACTTTAGAGAAAACTGTGTAATGACCTGCACATATAGAATCATTTATTTGTCCAAAATAGCAAAAATAGGCCTATTTCACCCTTAAGAATTTGCAAATCTGATCAGTCATGATCATAAAAATGTGAATGGATTCCAGATGCAATCCATGTGGGCATGCTCTGTGGAACTAGCTATGCATCTTCAGCTTGAATGAACATGCGGCTGTTCATTTTCATCAAAACATGACTTCTAAACTACCATAAATAAAATACACATGGAACAATTAAATCTTTTTCTTACAATAATTACTTTTACATTAAAAAGTCACCATTATCTTCAGATATATTGAAAATTAGGACTCTAAATCTTATTATTTCCCAGCCTTAGTTAACAATCTTGCACAGGCCCGATAATCCAAAATTTGGAGCTCTGATCTACACAGATTGGCAGGTTTCACACAGTTTGACAGGTAGGCAACTGTGAGATATGTATTTTAAAATGTAGCATTTTCTATCAAAACAGTCTGAAATCTTTTAAAATCCCTACAGAGACTGTATTTGTGCAATGCCACAGTCATGTGGCTAGAAAGGAAAAAACAAAATACAGTCTGGAAGATTAACCACCGTCCAAGTTTTCTTGGTCTTCAGTTTAAACAATGATGAGCCCAGGAAATCCAATTAAATACAGTGCCTTAAATAAGAGAAGAGTTGGTCCTAGAATAATTTAAGCTACTAAACAGGGACTGTCTCAACCACGGGTGATTTGATGCACTCTTCATGCAATATGCTCTTTTCTGCAAGGCTCAAAGAATTTTCAGCAGGATGCTCTGAAATGTGACTGTCACCATTCAATGTAGAGACAAACCCTTCTTGGGAGGGGCCTTTCAAGTATGAGTGAAATTCCACTTGAGGGTGATTGGACCTGTGTTCGGGATATAAACTATTGCAGGGCACACCGCTATCATTTTCGGAAGAGGAGCAGCAAACGATTACAGAGGGGTTGGCAGCTGGATAGTGGGAGGCACCATAGGCCTCTTCTGCTTGTCGGGCATAGTCAACGAATTGCTCAGGGGTCATAGTGTAAGGCACCAGCGAAAGGGTACCGTTTTTGACAGTGTCTCTTTCAGAATAGTTCTCAGAGATCTGATTTGGAGTTCCTGGAATGTGGCTATCTATTTGGTAATACAGAGTTGAAGAGTTGGCATAAAAAGAAGCATTCTTTGCATGGCTTTCGTGAACGGCGGTGCCATCAGAATAACAAAGAACTGAAGGAAGAGGGACAACTTCGGCATGGGTGCCCAAACCTTCCACGAAGCCATCTCCTTTGTCATCATCGTCATCCTCCTCCTCCTCTTCCTCTTCTTCTTCCTCCTCCTCCTCATCTGACTCACTAGGTGCCAAGCTTTGCGTGCTAGAATCTGTGACTCCGCTGCAAAAGCTGCTCCCATCCTCCTCTTCTTCCTCCTCCTCTCCTTGGCAATCTAATTCTTCAGCTGACTGCAGGTGCAGCACTGCAGCCTGGGGTTCAGTTTCAATCTCAAAACTGTCTGCGATTGAATATTCTACGGAGTGAGCGACAGGGCCCATAGAACTACTGTGAGCACTTATCTCACTGTGGCAGCCATTCAGCGTGGGGATTTGCTGCTCTCGGTTTTTCTCCAGTTCAAGTTTCATTATTGTGTGCAAAAAGTGAGTCCGAACACGGATAGGATTAAATTCAATTCTACCTGCTGTGTTACTACATCCTTCTTTAGTGCAGCCACATGGGAAAGACATACGATCCACCTTGGAAGGAAGAACACAGATTAGCACAATGGAACTATTACAAACCAAATAAACGCCCAGAACCTTTCAGCAACTTCTTTGAATTAAGTAATCCACTTAATTCCACATATGCCAGAGCAAATGACAACCAAACTTCAAATAGAAATGAAAACGGGAAAGTGAGGGCTTAAAACATAAGAGTTAGCTGCTTTTTATACCTATGTCCAAAATAAAAATGGGTTATGGGCATAAGTGTGTATTTTCAGTTCACTGACCCACTCCATGACTTTCTCCCCTTTTTTCTCTATTCCCCACTTTCCCTTCCCTCCACTTCTTTAATTTTGCTCCCATGTTTTCAATGCTCCTGTCTTTCCCACAAGTTCCTTTTCTTTCTGCTGCACCCCAGCTCTTGTGCCTGATTTTAAACAAGCAAACTTACTGTGCTCCTCTCCACATGCTATTAATCTAACATATACGATGTGCCCCATGTTAACTTTTCCTTTTGCTTTTGCTTATTATAAAGGTGCTTTTCCCTTTGCTTATTATAAAATGGACTTACACGACTTAGCATCATGCAACCTCACAATTTGCTCTCGTTTGCTTACCTTCTTATTGTTTGGGGTGCTTGGTACATGGGTGCATGTGTGTGTACTGTAGTGTAGGGCTGCAGTGGATATGCACATTCATGACTATGACTGGTGGACTCGTGTTTAGGTACTGAATCCCCCCTTCCCTCCCCATTCCATTAGATACAATCTTCTTCAATCCCCCCTTCCCTCCCCATTCCATTAGATACAATCTTCTTCAAGGAAGGGCATGTACGTTGCATCAATATTCCAAAACTATTTTGGTGATTGGGTACTGGAGATAGAGTGTTTGGGTTCAACAAGTGTTGGACTGACCTCTTCACTCGGGTGAGAGGTGGAGTTCTGGACAATCCAAGGGTATTTATGAGAGATTTGCCAATTGTCTCAGATTCCACAGATTAATCTGTATGCAGACCAGAGTATAGGCAAGAGAAAAAAACTTGCTCTGCTTGTCACCTTATCCAGCCATGGAATTTCCTATGCTAAAGAAGAGAAGGCAGACTATTCTAATACAATCATCTCGGCCCCAGTAAAAAGTATAGCAGATATTAGAGCCAGAATTTGTATCTGTATTTTTTTTTTTTTTTTTTTTTTACTCATGAATCTTTCTGTGAATCCATCTTAAGCAACTGTTCAGCAGATAGGCACTGCCCTCTTCTTTTGACTACCTCAGTTGCTTTCCTTATTGAAAAAGCCAAGTTTCTGCATAAAATAGTGACACTAATCATAGTGCACCAATGACATTATAAATGAAGGGGGACCAGGAAATTATCTGATTGCCAGTCATCAAGGGTTAGTAAACTTTTTATTTGCAGAGGTCAAAGGAGTAAATATTTTACGCTTTGTGGGCCATATGGGCTCTGTGGCAACCACAATACTCAGTTCTGCTGTAGGAGCAAGAAAGCAGTCATAGGCGATATGTAAAGAAAAAAAATGTGGCTGTGATCCAATAAAACTTTATTTACAAAATCATGTGGCAAGGTTGGATTTGGCCTGCGAACTTATAGGGTGCCAACCCCTGACCTAGTTCGGTTCCTTCATTTTAGAGATAAAGAAAGTAACCCAGAGGGCCTGACTTGCCAATTTCATATAGTTGGCAAATAGCAAAGATGGAAGTACAATTTTGTTTTCTGCAGTCTCAATCTAGTAATTTTTCCACTAATCCAACCACCTTTAATCAATCATCATTTTATATCCCACGCATGGATCAGAAAATACATATTCCAGTGTTAGGGATGTCATGATCTCCTTCAACACTGGTAAAAAGCTGAAATAAGGTGATATAATGCAAGAATCCAAGATAAAATAATTTTAATTAACTCAGCTGCTACTTGGGTTGTCTTTCAGATTATATCTTATATGTATAAGCATGTTATGTATTCCCATGAATAGCCTTAAATTAGTCCTTCTCTCTTGCTGAATTATGTCTTTCTCTCTTCCTGAATTACATGTCTTGCCTTGCCAAAAAATTTTCGTTTACATGTGGGAAGCTTCATTATAGGTACCATGACTGCCTCCTTAGGGGGTGGTAGACAATGTCTTGTCTTTGGATGCCCTGAAATCCCAACCCTTACCTGGCACTTAATGCCAGCCAGGCTGCAGGTGCACGTGTCTGGATCACAGAACACTCGGCAGTCACAGCCACAGTCCTCTCGTGAGAGGCGGATGGCTCGGAGTTCATGCTTTTCTTCCACGTCAATCTTTTTCACTCCAGAGGCACGCAGCAGAGCTCTTCGCTTTTTTGTTGGCAAAGGTTGTAGGAAGAAGTACTCATCTACCTCTGTGTTGTCCAGGTCAATGTCATCATCAGAAATGTCATCCAGTGTAAGAGTGCTGGCTTCTTCTGATTCTACTGTGCCATTCTTAGTCATCTAAAAACACAAAGCAGCAAATAAGAGACTTATTAAGGGCAGGGTACAAAATCTCTATGTTTGTACTGGGTGAGAATGAACTATTATACATTATCATGTCCCCATAATCAACAAGTGTTTGTTAGATCATTTTTTTAATTTTTAGGAGAAATCACAGAAAGGAAAATAAAGGCATCAAAAATGATAGGCTTTTAAATGTATGGGTGACAGAAGACTGTTAATTGGAACTCATAACCTCCTAATGTTAGGAGCTACAGTTGTTGGAGCTTTTAGAGAGTGCCATGTGAAAAACACCAAAGGTTACAAATGCTCATCAGTGAAAGCTATCTTTAGACTCAGTTCATGATAGGCAGCTCCAATGTTGGAATAAATGTGTCCTTGTTCAGAGGTAATAGCACCCTTGTGGAAGCCATCACCACCTAACTCAGCAAATATGTTGTCCTTGAAATAACAACTCTGTCTTTTGAGCTCCAGCAAAACCATGCACCAGGAAATAAAGGTGTGCTGCACTGTGCTACAGGGATTACAAATATGATTATTCTACAGAGCATTCCAAGAATGAGGGCTTGATATGAAGTAATCAGTCAGGTCAGCATGCTCTTAGTAAGACAAAGAACAGAGGGCAGGGCCCTCAAGCTCTCAGCAACCAACAACTGAAACAATAAACTCTGCCCTCAGAGGAGATCACACAAACCCTCACCCAAAATGGTACCTTCTGCATAATAGCTCATGTGGAAACTGTCTCACATACCCATGATTAGTCTGCTTCTATTTATATTTCTTCTCTAAATTAATCTCATCCATCAGAAAGCCCTGAATAAGTACTTCCCTTCTTACTATGATATCACGTTATGTTTCCTTCATAAAAAAGCATTTAGAAAAAGAAGTTTTCTCTGAATATGAGCAAGATATCTATCCTGAGGAGCAGCATAGAATTAATGCAGAAACTCCATGAGAAAAATCATGGAAGTTCTAAATACAGAAGGGATTTTAATTCTTTCATATTTAAATTTATTACTTCCTAAAATTCATTAATTATAATTATTACTATGCTTGGTGAGCTTAACAACAGTTCATCCATCACACAGTTAAAATACTTGCAACATCAGACATCATTGTCTCATCTTTACAGGAAAAAGTCTAACATTTAGATAAGAATTTTTATTGGAAAAAATCCTCAAACTGAAAAACTCTGAATGTATTAAAAAACAAATAGAAGATTGGACTTTGCCCTCAAGCAGAGAAACTTTCATAGAGGAAATAACACACTAGCAAGTGTATAGATTAAATATATCACAAAGGCCAGGTGCAGTGGCTCGTGCCTGTAATCCCAGGACTTTGGGAGTCCAAGGTGGGCAGATCGCTTGAGGCCAAGAGTTCAAGACCAGCCTGGGCAACATGATGAAACCCCATCTCTATCAAAAAAACACAAAAATTAGCTGGGCATGGTGGTGGGTGCCTGTAGTCCCAGCTGCTTGGGAGGCTGAGGTGCAAGGATCACTTGAGCCCGGGAGGTCAAGACTGCAGTGAGCCGTGATTGCACCACTGCATTCCAGCCTGGGTGACAGAGTGAGACCTTATTTAAATATATATATATATATATATATATATATATATATTCAGAAGTATTTATATATATATATAAATACTTTATAAGGTATAAATATATATATATGCACACTTCTGAGTGTTTCAGAGCGAAAATCTGTGATCATGCAAAGGTACACATTCCTCTTTATTGGGTTTTGTCTCCTGGTATAATCTAAAATTTATTTCCTTCCTTGGCATTTCTTTACATATGTATTGTTTAAACTGTGATAGCCACTAGTAGGATGTCATGTTGACTGGTTGTGTTTATCATTTTTGTTAATTGTTATTTGTAACAAGCTGCATATTTTTAGCTGTAAAGATCTGATTTTCTAAGGAATTCAAGTTATAATTGCCTAACATACACTCAATCCTCTGTGATAGGTAAAGCTGTAGTAACAGAAAGGAAGTGTTCCCTTTTACATCTTACCACTGTATGGCACTTTGGTTTGTTTTCATTAATTCTTGGCTTGTCTCTGTGAACCTCAGCAAGCTCCTGACTCCTCAGCACATGTAGCACACCCAGGACTTGGGTAGCATGATTCCCTTTAATACTTCCTACTTAATCTCCACGTTCTGTAATATTTATGCTTATTTGTGCAGTTGGTAACATTACAAAAATAAAATCTCCATTTTATATCAACAGAGATTGATTTATTTTTATTTTTATTTTATTTTATGTTTACTATTTTTTTTGAGATGGAGTCTAGCTCTGTTTCCCAGGCTGGAGTGCAATGGCCCAATCTCAGCTAGTTGCAACCCCAGCCTCCCAGGTTCAAGTGATTCTCCTGCCTCAGCCTCCTGAGTAGCTGGGATTATAGGCGCCTTTCACCATGGCCAGCTAATTTTTGTATTTTCAGTGGAGATGGGGTTTCACCCTGTTGGTCAGGCTGGTCTCAAACTCCTGACCTCAGGTGATCCACCTACCTTGGCCTCCCAAAGTGCTGGGATTACAGGCATGAGCCACCTCTCTTTTTTTAAAATGGTTATTATCAGCCTAATTTTTAAAAATGGTTGTTATCAGATAATATATGAAATCTAAAAGTCAACATGTAAGAATTTAGCAAACGTTTAAAAACATATCAAAATTTTTAGGGCAACATGAATAACCAATTGGTGCTTAAGAATTAAAAAACAAAAAACTGTATGTCATATGAACTGCAGATTCAGTTTACTCCAAATATAAGTGCCCTTAGAAGTAAAATTTGCATCTCTTATTCCCACATACTAAAATTACAATAAGGAATTTCATTTCAAAATAAAAATTTAATTAATAATCTGGCCAACTGCAGTGGCTCATGCCTGTAATCACAGCACTCTGGGAGATGGAGGCAGGCAGATCACTTGAGGTCAGGAGTTTGAGACCAGCCTGGGCAACATGGCAAAACCACATCTCTACTAAAAATACAAAAATTAGCCAGGCATGGAGGGGTACACCTGTAATCACAGCTGCTCATGTGGCTGAGGCACGAGAATCTCTTGAACCTGGGAGGCAAAGGTTGCAGTGAGCCAAGATAGCGCCATTATAACATAGCCTGAGTGACAGAGTGATGCCCTGTCTCAAAAAAAAAAAAAAAAAAAAATCTAAAAGAACTACATACTGTTTCACTCTTGCTCAATAAACTATAAGTTTTCTAATCTAGATTTTCAAAATCTGACATTAACATTGAAGTGAGCTGGCAGGGTTTTCTCTTCATCATCTCAATATCATCTCTATCATTTCTAATAAAGACTGGAGATACTCTAGCTTAGGCTGGTTGCTGGCTTATCCTCTCCTCCTCACAGTTTCTGGTTTGGTGTGTAGCCTTCGAGACATATTCCTATTCCCTGCTATCCCCTTGAAGTCCTTCCCCAGTCTTTTCTTCCAGTCTGTGCCCATTCACTTCTTTAAAAATCAGGCCAAAACTACTGAGTTCAAATGCTCTTTAAAATCAGAGCACTACATAGACTATTTCCAAATGCATTTTAGGGGAAAAAGTCAATGAGCTCCCTAATTTTGTCCACCCACTCACATCAATTACCCTCTCAAGAGCTACTGCAAATAAATGGAGGCAGTCAGCCAGGATTGCCTCACTTACTCTTGCTGACTCCTTTCCTCCATGATGCATGATATGGTTTGGCTGTGTCCCCAACCAAATGTAGCTCCCATAATTCCTACATGTTGTGGGAGGGACCCAGTAGGAAATAATTGAATCATGGGGGTGGTTTTTCCCATACTTTTCTCACCATAGTGAATAAGTCTCATGAGACCTGATGGTTTCATAAGGGGAAACCCTTTTAGCTTGGTTCTCATTCCCTATTCACCTGCTGCCATGTAAGATGTGCCTTTCATCTTCTGCCATGATTGTGAGGCCTCCTCAGCCACGTGGAACTGTGAGTCTGTTAAACCTCTTTTTCTTTATAAATTACCCAGTCTCAGATATGTCTTTGCCAACAGCATGAGAACAGACTAATACAGTAAACTGGTACCAGGAGTAGGGTGATGATGTAAAGATACCCGAAAATGTGGAAGCAACTTTGGAATTGGGTAATAGGCAGAGGTTGGAACAGTTTGGAGAGCTCAGAAGAAGACAAAAAAATGTGGGAAAGTTTGGAACTTCCTAGAGATGAGGGCTCAGAAGACAGGAAAATGTGGGAAAGTTTGGAATTTCCTAGAGACTTGTTGAATGGCTTTGACCAAAATACTGATAGTGATATGGACAATTAAGTTCAGGCTGAGGTGGGCTGAGATGAAGATGAGGAACCTGTTGGGAACTGGAGCAAAGGTGACTCTTGCTGTGCTTTAACAAAGAGGCTGGTGGATTTTTTTCCCTGCTCTAGAGATATGTGGAACTTTGAACTTGAGAGAGATGATTTGGGTTATCTAGTGGAAGAAATTTCAAAGTGGCAAAACATTCAAGAGGAAGCGGAGCATAAAAGTTTGAAAAATGTGCAGACTGACAATGCAATAGAAGAGAAAAACCCATTTCCTGGGGAGAAATCAAGCCTGACACGGAAATTTGCACAAGTAACAAAGAGCTGAATGTTAATCACCAAGACAGTGGGGAAAATGTCTCCAGGGCATGTTGGAGACCTTCACAGCAGCCCCTCCCATTACAGTCCCAGAGGCCTAGGAGGAAAAAATGGTTTCCTGGGCCTGGCCCAGGGCCCCCCTGCTATGTCCAGCCTAGCGATGTGGTGTCTTGTGTCTCAGCTGCTCCAGCCATGGCTAAAAGGGGTGAAGTTACAGCTCGGGGCATGGCTTCAGAGGGTGCAAGCCCCAAGCCTTGACAGCTTCCATGTGCCTTTGTAAGATATGCCTTTGACCTTCTGCCATGATTGAGAGGCCTCCCAGCCAAATGGAACTGTGAGTCCGTTAAACCTCTTTTTCTTTATTAATACAACCCATCTTCATTCACAGCAATATTCATTTTGTCCATTTTTTTCCTCTTGACATGATGCTACCTTTAAATATCTTTTTTTCCTATCTCAAATAGAATCATTAAATGTTCAGACTTTAGTTAGTCAAATGCAACATCCTTATTTCATGCATTAATGAAGCTTAAATTAATTGTAACTTCTCTAAGACATACTTACAGAGCCCAATTTCCTGACTCCTCTTTCAGTATGCTTTTCTTTATATCTCACAGATAGATTATGAGTTTTCTATGGTACTCAAGGCAAAGCTGGGAATTTAACATGGAATTAAACATAATGTGTCTAAAAGTTATTCTGTTGATAGGATAACCAGCACTTTCAAATGAATGCTCTCTTCTCAAGTAGATACCACCAATCTGGGACTTGGATCATTTCTCCTGTAGTGTTTTCTTTTTCTTTTTCTTTCCAAAAAAATAATGTTGCTTCCCCAAGAGCTCAAAGGAAGTCTGCAAAAAATGTGATTTAAAGAGATTACCAAATAGCCTTGACTCTTAAATCTGTTTTTATTTCTGTGTTTTCTTGAGTGTGAAAGAAAGAGAAATTGCAGGTGGGGGTTAAAGAAGTGGTAGAAGCAGATATGACATAATATTAATAACAGCTTTTGGATCTGTGTGCCAGGCACTGTTCTAAACACTGTACCTGCATTAGCTCATTTAGGATCATATACATCTCATGAGGCAAATACTATCATTGTATTCATTTAACTGATGAGGAAAATGAGGCACAGGAATGTTAAATAATTTGCCCAAGATTGCAAGTAATGAGGATGTGCACCAAGTTACGACCCTACTATGTGACTCTACAGCTTGTGCTCTTAAAAGTAATAATAATTACATATATCTATTCTTTTAATACACTTAACAGGTACTGAACAGTCTTTTATGATTATTTGGAATCAGGCATTAGGTGTACTGGTGCACAACATACAGCCCTTGATCCCAATGAACTGGAGTAAAGAGACAAGGAGTCTAATAATTTTAATCCAGTTCATAAGGATTTCCTAGCTTAGGGTGAACATGGGGCATTTGAGGGTTATGTAGGAGAGGCACCTACAGGTGGGGCTGGCAGTGGGGTGAAGTGGGAAGACTTCAATATTCAAATCTGAAAATAGAGTAGCAGTTAAATGAACAGTGGTGACAGAAGGCATTCCATGCTGAGCAAGAATAGTTTCAAAGGGCTGAGATAGGACAGAGCATGATACAGTCATTGACCTATAAATTATCCAGATGATTGAACTTGTATGGGATCACTCCCTGTCTTGGTCCATAATTGAAGAGCTAAAAGTAGATAAATAGCAGTTATTCAGAGAGAAATTCTTCTTTGCCATTTGGCTTAGCTAGTTTACAGGTGATGAATACTGACTTAATTTATGATTTGACTTAATCATTTTTATTTTATGTTTATCCTATCTCTGTATGCATGTATCTATGTTGTACTGTTAGGATCTCCAGGTCAAGGCCCCTGTGTGTATATATGTGTGGGGTGGACATGTGTGAGTGGGCATGCATGCACACGTGTGTATGCTTGCTTTGTTTCAATGATGACACTTAAGACGGACTTAGTTCTTAAGCCACCGTGTAAACTTGTTCAGACTCACTACAAATAAAACCACTATAACTTTTTTTTGACAGATGGAAACCAAATATCTTAATTTTGCAGATTTGTATGCACTGATAACTGTGAGAAAACCATTCCCAAAGCCCTATAGAATAAATCATTTTGCCCATCTAATCACACCTGAGGGATGAGACACATTACTGTCAGAATCAGTGGAATGATTCTCAGACAGCTTTGAGTCAAATATAGTGATCCCAAATAAAAATCAAGGCTCAACTTTTTGTTTTGTTTTTACTATATCATGTTGTGAATGAGTTCTTCCATAAATTTTAAGGAGATGAAATTTTTGGTGCCATCAAGGGCCCCCAAACACCTAATTCAATTCAACTAATAAAATGATTAGAAGAGGGAAACAATACTAAAAGTATAGATTGACTAAAATGCCAAGGCAAAACAAAATAAAACAAAAAACAAAAATAAAAACACTTCTTTTTAGCACTTAAAAGTTATGTTTACTAACAAAATTTTCTGGTCTTTACTGAATTATTCACACGTGTGAAAAAGAGAGTGATTTCCAGAAACAAGAATGTGAAAAACTAATTCAGCTTCACAGACACTGATTACTGCATATTATAATAAAGATGATGATGTTGAGAATGATCTAAGCTGCCATATAGTAAATACTAGCCATTAAGGTCCATACTGTATATAAATTATCTCACCTAATTTGCATGACAATCTTATAAAGTAAAATTTTTTTGTAGTTGAGAAAATTGAAGCTCAGAGAATATAATTTGCCAAAGTCTAGCTAAATAGCCATTTAGTGATGATGCTGATGATCAAACTTAGGTTTATGTGACTCCAAAGCTTGAGCCATGCTTTCAAGACCAGTTGGAGTAAAAATTCTTAAGAGCAATGGTAGAAAAACTGAACAAAAGGAAACAAAAAAAGATAACGTTGCAGTACACTCTAAGAGCTGATCTCAGTGCTGTGGGGCAAGAGACAAAAGAGCAGAATAAGCTTCCCTAGAAATAGCTCACTCAGAAACAAAGGATATTGGCTGGGCGTGGTGGCTCATGCCTGTAATCCCAGCACTTTGGGAGGCTGAGGCGGGCAGATAGCGAGCTCAGGAGTTCAAGACCAGACTGGCCAACATGGTGAAACCCTGTCTCTACTAAAAATACAAAACCTAGCCAGGATTGGTGGCAGGCACCTGTAGTCCTGGCTATTTGGTAAGCTGTGGCAAGGGAATTGCTTGAATCTGGCAGGTGGAGGTTGCAGTGAGCTGAGATCACACCACTGCTCTCCAGGCTGGGCGACAGCGAGACTCTGTCTCAGAAAAAAAAAAAAAAAAAAAAAGAAAGGATATGATTCAGACACAGAAAGCAAGAGCTCAGGAAAGAAGAAAACAGAGAGCAAACCAAAGATACAACATCTCCCAAGTTAGTATTTCCTTTGGGTCCTACTTTTTGGGAATGTGGAGGTGGCCTTTCTAATGGAGAGGACATCAGATAAAGCTGATTGAAGTTGGTTGAGCTAATGTATTACTATTTTGATTTTCTCAGCTGACTTTTAACTTATTTATCCTGGCCTGAGAAATCTGTATAGCCTGTGGTCTAGTGTTGTAAAACTATATTAGCTTTGGTGATTGATTTAATGTTTATCTCCCCTATCATACTGTGAGCATGTTGAGAGCAGAGATGACACCTGTCTTGTTTACCAGTGTATCCTTTGCACCTTGATAATTGCCAGTCCCATAGTAAGTTGATTAATACATTTTTAAAATGAATAAATGAATATCCTTAGTCACTATGGTATATTGCCAAGCACTGTACTAGGTATGGAGGTTTATAGATGTACAATAGTTCTGCCATATAAGGAGGTTCCAGCCTGCTGGGGGAGATGACCGTGAAATAAATATGATATAATGTGGTAAGAGCACAAAATATATGTGCAAGTTATTGAAGTGGTGGGGAGGAAGAGAGAATAGACATGAAAAGGAAGGCTAGGTACAAAGTCACAAAGCAGAATTATTTACTTCCTATTCAGATTCCACAGTCTTTTTCAAAAAGAAAAACCTTCAAACCAAAAATGCGAGAACAGGCATGTCAGGAAGGATTTAAAGCAAAAAGGAGGTGAGGAGACAGTGAAAGAGGACTCTGCTGTTTTATGGAAGAATCTCCAGGCCCAGAAAATTTATGCTTTAAGGCAATGAAAAAGCTTGAAGTTATGGTTGTGCAGTCTAGCAGTTTTGAAGAGTCATGGAGTAAAGAATTACAAGATAATCAAAGTGGGAACAAATTTTTTTTTTAAAAAAGCTAGTTCTGAATAACAATATTCTAGAAAAAAATACTTAAAAAGATGGTCTCTGTACATGTGACAAAAAAGAGCAGTAATTATTAGACTATTGCCTAAGTTTACTACAGGGAAAGTGTCCATTTTTCAATTAAAATTCCATGCAGAACCTTAACATATGGAAGATAAAAGTGAAAATGAGATCTGCATCTTAGGCTTTCTGCTCTGGCCCCTAATCTCAGACCCCAAGGATCACAGTTGGAAAACCAGTGCTCTAGTCCTGAAAATTTCTTTTTCCTTCCTTCCTTCCTTCCTTCTTTCCTTCCTTTCTCTCTCTCTCTGTTTCTTTTTTCTTTCTCTCTCTCTCTGTTTCTTTCTTTCTTTCTCTCTCTCTCCTTCTTTCCTTCCTTCCTTTCTCTCTCTCTCTCTCTCTTTCTTTCTTTTCTCAGAATCTCACTCTGTCACCCGGGACCCAGGCTACAGTACAATGGCACAATCATAGCTCACTGCAACCTTGAACTCCAGGGCCCAAGTGATGCTCTCATCACAACCTTCCAAGTAGCTGGGACTACAGGCACATGCAACTGCCCAGCTAAATTTTAAATTATTTTGTAGAGAAGGGGTCTCACTATGTTGCCCAGGCTGGTCTTTAACTCCCGGCCTCCAGCAATTCTCCAGCCTCTGCCTCCCAAAGTGCTGGCATTACAGGTGTGAGCCACCCTGCCCGGCCAGAGAATTTCTTATTTTGTCTCTAAGACGAGAATATAGTTCTGAGAATTTCCCATTCTTTCACTCTGACAGAATTTCTTATGCTCTTCATGTGGAAAATGGAATGTAATCTGATTAATAAGAATATGGTTGGATATATGACTTTTTAGTTAGCTGAGCAGTAAAAATGCCTCTAAGACCAGTGATGCTCAGCCTCTTTTGTACCACCAAGGAGGCCAGGAATGAAGGATATGGCATCTATACATCCTATCAGTAGCAGTGGCTCACTCTGGCAATGTTTCTCCATGGGGGTCATGGTGGGGTGCTTCTCCTTTTACTCTTGAGGATAGCTACCTTGAGAGAATATCCTAAACTTGGCCCTGTTTTGTTAAATGCAGTTTTAAGTCCATAACTTGGATGAAGACCTAAAAGGCAAGCTTACCACATCTACAGATGACAAGACCAAGTTTATTGAAATTAAATGTAACAAAACCTTATTGATCACTCTCTACAGGCCATGTCTAGCACTAAAGAGGGCTTTTGCCATGGAGATGTTACAAAATTTTGATTTATATCATAATGCAGAGTTGGCTTAGAAGACCTGAGTTTTGTTTGCTTGTTTTTTGTTTCGTTTAGTTTATTTATTTATTGTTTGTTTTTTGCTTACCACCAGCTTACTAAGAACAAAAAAAATTGATCACAGTCCAAAAGCCACTATATCCTTAGTGTATTCTATGGAAAGAACATCCAGAACTTGGAAGAAGATAATGTAACATATGCCTGGAGCACCATGTCGAGATCAAGTACCATATTATGAAGGAGACATAAATAGCACTGTATCCAGAGGAAGGAAACCAGGGCAACAAAGAGCCTAAAAGCCATGACCCAGGAGGATCAGTGGAAAGAACCAAGGATGTTTAATGCTACAGAACAGAAACATATAGAACCCACAAGCTTTCTTCAAATATTTGCAAGTCCATCACCATTGCTTTCAAACAGCCAGAATTCGGAAAATAGGGAAGATTTACTCTGTGTACTTATGGGGCATAATTTGGGTCAAAAGTTTGCAATCACATGGCAGCAGGTTGCTCAATGTAAGGAAGAGCTTTCTAACAATTAAAGCTGCAAAATGAAATGGGCTATTTCAAAAAGTTGTGTGCTCTGGATCACCAGAGTTTCTCAATAAGAGGCTAGAAAGCATAGGATATGTTTTTAATACAATAAATTCCTGGTTTTGTGGTATAAGTTGGACAGTGACCTAGTCTATAAGGTCTCTGGAAAACTAAAGGAAAATATGTATATAATTTGGATATTGAGTCACATCTTATAATATAGTTCTTTAGCTCATTAGCTGTTAATTGCAGGTGGCAAACTGGAACCAATTTAATTATACCCTCAAAGCACTAGGAATGTTTGGTTGTTTTGTTAGCTTATGAGAATTTCAACAACCTGAAGTCACAATAGGACCTTGGAATACATATTACCACACAGTCACCAGGAGGGGTGATGATCGTATCAACATATAAGACATATGAAAATTTCCTCTCAAATTTTTTTCTCCTACCCTCTGATTTAGACCAAAATCACTTCTTTCAGTGGTAGCTAATAAGCCAGACGGATCTAGTAGCATGCTAGTAAATATTTAACAACTGACACTCTGGAAAAAAATTCTAATTTGTCATGTTTGCCAAATTTCATGGTTTAAATACATCCATCATAGCTGATTTCAAGCTACCGTTGGGAAGAGAAGTACACAATCCACTTTAGTGAGCAACTTTAACAAGCTGGCTCCAGCACATCACTGAATATACCCCACATTTTAATCAGGAGAATCAGTGCAATTGACTTCCCTAAATTAACAGTCCAATGGTTGTTGCAGAGAAAGAAACTAAAGATTTGATTACATATGCTTAGTTGTTCCATTTAAACTAAAACACCAACAATATTTTGAAAGAACATATTCTTAAAGGTACTACATTTGCCCAGGGCTGCAGCCCACCCTTTCAGTCTCCATCACTTTGTTTAGGTTTATTTTCTCTGTCAAAATAGGTTGTGTATGTGACAGAGCAGGTATTTGGCACATCAAAGTTTTCCATTTGATGTTAAAGTGGGCCTCCATTTGGGGATGCATTCCGGAAGCCCTGACACTAAGTATACTGTGGCATAATCTCTACAATCTAACAGAAATTCTGTAAGGATAAGTGGAGTTCAAATATATCATGACCAGCAGGTTCTGACACATCTAATAAAGAATCAGAGTATGGGGAAATAGTTAATGACACATCCAAAAATGTTGATGATTGATATAGTTCAACTGTTTCTCAAAAGCCTCTAATCTCTTCTATCTATCAGGGCATTTAAGGCCTGTATCTGGAAGATAAATCATAAGACTTTTGAGGAGATACAAAGAGAAGGGCTGGAGGTGAAGTGGAGAATTATAATATCGCATTGGTAAGTCACTAAATGGGTAAAGCACAGTCATAAATCTGAGATTTGGGATGGAAAAAATTTATGTAGAGTTTTTTTAAAGGTTAATCATTAAAGGAAGAGTTACCATCTGCCAACTTTTTTTGTTTGTTTTTTAAAGGAGGCAATGAGGACAAGTAACAGCCACTCATTACTCAAGGAACATATGACTGAAAAATTGAGAAAAGTACATAATTCTGAAAAGCAATTAGAAATGGCAGGAAGAATGAAGATAGACCCTTGGATCTCAGAAATAAGGGGAACAACTTGGGTTGAAAAAATAAAAAGCCAAGCCAAAGCTGTCAAAGCTAAATTAAATTTCTTAGAACAAGGTAGTAGAATCCAGTATGATAGAACCTAGAGGCAATTGGAACACCAATGTTCTTTAAAACATACAAATGGCTGCCTAATGCATTTTACAGATACATGTGAATTGGGAATAAAGGCTAATGTAATTGTTCAACAATGTGGTGCAGATGATGAAATCTAAGCACTTAATTTGGAAAAGTTTATAGTATTAAGATGACTGCATTGATTACTGTGAAGAGTACGACATGTTTGAATTGGCTTGACAGAGAAGAAAAACTGTGCTCTGTAATTTAGAAATCTAAAGCTACTTATTTCTTCTAGAAATGCATTTTATTCAATCAGCTTTCTCTATTAGTTGTTTATAGACAATGTTTGAAAGACCAGCACCACTAACAAAAAAAGACACACTTGAACTCCCCCAAATAGAACTGGATTTGTTCTACTAAGGTAATACTTACATATTATTTTTTGATATATCTAAAACCATAACTTGACTGGAAGATGAATTACTAAATTAGGAGCAATTTTATGATCAAAACATACATTTCTATTTTTATTTTGTTTTCAAAATAACATCTTTATTTTGTTTCCAAAATAACATCTATAGATGTATTATAATGTCTAGAAGTGTATATGCATGTATTTCTTTTTCTCATATTTCTCTATTAAAGCCCCATTATGAGAGGTGCCATTATATAAATGTGTTCTCTATTTGGAACTCAGCAAAGACACCCTGGAAAGATACAGAGGCACAGTGGAAAGAGGAGCTTCTCCTTCCTGTTTTGGGGCTGTTGGTTCTCAAAGAAGTAGAAGGAAAACTATCTAGCTCTGAGTTCAATGAGCTTCCCATGGTGTATTACGTGTCTCCGTAATGATGGCTTTGGAAAATGTCTGTCTTGTCAGATGCTGCCTTTCCTCACTCCTTATTCAGCAGGCAATTCACTGCCACTCACAAAGGACCAACTCAGGCCAACTCACAGTGAGCAAAGTTTGTCTTTAACAAGTCTTACTTTTCTTTTTGGAATGCTCTTCCATACCAATGACCCTTCTGCTGCCCCAGTTAAAATAATGAAATCAATTTAGCCACATTTACAGAAGGTCCCTGGTTTATGATGGTTTGGCTTTTCATGATTTTATGATGGTGCAAAAGCAATATACATTCAGTAGAAACTAGGCTTTGAATTTTGAATTTTGATCTTTTGCTGGGTTAGCAACATCCTTGCATGATGCAGGGTATTGGGACTGCTCTGTCAGCCATGCAATCATGAGGATGAACAACTGCTACCCTATGGCAAACTGTGTGGCCAGATGATCTTCCTCTCCGGTAGGCCAATGTAAGTGTTCTGAGCATGTTTAAGGTGGGCTAGGTTAAGCCATAATGTTCAGTAAGTTAGGTGTATTAAACGCATTTTTCAGCTCAATGATATTTTAAATTTACAATGGGTTTACCAGGAGATAATTCCACTGCAAATTGAGGGGCATCTATATTTTGTTACTTACACCAGAGGTGTTTATATTTCAAACAAATACCACATTAAAAGTGAAATTTCAAGTATCAGAATGAAATTTTTGAATAGCTATGTTTTGGGGTAGCTGGCTTTGGATAGCTAAACCATAGTCAATAATATTTTAAAAATCATAAAAGTTCATAGAGGAATTACAATGAAAATATACACAAGTTTTTCTCCATTAGTTCTCCTCAGAGTTTTAAAAAGCTGGTTCACATTGCTGTGATCTTTTAGCTTTGTGTGACATGTGTTTCTGAATACTTTAAGCAGAGTGAGGTTAAGATTGGATCACCTCAAAATCTCATTATCTTTTAGGTTGGCATTTATTTGGAAGTAGTGATGATAACCAAATGCCTTTTGTTTACATTTCATCAAAGGGGAAAACTGTGTTTTCACTTACCAGTAACAAACCGATACCTGACACTTGCTCAGATGATTGCCTCTCCAACATCCAACACTAAGCAGAATTTTAAAAAACAAATTAGTAATAGAGTGGTCTTTTTGCTCCTTCTTTTCTAATTCAGTTTGTTTAAAAAATGTATGGAAATAGCTGGATACAAATTATAGTACATAGCACATGGGAGAAGGTTGCTGTAGGTTTGTGGCTTCCCCTAACATTCATCACATGTACCACGTGCCTCAAAGTTCACCACAATAAATCTTTTGGTTCTCAGACAGCATGTCAGTCCCCCAGCTGTTAAAAACCACTGCACACAGTACCAAACCCCAGACAGGATGACTCCCCAAAAGTACAAAGATTGTCTTTCTCAACACCTATAGTAGCTAATCAATTAATTAAAGAATAGGAAGTAATAAGATAATAGAATCCGTTTTCTATTTGGATGAGCCAACTTAACATCTCTGTGCTTCTTTTATTTCTCAGTTGTAAACATGTTCTAATAATTTACCTATTCCACTGGGTCTTCCTGAGGATTGCATTAAATCATGTTCATAAAGTACCTGGCAAATAAAATCACTTAATAATTGGCAGCCATTACTATTGTGCTACCAATACTTGAATTTGGAGAACGACTTCACTCTTTGGGTAGAGGGTAGAGTTGGTTTGCTGTGGGTGACAAAGGCAGAGGGTGGATTTCAGAAGAGAAGCAAATCTGAGAATTTTTACTAAATTAAGCTACATGCAGAGCAAGCATAAACAACAACAACAATAATAAAGGATTTCTACTGACAAAACTTTTAATGAGACCCGAGACTTTCAGTAAAACCTGCCAAAAATACTGCCAAAGTAAGAGACATGCTCTAAGCTAGTTTTTAACCAGCTTAATTTAAGTGACTGCTTTGCCATGCAATTGGGAACATGGCACATACATGCATTGCAAAGTACACAGAAACAAGATGTTTTGAAACACACATCACACCCCTGCTGACTGACTTTATTCTGAAAACTAAAAGTAATGCTAACCCAGCTGTGCTTATGGTGCTTCAGGTATTTAACAAATGACCATTTATGTTAAGTACCCTGGATTACCTAAGAAAGATTTTCGTTGTCATTAGATAATGATAGAAAAATATTTCCTATCAATTGATAAGGTGATAATCCAATGGAAGAGCATCTTTAGTTGACAAAAGATGTTTTCAGTGTCGTATTTCTCTCCATTTAATCTCTAAAGTGGCACAAAAATAAGTTTTTCCACTTGGATACCTTCCTGACATGTCTTGGTAACTCAAAAGCCCCTCAAACTCAGTATGTCCAAAAACGATCTCACTATCCACATCCCACCCCCAGCCTTTCCCCTTCCTGTGTTCCTTGTCATAGCAAAACAGTATTATCACCTACAACCCATTTGGTTTTGCAAGCCAGAAATGTAGGGGTCATTCTTGACAATCTCCTTCTCTTCCTCCTAAATCCAACCTGTCATTAAACACTGTTGATTTTGTTTGCTAAATTTCTCCCTCTATTCATCTCTCTCCGACTCCCCTACCATCATCAGTCTAATATAACCTACTGTCACCTCTCTCCCAGACTGTGGTAACAGCCTTCTAACTGGTCTAACTTCATATATTCCATCCCCTCTCAACACCACTTACCCTACCCATAACTTTTTCTCCCACCATTTCATGAGCTGGATCATATCCTGCCACTCCAACTCAGCTTAAAACTCTTGATGACTTTTGATGGCCTTAGGAAGAAGAGGAAAAAATACCTTAATATGGTTTACAAAGCCTCATTCCTGCCTCCTTCATGTTACTTCATTCTTCTTGCCTCTGCTCCAGCCACACAAGCCATTGTGGACTCACTGTGCTCCCTCCTGGCACAAGGTAGCTGATATGGTTTGGCTGTGTCCTCATCCAAATCTCATCTTTAATTGTAACTCCCATAATTCCCATGTGTTGTGGGAGGGACCCAGTGGGGGATAATTGAATCATGGGGGCGGTTCCCCCATAGCATTCTCATGGTAGTGATAAGTCTCATGAGATCTGATGGTTTTATAAGGAGTTTCCTTTTTCACTTGGCTCTCACTTTCCCTCTTGCTGCCGCCATGTAATAAGTGCCTTTTGCCTTCCGCCATGATTGTGAGGCCTCCCCAGCCATATGGAACTGAGTTCATTAAACCTCCTTTTCTTTATAAATTACCTAGTCCCAGGTGTGTCTTTATCAGCAGCGTGAAAACAGACTAATACAGTAGCTCTGGCTTTTCCTGATATCTGAAATGCTCTTGCCAATCCTCTTTGCCTAGTCACCTCTTCAGATTTTCATTTCACTTCCTTGAGAAAGCTTTCCTTGACCTCCTTGACCACATCAATTCCCTGTTATAAACTTTCATAATACCTTGCAACACTTCTACATTGCACTCAATGAAGTTGTGCTTTTATTTTGTTTAGCACTTTTATTAATATTTTTATTTTCTACTATTCTATAAGTTCCTATAGAGAGAGGACCACATCTATTTTGTCTCCTACTAGCCCTAGCCCAAGCACAGGGCACATGATCTCACAATATTCAATAGTAAATATTGGTGGAATGAATGAATAAATGATGTCAGGTAAGTTTCTCACATTGCTTTCAGTAAACAGACAATATTGTTTTGCTTTAAAAAAAATGTCAGCAAGCAGTCTCTTATGTAAAATGCCCAGTTTGGTTCGTGATTATAAATACGAAAACGGTTAACTCAATCAAATTGCTGTAAGGATATGAGACTTTGCAGAAAATGAGTTTGTTTTTTACCTTTAGTTTTAAGGAGTTCAGTTTTTCCTCCCTAAGGTGTTCTCTCAACATCTCTCGGTGGAGCCTCTCCTGCTCCCTTGCAAACTCGCCAAGAGTGTACTGACGCACGCTGTTATGGCGGCTGGACATCCCCAGGGTGCTTCCCCCTTGACTGGGCACACTTGTGAAGCCTTGCCTCCTGGTGAAGTAGTACACGGTGACACAACTAAAATGTACATTCTTTGTCCTCAGTCGCTTCTCCCTTTTGAGAATGGAGGAAGCTGAAAGAGAAAGAAACAATCCTGTGAACACTTGGGGCAGCAGTTTTCAGACAAGGCCAAGAAAATGCCATTTGGTGATCTTGAATCTATCTGCAGCCGACCCTTGTTGGCTAGGGCACTCTAAAACTGTTATATCCCAGAGTTGGCATAGAGTTCTAATTTTCTTTCTTAAATTTTCTTCTAGCTGTGGCAGAGTAGACTTCTTTTAAGTATAATGGTTGTCTGTACTTTTAAGTATAATGATAATCTAAGCAAACTTTCAGGAAAGTTGTCAATAGTCTGTGACTCTGTGGCAGCATTTATAGTAGTCCCCCCTTATCTTTAGAAGATATGTTCTCAGACCTCCTGTGGATGCCTGAAATCACGGACAGTATTGAGCCCTCTATATACTATGTTTTTTCCTATACATACATACCTAAGATAAGGCACAGTAAGAAATTAATTAAAATAGCTAATAGTAAAATAAAGCAATTATAATAATATACTAACATCACAACTCTTGTGCTTTGGGGCTATTATTAGGTAAAATAAGGGTTCCTTGGACATAAGCACTGGGATACCCATGGCAGTTGATCTGATAACCGAGATGGCTACTATGTAACTAATGGGCCAGTAGCATAGACAGCACTGATGTGCTGGACAAAGAGAAGATTCAAATCATTGGGGAATGGGAATGGGACAGTGTGAGATTTCATCACACTACTCCCAACAGCCTGCAATTTAAAACTAAAAATGGTTTATTTCAGGATATTTTCATTCAATATTTTTGGATTGTGCTTGACCACAGATAATTGAAACTGGGGAAATCAAAACTGCAGATAACCGGGGACAACTATAATTTCTCATTTTCTCTAATCCTTTGAATTTTGGTTTTATGACTTTCACAGGAGTTGTATTATACTATAATCAAAAAAGACACATAGTACAAACCCTTATACCTCAGATCGTATTTCTATGTGGAGGGTGGTTGACATTAAAACAAAATGTCAACCAATTTTAGAAAATTTCAAAAAGCAATAAAAACACACACAAAAAGGCTCACTGGCACTATTTAGATATTTTATCAATCTAAATCTAATAAAACTTTCATTTGAAAAGACCAGTGTTCTCATTAAATAGCATTATGAACAGTGGGATTCTAATGCAAGTATACATTGGGACAAATGAAATTGCCTGAGATATATCAGAACTACTTATTCTTCTTCTTATTTTTTTAATTGACAAATAAAAATTATATATATTTATGACCCCCAGTGTGATGCTTTGATATATGTATGTATTGTGAAACTGCTCAATCAAACTAATTAACATATCAATTATCTCACATATTGATTTTTTTGTGGTAATGATGGGAGCCTTTATTATTAGTTACAGGAACATCAAGATGCACAGAGAATCCAGGAGATGTAGACACTGACTGTAGTTGAGAAGAAGAGGGCCACACTTTGTAAACATGGCCTTTTGAAATTAGAAGACATGGTAGAATCATCTGGTTCAGCCCCTTCATTTTACACTGAAGTAACCCAGGTCTGTAGAATTTGAGTGACTTTTTTTGATGTAGACGGTTAGTGAGACAGGTAAGCCTAAACCTAAAAGGTCCTAATTCGCTGCCAAATTATATGATCCACCCCCACTGGGGAAGGAAGGACACGCTTAGTTGAGAAGAAAGAATCATACTATTATTTTGTTAGCTGAGGATTTCTTCTCAGTTCATTATTTTTTTCCTGTCTGCTTTTCTATTAGGGGTTGAATTTTGTCCCTCTCCACCAAATACGCTAAAGTCCTAATCCTGAGTACCTCAGAATGTAGTCTCTTTTGGAAATAGGGACTTTACAGAAGTAAATAAATTAAAATGAGGTCACCAGGGTGGGCCCTTATCCAAGATGACTGGTGTGTTTATAAAAGTTAAAATTTGGACACAGACGCGCGTAGAGGGAAGATGATGTGAAGAGACACAGAAAGAACACCATGTGAAGACTGACGTGGAGATGGGGATTCTCCACCACAAGCCAAGAATGTCGGGGGCTATCAGAAACTGAAATGTGCAAGGAAAGATCCTTTCCCAAAGGTTTCAGAGGGAGCCCGCCCCTGCCAACACCTTGGTCATCTAGCCTCCGGAACTGTGAGCAATTTCTGCTGTTGTATGTCATCTTGTTTGTCGTCATTTTTATGGCAGCTCAAGGAAAGTGATACAAGTGCTCAAGCAGAAAAATGAACAGAAGAAAATGAACTGAGAAGAAATCCTCTGATGGCAAAATGCTATAATTTAACATTTATGGAGTGTTTCCCATGTGCTGTACTATGCGGGGAACTTTACATGAATTATCTCATTTTATCCTTAGAACTCCCTGGTTGATGTTACTCATGTCCCCATTGTTAGGAAACCAAATTATCAAAGGTTAAACAACATGGCCAAGGTCCTATAACTAATGAAAAAACTGTGATCTGTTATTCAGACCCCAGTTTTTCACTACCATATTTCAGCATACAGCTGAGGCCACACTAAGGGAGGTGAGCAAGGCTGAGATTTGGCATCATACTACTTCTGGAAGACATCAACTGCTGCTGGCTTCAAGATGATTTTGATTTGGAAGGCTGTGTAAGCAATGAAAAAAATTGACTCTAATTGGATTTAGCTAAGAATCTTCTTCCAAGGAGGTTCAAGCTCCTTTGTCTCATTTTTTCCCCCATGAAACATTCAAGCCAAATATATAGAGGCTGCTATGATTAATATAATGTTATGGATTTGTTTAATCAGTAAATATAAATTGAGAGCCTACTATGTGCTAGCCGCTTTCTAGATGATTGGGATACATCAGTTAAAAACACAGATGATTCCAGGTGAGGCTCACGCCTATAATCCCAACACTTTGGGAGGCCAAGACAGGTGGATCACCTGAGGTCAGGAATTCGAGACCATCCTGGCCAACATGGTGAAATCCTGTCTCTACTACAAATACAAAAAGTAAACAGGCAGGGTGGCTCACACCTGTAATCCCAGCTACTCAGGAGGCTGAGGCAGGAGAATTGCTGGAACCTGGGAGGTGGAGGTTGCAGTGAGCCGAAATCACACCACTGCATTACAGCCTGGGCAACAGAGAGAGACTGCGTCTCAAAAAATAAAAAGAATAAATAAATAAATAATAAAATACACAGATGATGATCCCTGCCTGTGTGGAGCTTCCTTTCCAGTGATGAGAAACTCCGACACAATGAAGAGACTCAGAAGATTAGAGAGTAAGAGAATTATGATCTTAGCACAGAAATTCAGCTTTCCCAACTTTCCTCTTCTCCATTGTTCTGCTTCTCCAGAAGATACTGCTAGAAAGTGAATGCTTTCCAACTTGTGCATAATTTTCCATTTATTTATGTATATATTCATTGTAACACACTTGTACTCCAGGCAGTAAAGAAAACTTTCAACTTTGATTTAAAAGTTCTGATCTGTTTCATAACCATATGTTTAAATCATCTCAAAACACGGAAGAATTTGTCAAATGTAAAAGATCACTAGAGAAGGCAAATTTAACAATCTGCCCAGTAATCTGCTATCAAATCCGACAACCTCATACATCACCCCTTACAGCAGGCTAGAGCTTCTGGTTTTGTGATGATAACTTTCTATCTTTTTTGCTCTTGATATCATAAAAATTATGCCCTAAAGGCATTATTGTTCAAGACCATAAATTTATAGATAAGGAAAAAGGTTTGAATGTACTCATTTAAAATAATTATTATACACACCTCTGGTTTTTTTTTTTTTTTTTTTTTTTTGTGATAGAGATTTGCTCTCGTTGCCCAGATTTGAGTGCAGTGACATGATCTCGGTTCACTGCAAGCTCTGCCTCCTGGGTTCAAACGATTTTCCTTCCTCAGCCTCCTGAGTAGCTGGGATTACAGGTATCTGCCACCACGCCCAGCTAATTTTTGTATTTTTAGTAAAGACAGGGTTTCATCATGTTGGCCAGGCTGTTCTCGAACTCCTGACCTCAGGTGATCCACCCACCTCGGCTTCCCAAAGTTCTGGGATTATAGGTGTGAGCCACTGTGCCCAGCCACCTCTGGTAATTTTACTACTTACTTTTTAGACAATTGGTGGCACTCTCAACAAATTTCCTTTCCAAATGTATTTGGATCTCCATCTGCAGTTATAGATTATAAGAATTCTTCACGCTTCTGGATGAATCTATTGCACCATGCTTTCCCAGAAAAGCCAAATTACCTTTTTCCTAAAAGCTAGAGTTTGGAAGTGATTTTCTAAGGCCTTGAAGACGACAATAGTGTCAGGGAGCAGAAGGCCTTCAGCTGGGCCCCTGGCAGTGCTGACACTGTCAAAAGGAATTAGGAATAGTGCTTCCTCCTATCTATTAGAGTTTATAATTCAAAGATGTGTTTATGTTTACTTTAGCATTTGCATATTATACATAGCATTGTGAGAACAGTGATTCAAAAGCCTATGGAATCTATTTAAAAGGAAGTCTTCAAAATACTACAAGATCAGCCTTATAGGTGATATTGTAAGTGTGGCTTTCCTGAAGTTAAGAGCCACCCAAGTCTCTCTTCTGATGATTGAATCAGAGGACTAACATGAGCCTTTATGGGCTATCTCCTGCCTCCAGCCCTCAATTTGACTAACATCACAAAATGAAGTCATAAAAAAGAGTCTCTGCCCTTTGAGCCCGGGAGAAGCAGACTAAATTCACTCAGCACATCTGCCATAGGGAATCTGAAACCTCCCTGATATACCTACCTAGTAATTTGTGCCCTTTCCAAGAAGACGAAGCTCTGCTTTGTGTCTCTACAGAGTTCAGTATTGGCTTTACTATAACAAGGTCAAGAGCAAGAAAAAGAGGGAGGAAAATGTGGCTTTCATGAGAGCTTTGAAAATTAATTAGTCTGTTTTTGGCCAGTGCGGTGGCTTACGCCTGTAATCTCAGCATTTTGGGAGGCTGAGGCAGGTGGATCCCTTGAGCTCAGGAGCTCGAGACCAGCCTGAGCAACATGGTGAAACCCCATCTCTGCCAAAAATACAAAAACTTAGCCGGATGTGGTGGTGTGTGCCTGTAGTCCCAGCTAGTCGGGAGGCTGAGGCACGATCATCACTTGAGCCCAGGAGGCAGAGGTTGTGGGGAGATGAGATTACACTACTGCACTCCAGTCTGGGTGACAGAGTGAGACTCCAGTTTAAATAAATAAATGAATAAAAATAATTAGTCTGTTTTCATACTTGACACCATTTTTTTTTTTTTTTGAGATGGAGTCTTGCTCTGTTACCAGGCTAGAGTGCAGTGGCGCGATCTCAACTCACTGCAACCTCTGCCTCCTGGGTTCAAGCGATTCCCCTCCCTCAGCCTCCCGAGTAGCTGGGACTACAAGTGCGCACCACCACACTTTGTATTTTAGTAGAGGGGGTTTCACCTTGTTGGCCAGGATGATCTCAATCTCCTGACCTCAAGATCCGCCTGCCTCAGCCTCCCAAAATGCTGGGATTACAGGCGTGAGCCACTGTGCCCAGCCTTGACACTATTTTTCAAGTGTCTTTCAGCTCCTTTTCTTTTATCCCAACCACAATACCAGCCTGAAGCAAAAGTGTCTAAATGCGACACTACTATATACATTGCCCAGGTCTTGGGAACACCATTATGTTCAGCATATCTGGCCATATTGGTGCTACTGTAAAATGTTCACATATAATAGAGATAATATTGATCTTTATAAATTAAATGAATAAACACACAGTTACTGATATTCACTATCTCCAGAAGCTACCTATCCTTAAAAGAATGCTTTCAGGCTGGGCGCAGTGGCTCACACATGTAATCCCAGCACTTTGAGAGGCCGAGGCAGGAGGATCACCTGAGGTTGGGAGTTCAACACCAGCCTGGCCAGCAGAGTGAAATCCTGTCTCTACTAAAAATACAAAAATTAGCCGGGCGTGGTGGCAGGTGCCTGTAATCCCAGCTACTCAGGAGGCTGAGGCAGGAGAATCGCTTTAATCCGGGAGGCGGAGGTTGCAGTGAGCTGAGATCATGCCTTTGCCCTCCAGCCTGGGCGACAGAGCAAACTCTTTCTCAAAAAAAAAAAAAAAAAAAAAAAAAAAAACAGCTTTCAAAATGAATGGAGAAAAGAATTGGAAAACTGACTAATCCACAATGCCAGGGTAAGAATATAGACACATAAAATAATCTGTGCTATAAATTATATAAAGAAAGAACTCGTGAAAAGAGCAGGTTAAAAATGGAAACCAAAAACTAAGAATTATTTAGCATGTTTGCAGTATCATCCAGGGAAGCAAGTACTCTGATAAAATAAATATTCTGAATATTCTGATCCCTACAGGGGATGAGTATATCAAGTATCACAGCTGATTCACACTAGGCTCTAGGAAAATTCAACCGATTTTTCTCTTTCCACACTCACAAATCAATCTGTTTATATGGTATGGAATAAATCTTCAAGTTTGCCAGATTATCTGCCTGACTTGTCAATTTTATTTCTTATTGAAAATAATCAAATTTGCTTTCTGATTTGTGCTTTAGCCATTTTAAACATTATTAGTGTATCATTCCACTTGAGTTTGGCCATCTCTGCATGCACACAGACAATCACATATCTGGGCCTGTAAAATTGAAGACCAGGTTCTGGACTACCAATTCCACCACAGGGCAACCACTCTGGAGTGAATGCTTGAGCAATGAACTGGTCATCCTCTTTAAGTACAGTTGTTTTTTATGTCAACCCTATCAGCAAAGTCCTGCTAGAAAGGCAGAAAGCAGTAAACAGAGTTATGTATTTTGGCACATGGAGGTTGAAAGTTTATGGTCTAGTTTCATGTTAAACGAGAGGAGAATTGTGGAAGATATTAATTCTACCATTTGGGTCTAAGGTCAATAATAAACTTATCTCTCTTAAGCTGATCAAAAGGAAAATGCCAGATAATTTGCAAGTCTATGGTTTTGAATTTATTTATTTAGATGAAACTTAGTAGAAGCAAACTGAGATTGCCGAAATCAACTTGTTTTTCTTGGTAAGTCCTGGGCAATGAACATTTGTGTTTTTAAATCATACAGACCAAATTGATCAGGGGCTCTGAAGATATGTGTGTTGCTTCTTACCTTTTGAAGAACAAATCAAGACTAAATCTGTTATAAAACCAGGAAGCTTAGCTTAAAAACAGAAGATCCAGTTTCATCAGAAATTATTTTGTATAGAAATTAGCATAACAGATTGAATATTAAATCAATTTCCAATGATCGAAGTTATTAAGATTAACTTAACATTTACAAATGACTTCTGTAAATTTCCTGTGATCATATGCTCGAAGCTTCTCCAACTTGACATGATAGCCAAGGTTGGTTTCTCTTGATAATTGTGTCACCTACATGATCTCACCTTAACCAAGTAAAAATGGGTCTAGCAACTAAGTACTATAGGAGTAATTCCTTTGAAAATGAAGTCTAGTTTGGTATTAAAAGCAATCTTTCCTTGTTCTAATTGTGCCTTTTTATTCCAGTCACATTCTTGTTTCCTGAATATACTTGCCCCAGTCGTCTTTTTAAATTTAATTTGCTCAAATAAGGCATTTAGTAATACAGTGTTTAAGTGGATAAAACTCCAAAAGACTTATACTAAAGAAGTATCATGGGTGAATGAGAGGCAAAATGAAAATAAAGACTAATTGGGACTATTTTCTTTCTCACCATGAACAAAATCCAAATTACCTTAAGTATGTAATATAAGCTGATCTGTTATTTTACATTCAGTTATAAAGAGTTTAAAACACATACTAACAATCACAAACAAAAGAAAAAAAACCCACCTTAAACAATGGGCATGATGTAGGGAAATATTTTTAATTTTCCAATGTTTTGGAATTAAGTTGTTTTTCTTCCCAAAAGAATAATCAGAACTGAAACAGAGGGAGTAAATGTAAAAAAGTATCTTAATGTACCAAAAGGACAACAAGTCAGGGGTCTTATTTTTTTTCCTTTTTTACTATTACTTATTACTATGAAAGTAGCATTCAAAGATAAAAATCAAGAAAAAGTAGCCTCCACTTAGGTGATGCTCATCATTTTTAGTCCAAGTCTATTTCTTGCTGATATATTCGGTTCCCTGTATTACGACTAATAGCTCTAAGTGCTATTAAAATTGTAGTGCATGTCTCTCCTCAGTCCTTAAATGCCACTCTTCCCTATTTCTAACCAACCAACCAACTTATGTATTAGTAAAACAGCAAGTAGACTAGACCATATAAAATATGATAGACACATAAAAGAACCAGTTGTCATTCTGATATCAATCCTTTGGTAGAGGAGAACTAGGTTTATAATTCATAGATAGGATTAGGTAGCATATCCATTTAGCTGTAAATATTTCCCATTCCTATATGAAATTGAAAATATTCACAATGGATTACCCTCAAGACTAATAAAGTCTTTTGCGAATTGCAGCTTCTGAGTGAAATAATTCAAGACAAGGCTCTTTTGTTTAAATTGCTAGTTTACAAAGAAAAAAACCCTCTCATATAAGACTAAGTGACATAATAAGTATTCTATCAAGATATGTGCAAATACTGCGTATGCATTTAAACAACAAGAACAAAATAGCAAGAACAGAAATAATATAAAAAGATGACCCTTGAAGCTGATTGACTAAAGCTTTGTTTTGGATCATGAACATGCATGTCACGTCGTCATCCATTCAGTCTGTCAGTTACGTCCACACAAGCAAGCAAGAGATATGCATGAAGGGAACCAGCTCTCCTCCCAGTCTCTCTTGACAGGCACAGCCCAGGCTGTTCAGCTCTCTGCAAGCTGAATTAGACTTCATTGGTTTGGTTTGATCGAGTACTCATCTACTGAAAATTCTCAGGTTGGAAAAAAGTAAGGTTTACTGCCCAAGATTTTGATGTAAATTCTGAAAGCTGCATATGAAAATTTAACACACACTTTGACCTTCCAGCCTTCATGTCATAAACAATTAATATGATTAACTCACAAAAGATGATCACTTTGCAAAACTAGCAATTGTTCATCCACACATTTTATTTTTTAAGGACACCCCTTCCTCTTCCCCACTAATTCTTGTGAGTAATCTACAAAAAACAACAACAAAAAACAGCACTTTGTTTGCTGGGACAAAAGCAAGACATACTATATTTTAAAGTTATAAACTTGAAATTAAAAAAGCAAAAATTTAAGAGGGGGTACAGCTCAAAGGTAGAGCATTGGACTGCAGATCAAGAAAGCAAAAAAACTTTTTTAAAAATTATTTTATCTTTTATAAATAATTTTTATATCTAATTGACTTAGCATTGATCCTCCTGCTTATGCAGAACTAATAACCCACTGAAAATGTAATGTAACTGCAGAATGCCCTAGCCATCAACATAAAATGCAATTAATATTGGGGATGGTGAATTGTTAAACTAAAAGTTTAGATTAAATTATACGTAAAATTGTACCACTGAGTGATCTACCAATTTTTGTTCTAATTTAGATATATGATTTTCCTTTTGCATCAATAAATCAATCAAATTCATAGAACTAGGCATCATGAATTTTGTTGTTCCAGTTCTACATTTCACAATCAGTCTTCCTTTCGGTTCAATTTTGCTCTTACACGACAAATCACTTTAAAAAATTATATATTAAAATCCTTGAGCAAAATATTGGAAACAATGTAATATTAATGTTTTGCTAAATATAGGCACTGAATTTTGCTCAGCTCTAACCAAAGCAGACCAAAAATTAGGAATTATTCCCCCTGTTCTATATAATACACAGATGCTCCTTTTTAACTTTCAATGGGGTTACTTTCCAAGAAACCCATTGTAAGTTGAAAATATTGTAAGTCAAAATACATTTAATACACCTAACCTACAGAACATCATAACTTAGCCTAGCCTAGCTTACACATGCTCTGAACACCTTACATCAGCCTATAGGGGCCCAAATCATCTAACGAAAAGCCTATTTATAACAAAGCATTGAATATCTTATGTAATTTACTGAATACTGTACTGAAAGTGAAAAACAGAATGGTTGTATGGGTACTCAAAGTACGATTTCTACTGAATGCCTACTGCTTTCTCACCATTGTAAAATCAAAAAACGTTAAGTCCAACCAGCATTAAGGAGTCAGGGACTATCTGTACTTAGCTGGCACCTGACGTTATTACTGTTGAGAACCATTTTACAGAATTTTGATCAATGTTATCAGCTCCTTTCTCTTTCCAACTATCTATATTTTTTTAGATAACATTAATATTTTCCAGGGAATTTTAAAGATTTCCACACGGCCAATATTAACATTTACATATGGAACATACATTATTGAGGTATCTGCCTTTTCATTTTTAAAGGCTGTTTTTTTTTTTTGTAAGCATGTCATATTGCTAATGAATTAGAGAAAATATTTTCCTATCCCAATGTCTGTAAAATAATAAATTGTCAAATAATGTAATCGACTTAAAGTCTGAATTTTAATACTTGCTAAAATCCATTATACAAGTTATATTAATGAGCATCTGCATTTCTTAGTTTCTTCATTAATATTTTCAGAATTATGTTTATCTACCTCACAGGAATATTATAAGAAATAATTACCTTTGTAAAAAACCTTATGAACCACAGATGGAAAGCATTACATATGCAGAGTACTATCTTGGTGATGCTGTTAAACCAAATAAAGAGTGTGCTCCTTTATTATCAGGGAGAAAACAAGTACCACCTACTTCCCAGCTTGTTTCCTTAATCTCTCATATGCGCAATCAAACACTAAAACTTCATGCTTAAGAAACAAATTTCACTGCCACTAAAGTAACAGTTATTTCCAAAATATATAAACCTATACTCTAGTGTTATTAAAATCTCAACATGAATAACATCTTCAGATTATATCTTTTTTTATTGGGAAAAAAAGGTAGTCGTTACTAAACATAAATAATCACAGTTCTGGCTGCAGTCCAAGGTGTAAGCACTTCCCTCTGCTGTCTCAGCAATTCTCCTGATGTCAAAGACACATTAAAATAAATGGGAACCATATGGCTCCTCAGCAGAATACCCGCGCTCTTACAACCAAGAGGGCAATGCAATTCATTACCACCACCAGAGAAATATTTTGGGGACATGGAATACCTCAGTGCAAAATAAAGCCGCATGAGGCATTCTGACACAATGACAGAAGGAAACATTTGCTATTCTTCAGCTCTACTAACCTGTTTTGCTGCGTTTTACATTTTCTCAATACCACCATGAGCCTCTCCTATTACAAGGATTAAACAGCATTTTCCACCTGCTCAGTGACTTCCCAAGCAGTATTTCATCTGGTCCAACAATTCAACCCTGTCAAGCCTAATATATCATGATAATCCAGGTCAGAACATCACTTAAAAACAACAACAAAGAAACAAAACAAAACAAATCCTCAACAGCAACAAGAGCAAGAAAAAAATTCTAGACTCTCTTAGAAATTATTCTGGAGAGCAAGACTGGGCCCAAAACCACACACTTGAACTTTTAACTTTGCTGGGAAGGATGAAATCTTGATGCATGCTTAAAAAAAAGAAATTCCATTAAATCTAAAAAAGCCTTTACTATACTTAACTCAAATAAAAATCTAAGTCATTAAAAAACAAAGGAGGAATTTAATCTATGCTGTTTTACTGCATCCATATGTCTGAAATTCTACATTTAAAATAAAGATACAGTCTGGGTGCAATGGCTCACGCCTGTTATCCCAGCACTTTGGGAGGCCAATGCAGGTGGATCACTTGAGTTCCGGAGTTCGAGACAAGCCGGGCAATATGGTGAAACCCTGTCTCTACAAAAAAAAAAAAAAAAAAAAAAAAAAAAAAAAAAAAAAGACCCACAAGGCTGAGGCAGAAAAATCACTTGAGCCTGGGAGGCAGAGGTTGCAGTGAGCAGAGATCTTGCTATTGCACTCTAGCCTAGGTGAAAGGAGTAAAACCCTGTCTCAAAAATAAATAAACAAATAAAATGGAGACACAGGGCTGCAGAATTGGGATTAAAGCAGAGGTCATAAGGGCAGCTAGGAGAGGGACAGTTGGGTTTACTTGGGTATCCACTGTTCGCTGGCTGTCAGTGAGTGATTTGGGAGGGTTGCAAATATCAAAAACAAAGGGAAAATTTTACTGTAACTATGACTTTTCTATATACAGATCACATTTTAAAATTGGGCTTGCACTTCAAGTTTTCTTAATCTTCTCAATGTTTGCTAAGGTCTGAATGTTTTTTTGTGCTCTTCCAAAATTTATATGTTGAAATTCTAACCCCCAAGGTGATGGTATCAGATAGTGGAGCATTTGGGAGGTTGTTAGGTTTTGGGGGTGGCACTCTCATGAATGAGATTAGTGCCCTTTTTATTTATTTATTTATTTTTATTTTTTTGAGACAGAGTCTCACTCTGTCGCCCAGGCTGGAGTGCAGTGGCATGATCTCAGCTCACTGCAGCCTCCACTTACCAGGTTCAAGCAATTCTCATGCCTCAGCCTTCCAAGAAGCTGGGATTACAGGTGCATGCCACCACACCCAGCTAATTCTTATATTTTTAGTAGACGGGGTTTCACCATGTTGACCAGGCAGTTCTTGAACTCCTGGTCTCAAGTGATCCACCTGCCTGGGCCTCTCGAAGTGCTGTAATTACAAGTGTGAGCCACTGTGCCTGGCCTTAGTGCCCTTTTTATAAAGAGACCCCAGAGAGACTGTGACCCCTTCAACCATATGAGGACACAGCAAGGAGGTGCCATCTGTGAGGAAGTGGACCCCTACCAGACACCAGATCTACTGGTGCCCTTGAACTTGGACTTCCCAGCTTCTAGAACTATGAGAAATAAATTTCTGCTGTTTATAAGTTACCCAGTTTATAGTATTTTGTTATAGCAGCCAAAATGGACTAAGTCAATATCTAACCATTTTCAAAACTATGGATAGAAGAATTACTTCACCACAATGTCTGGCATAGAATTATCACTCAATATCTACCAGAAAAATAAAATTGAGACTCAGCTCAAATGTCACCACCAGGAAGGCTTCCACAGAGTCCCTAGGATGAAGTAACTGTTCTTTGTACACATTTCCAAAGCATGCTTGCTTCGATACTGATAATAAAAATGTGAGTGTGTGTGTGTCTCTCTCCTCTACTCAGGCCTTGGGTTGCAAGGACTATATCTTACTATGGAACCATCAGGGTACAGCACACTGCTGGGCACTAAAACTCACTTATACATGTTTGTTTAAACTAAATGAATGAATAATTAAACAATGGGCTAAATACATAAGCATTTATATTTCCTAAATATATTTTCTTTAATTCTGAATGATTAGATGACATTCAACCGTTCTCCCCTGAAGCCTCATGCTCAACATGTCTTTCTTCTTCAATAATTTCTAGTCACTTTACCTGTTTTCCTGGGGTATTTTTCAAAGAAAAAATTATGTATTGAAGCAAGGATACATGACTTTCATGGCTTGAGGGTACATATAACTTTTGCATTAGAAACCATTTGAAATATGCTATATTTTACATATCAGAAGACCTAACATGACAAACTAACCCTGGCTCCATAATCTCTAAACAATCCAACGATAATGAGTTTGTAAACTCATCTCTAAAAAGCAAGTAGCTGGTGGGGGAAGAGTTACCTGAATATTATAAATGATTTTGAAAGAGAAATCCTGCTGATAATGTATCACTAATTGGTATTGACCTCTAGAAAAACACATGACTGAAGTTCCTGCCGTTAGCAGTCCATTAGTGATGATTTTACAAAATGATTCTGCCTCTTAGTACTTAAATTGTCATCTGTGCCTTAGAGGAGTGACTTTCCTGTAAAAAAATCATATTGCTTAAGATTTATTAATTTCCTGTGAAATTTTATAATATACAGGCATGTGTTCTAAGACAGATAATTCAATTTTGTAGGGATAATGGCGATGAGACATAAGTAGAAGGCCTAGTTGATGAGATCATGAGAGAAGGAGCAGAAATAAGCAAGGACGATTTTAAATTTTATAAAAATATGAAATCATGATAGAACTGAAACATTATGGTCTAGAATATAAGTTGAATGAGAGCAGGGTTTTGGCATGTCTGGGACTGATTTCAAGTTATCCTATTAATGTTCACAGATGGTGGCAAAAGACATGAGACCCCAGGGTCAAAAGCAAATAACCTTATTACTCACAGCACAGGAAGCAGCAAGAGCATCATGTTTCTGTTGGTATTCCTTAATCCCCAAATTCTACAGGGGCAATGTGGAGGGGCCAAACAGATGCTATGCACATAATGGGTTTGTACTGCACCAAAGGCTCAGTAAGCTTGGTAACCTACTGGTTTTTAGCAAGCAATAAACAAGACTGTTCTTTGTCCCAGAGGAAGACTTTTTCTCATCCCTCAAGCTTGCTTGCTACAAACACAACATTGAGAAATGGTCCAAGTAAGGACAGGTCAGGGCAGTGCATTCTTTTTGTCCTCAGAAAGATGTAGAAGAGTGTAAGACACATGGAGGAATGTTTTCCAACAGGGTTTTGGTTTATTTTTTCATTCATAGATTCCAAGCATCTGGCATACAGTAGATATTCAATACACATGTGTTAAATGAATGAGTGGGGTTTATAGGTTAAAATTTTGTAATTTAGCTCATACTGCATCATCTAGCAGTTTTATGTTATTAAAGAATCCTCTAAAATACCCATGGAAGAATAGAATCACTCTATAATCTTCTCTCTATCTCTCTCTCTTTTTCTCTTTCTCCCCTCTCTTTTTCCTGCATGTAGCTCCAACAATGTTTATCAGAGTTTCTAAATGACAGAATACAGCACAGAGCAAATTTGAAAAATAAGGTCATAAAGAATATGCAACCTGGGTGTGGTGGCTCACGCCTATAATCCCAGCACTTTGGGAGGCTGAGATGGACAGATCACCTGAGGTCAGGAGCTCAAGACCAGCCTGGCCAGCATGGCAAAACCCCATCTCTACTAAAAATACAAAATTAGCCGGGCATGGTGGCGCATGCCTGTAATCCCAGCTACTTGGGAGTCTCAGGCAGGAGAATGTCTTGAACCTGGGAAGCGGAGGTTGCGGTGAGCTGAGATCATACCATTGCACTCCAGCCTGGGCAACAAAGGGTGAAACTAAATCTCAAAAAAAAAAAAAAAAAAGAATATGCATAATCATTTTTAGATTTCCCAGAAATTTTATCAATGCCACTTCTACTCTTATTAAACAGTGCAATTCTTGCAAAAAAAAAAAACTCACAAGTAAATACATCATAGCTATCATATAGTATGTGAAAGCAAAACTCAAATCACCTGAAGAAACAATCCTTCCCTGTGAAGAGTCTAAAACTGAAAGATTTCCTAAAGAATGCTTAATGAAGTGTTTTTATTCCTGCGAAATACATTTTTCCTCTAGGTCTCCTCAGAACTCACAGATATTTCCCTTTGCAAGCATCTTGCCAGAGGAGAGAATCAGTATAAAGCTCTTTGGAATCATTTTGGCAGCCCCAAAGAGTTGTATTAGCTACAGCTCTGCTTTCACATCTACAGGGTGCATAGGGCAATACATACATTATACCGTGTGTGTGTGTGTGTGTGTGTGTGTGTGTGTGTATTCTCAGGTACTACTGGATGCATAGAAACATACCAGAGTCTATGTTTGTCTTTTATCTGTGCTACTCTCATGACATGTTTTGTTACAAGAAATATTCTTTCCAAAGCCAAATGTAACCTCAGACTTGGACTGTAAAAAGGAAGGTATAAAGAGGTTTGTTTCCCCTCTACATTTTAAGAGTTTATATTTCCTTGGATAGAAGAAAAACAAAAGAGCAGAAGAATGCTTATACTGCATTTTATAAAAGCAGGATCCAACCTCTTTTACCTTTAAAGAGCACTTCTCAAAAAATTTCCATGTTTCCTTTATCATTTGGAGCAAACTAAAATTCCAAACCTTGGTTCTCAGTATTATCTACTAACCAGTTCCTCTGACCTCTGTCTCATGTACACAGGCTTCAATAACTCTAAATTTAATTTTTAAGTGATTTATATGAGCAAAATTTTCATCTCTGATCCCTGCCAGAGACCAATTCACTCCCCAAAGGGTCTCTTGGACTTTAGAGTTGGAAAACAGGAAAAAGTAAGAAGCAGAATTCTTTTAAGGTAGACTTGCCTACTGTGGTTCCCAGACTCCTGACCTTTGATTAACGATTCAGTAAGGATAACACAGGACATTTTTTGAGTATGTGAATAATCCTGGGAGAGTTAAAGGACTATTACTGTTCCCAGATGATAATGAATTTAATTACTTTCCTTCAACAGAAGAAGTTACCCTTTTGTCTTGAGTAAGTCTTAGGAATTGAGAAAGACTGGAGGAGGTGACAGATAGCTTTCAGTAAAGAACTCTTCAGGGATGGGAGGTCTAAGCACTGACAATGCAGGGGTGCCCCAGGGCAGCTCAAGGGTATTAGAGAAAGGTAAACTAGAACTGGTGAACCATTGTTGTGGTCTGGTTTAAAATTGCACACAATCGATTACTACAGCAAAAGGTTTCCATTATTTATACATAAAATAAAGATATTGGTATGCATGTTTAAACATTTTAATAATAGAGGTATGTGACCACAAAGGTTTGGAAACCTACTAGGACACAAGAGATAGAACTATGTAAAAGATAAATGGATTGTTTTCAAATGTTGCTTCGATTAGTGATGTTTTATTTGTATGCTTACCATGTGTCAAGGACCTTTCTTACTGCTTTATAGGTATGAATTCATTGAATCCTCGCAGCAGCACAATCATAGTTTAAATAGGTAAAACTATACCAATTTTGTAAATGAAACTGAGGTCCAGAGAGGTGAAGTAATTTACTAAAACTTTACAGCTGGTAACACAGAAGCCTGATTTGAATGCAGACAGTGTCAAGCTCAAGCTCAAGCTCAATCTGTTAATCTTGACACTATATTGCCTTCCTTTATTAGTTCTGGAATGCTCTCATACTCTTTCTTCTTCCTTGTTATATCCTATGAACAGCTGCTCCCAGGAGCCACACTCTAGAATTAAGCAATAATAATCTAGCTACATTATTCAGAAAATGGGGAGAGGAAGCTACCTGCATCTTAGAAGCAGCTAGAAGCAACATAAGTAGTAAGCCCTTGTAAGCCTCTGCAGTACCAGACTGCTAGTGGCCTGAAGCTATCATGCCTAATGATGCAGGCTTTGGAGTGAAACATACCAGTAGATTCATTGCCACCTTAGGTCAGCTATGGCACCCATTCCTTATCTGGAATCTCCTAGGGCAGTGGTGAAGTAATGGTATAAACATGAACAGTGGACAAAAAGCACTTAGTTCATATCCTGCTCTGTAATTTACTTGCTGGGTGAGCTAGGACAAACTAATCTTTCCGTCTCGGTCACCTGATGTATAAATGGTTTTAATAATAATACTCACCACACAGTGCTGTTATGAGGATTAAATAAATATTTGTAACACATTAAACAAAGTTTGACACGTAGTAAGTACTATATAAGTGTTTGTTAAATAAAAGTAAATAAATCAAAAATCATTTATATGATTTGAATTCACATAAATCATTTATATGAAGCAGTAGAGTGCCTGACACAGAGAATCAATATGTGTGAACTATTTATTGGAGGCAAGTAGTCCCACATGATAAAGGTTTTACAATTAAAATGCTCTGTTCTGTACTTTAAATGTATAGCATTCTGGAATTTAAATACTTTTTTGGGGTCTGATATTTGTTTTTGGCACATAAAGGTAATGGACACTGAATAACTGATATATTTCTGACAGATAATTGACAAATATATCAGGAATAATGCTAAGTCCTAGGGTCATAATTATGAATGAGAGACAAAAGGTATCTGTAAAAGACAGTCTAAGATGGATATTTTAATCTTGATTTTCTGAAGGAGGAATTAGAGGCTCCAAGTGGCTCTCCTCCAAGGTCATAAGCCTGGAAAATGAGTCTCACATCCAACTCTGCCTGGCTTCACAGCAATGCCCTTTCCATTTCCCTGTCTGCTGTATCTCTTCAGGTGTCAAAACACTGACTTTGTCATTCTCAGATTTGTCCTTTCTTTGCTGTTGGGTATGGCAACTTCTGTGTATATTTCAAAATCATGGGATTTAAAGGACACCTTTTGACTTGTTCCCTTTAAAATGAACAGATTTATATTTACCCATCCATTCATTAACTTCTTTACTTAGCCATGTATATAACCATGCACTTTGTGGCCAGATCACTAAGATATGAAGAAACAGTTGATTCTCATTATTTATAGACTCTGAATTTATTTGTAACTCCAAATCAATACATATTCACAGACCTCGCAGAACAGTGAAAAACTGAGTTGTCCCATGTGTATGTTCCCAGTTGAGGCTGAACAAGGTGACTTTTGCCTTCCTGTTTCAGCTCTCCTACTGTAAACAAGTGTCCTTCATATGGTGCTTAGTGCCACATTATTTGCACGTTTTGTGCTTTTTGTAGGTAATTTTCCTGTTTGAAAAGGCCCCCAAGTACAAGTGCTGTCTACTGTTCCTAAGTGCAAGAAAGCAGTGATGTGTCATATAGAGAAAATACGTGACAAGACATGCTTTTTTCAGGCATAAGTTACAGTGTTGTTGGTCATGAGTTTAATGTTAATCAATCAACAACATATATTTAATAAGGTGTCTTTAAACGGAAACAAACAAAACAAGATTATGTATTGATTGGTGGATGACAATGTTATGACCAGAGGCTCAACAGGTACCTAACCCTGTATTTCCCCTAGGAGCAACGTCTCTGTATTTACTAAGTCAGTCTTCCCTGAAACATTATAGAACATAACTATCATGAATATTGAGAATCAACTGTACTTTTTCTCTGTCATAGGACATTTCCCAACAATTGATGAGCAAAATTTAAGAATACAAAGCTGACAAAATATAACATTCAAATATTAAAAATATATTTAAGAAAGTGTTCAACTTCAGTGGTCACAAAGAAATAAAAATCAAAATATAATTTTTTCTATCTAGCAAATAATGCAAAATTATAAAAATTTTCAGTTGTGGCAAGAGCACAAAGAGATAGGTACTTTTCTATACTACTGGTTGGCATATTAAAGATTACAACATTTTCAGAAAGCAATTTCTCAGTGTATAATAAGAACCTTAGAAAAACTTCATCTTTTAAAAATATATAAAATAAATAGTTCTAAATATAGGAATCAGTATTAAGGATATAATCAGAAATTTAGAAAATGTTTTTTTTTTTTTTTTTGAGATGGAGTTTCGTTTTGTTGTCCAAGCTGGAGTGCAATGGCACGATCTCAGCTCACTGCAATATCCGCCTCCTGGGTTCAAGCAATTCTCCTGCCTCAGCCTCCTGAGTAGCTGGGATTACAGGCATGTGCCACCATACCCAGTTTATTTTGTATTTTTAGTAGGGACGGGGTTTCACCATGTTGGTCAGGCTGGTCTTGAAATCCTGATCTCCAGTGATCCACCTGCCTTGGCTTCCCAAAGTGCTGGGATTATAGGTGTGAGCCACCACTCCCAGCCTAGAAAATGATTTATGTCAAAATGTGTTCATCACTAAGTTAAATATAATAATGAAATATTGACAAAACACCTAAATGCCTGACTTCATAGAAATGGTTGAGTAAAATGACTGTCTCTTGTACTATATATATTGGGATATTTTTGTAGCCAATAAAATTAATAAGATTTTATAGATATTTCAATAATATTAGAAAATGCCTGATATAGTATTCAGTGAAAAAGGGGCATTAAAAAAGGTTTAACAATAATTTGTAGCAACTATATAATAGTACATTTTAAAAAATACTGGGTTAATACAGTGCGAATACTGGTTGTATTAGAGTAATGAATCTGTATCTGTACACTGTTTTGAACTTTCCAACTTTTACACAATGAACATTCACAAAAAATAGATTCACAAAGACTGTCAATTCTCCATTTCGTACATTAAGAAACACTTCTACTATAGTTTTCTGAATTGAAGACAATGAAATTTTTTAATGCATTCATGAAATGGCATTGCTATAAATGAGTCATCTTATACTCTGGCACTTATGACCACATGTTTTACATTTTCAAAACTCCATTAAGCATAAGCACTGGTGCTTATTCATACTTATTCATAGAGATCCATAAAGTATGTTGCAGAGCAGAAACCACTCAGTAATGGTCATGAATGTGGCGCTCCTTTCCTATCCCAATCACGACCAGCTGTGAGTACTAATAC